>NC_139712.1:30565137-31165137 GCF_964188405.1 Protomyctophum parallelum | reverse complement strand
TTCGCTGAGTTCGCTCGTAGCATTTTATTGAAGAAGACTTGAATCGGGTGTGATACAGCATATGAAAGCACATTTCCCACGGATTATGGAGATGTTTTTATTTATTTTTAAGGTTGAGAAATGAAAGAATTATGGCCGTTTCTAATCTCAACATTTTTTTTTAAAAGACGCAAAACCGCCATGTCTCATAGAAACAAGTAAATAGGTCTATAAAAATAAGCGCATATAACAGGGGTCTGTAACCTATTTTAAATGAAGTGCCATGTTTTTATTTTCTAAATAGTGAGTCTGCCATATCCAGATTAATTTGAATGACACCACATTAAAATAAAAAAACATATTTTGATTGTCCACAAATATAAAGTTCTTCCTTCTTTTTAAATATGTTCTTGCACATTGTTATAATGATCATTATATATCCCCCTGCAGTCAGAGTTCATAGTTTTAATGAATGAATGTGATGCATTGTGAGCTGGTATAGATCTGCTATTTTCAAAAGTAATCTTTTTATTTAATTTTTGGATTAGCTGTCCTTAGTTGGGCAAATGCATTCATCTGGGGATCCTTGACATGGGAATGTGCTGTGTGACGATCACTGGTTTAAACAACATTAGGAGAAAAGCCCAAATAACCACTTTAGAAACAAGAAAAGCAACCACACAAAGCAACTTTACAGAAAAATAAGCCGCTTATAATAAACAGACATGGCAACACTCTACCAGCCTTCCAGAGCCGCTCAAGTGTCAAATCAAACAGTGCTTTTTGCGTTTATGAGGTGGTCAGACCCACGTCTAATCGTTATGCGCTGAGTGTCTTTAGGTCAAGGGGCTTAATAGCAAATTGCGCAAAGCGAGAATAATTAACATATGGACACTCCCACAATGCTAAAATATTCAGGGACGCGGTATGCCAAATGTGTGTGCGTTCAACACGGGCCGAGTGCGTTCAACACGGGCCGATATGCCTTTCATAATACGAATGTGCGCAGAGCGAGGCCAATTTATGTATCACGACCTGGTAAACTGCACCTTCAAAATCGACCTGACAATCTCACAAGTACTAGCAAGGAAACACTGGGAACAGAGCCCCCTTTCTGAAACCAGCTCCTCGCCACTCGCCCTACACACACTTGCCCTCGATATGCGCGTTCACGCGAGGCTGCGCCATATTAAGTGTCGTCCGAAACCAAGCAGCCTTGAGTGGAAGTGGCTTATAAAGCCCTCAAGAGTGAGTCTGTGCCGATCTAGACTCGATTGCCTTGTGCAGCCCTGCTCTCTGTCCGCATTGAAATGGGTGTCTGCGGGCTAATATCAATTTGGGGATCATTGACATGAAAAAGTTTGTTGTCCAGGAGGGACAGAAGTCCTGAAGTGAGCAGAAAGGGGTGTACTACTGTATGTCTGGAACATATCCTGCTTTATGTACAGTGTATTACATAAGATCTGTTTTATGTCTGTTATATGTGGAGCAAGACACCAGTGTAGGGATTAGTTTGTAGTTTGACCTTGTGTTCTTACAGTGCTGGTGGTTCCACTGAATTCAAATTTGTCTAGTGTTGTAGTATAGTTAACTACAAAACAATTTGAGCCATAAAACAAATGATTTACATTTTTAATCATTGCTTCTTTACCATCAAACAAACCCCTTTGCACCACTATATGAAGGCATGCCTATGCCACTCACAGTGTATACACATACGTAGATAGACCTACTATAATATACCATACCTACTGTACCAATACCATAGATACTGGGTGCGCAAGGTGTGCACACAAGGCGTACTTCACATCAGAAATGTAATAGGCTACATTGGATTAAATGTAATCCAATGTTCCAAATGTTCCAAAATGTCATTGGACCATGTCATTGGACAGTAAAATAAGCAATAAGCAATGTAATTTTGAGGCAAAAGGGCAGGTTCCCAAGCACCAACACCAATACATTTTCACTTTCAGCTGGCCGGGTCACAAGTAACAAGCTGAGCCTGTGACCCATGCAAACCCAGAGTAAATACAATCTCCACTTTTACAGAGCAGTTGGAATTGAAGTTCATCAAGTTCCAGAACAACATGCAGTCATTTGTAGCTTGCAAATGTAGTGTCCTAACACTATGAGGGAACGCTCTTGGACAGGATATTTAGTTTCAAACATCAACAGTAATGTTATTATATGTAAATCCGTGTGGGAAGGATGCTGTTGATAACAAATCATATTCTCTGTCAACATGATGAGGAGGAAAAATGCAAACATTATTGTAGTGAGATTGAAAGATAATCCGGTATTTTTAATCTATCGTGATAAAGCTTTCAAAAATGTTTTTGTTTTTGTTTTGTGCATTAATTATGTCAATTTTGTCCATGGACCTAGAAGTTTGAGGCAATTACGTTTTGAATTAGGAAATGAGCAAAACGGCACGCACATCTGCTATTTATAAGCGCCAGGTGCAGGGCATAATTAGGCCTGCAGGTGGTCCATTTCAAATATGAATAAATAAACATGTTAAATGTGTTCAAATATGTTTGAATTTTTTTGTTTTGTTGTTGAGAACCTATCCCACTTACTTTATCCAATCTTAACTCATGTTAACATTTTCTAAAAATGATTACTCAGTCAGTCAGTCCGGTAAACTTCCCCCAGATTCTTCGAACTCCCTTTTCTGTGGAATTTCTTAACCTCCGACTTCCCTGTAACTGACAACATTGATGCGTCACCATTGGTCACCAGTACATTAGTGCCGTGGAATAAAACCAGTCCACATTACATACTGCCGCTCTAACATTAATGAGATCACACTGGGTCATCAGACCATTGTAACAGATATTGACTTTGCACTTGGCAATAACGCTTGGCATGTTTGCCAATTTCACTATACTGATTTAACTGCTCAATGCGTATTTGACATGTCTCTCTCTTAACGCCCATGGTCCTCGAGGGCTCTTTGCAGCTGTATGTTTGTCGGTTCCTCCCAGCAGCGTGAGCTATACTGTATCTCAGTATTACCTGTGTATTTTCCAGTGAGATAAGAGAGGGGATGGGGCCTTGACAGAGGGGTGTGTGTGACCTTGGGGAGGCCGTCCTGTTCCTGCTGTATGGCTACCGCGCGTACACCACACCACACCAGCGTAAAGCCTACAGTATATCTAGGTCACCTACATTTGACTTCTACCTCCATCACTGAATTCACTCCCATGCAGCAGCCAGCCACACTGATAAGAATGGTTCTTTTCAATTGCGCGGCTATCAGGCCACCGGTAGGTATGTTTGACCGAGCATTTTTGACAAACCTGTACCACAGTACAATGCATTCTTTTATTATTATTCTATTGTTTGTTTTTTGGGGGATCTGAGCGCTCCATTTCTCACACGTTCTCTTGCTCTCACACTCCCCCGCCTCCCTAGCTCTCGCTTTCTCTCTTGTGTTCTCACGAAGCTTTTTGAACAGAGCAGACGTTTTGTCTGACTAGATAAGAACAAGTAGGTTATTCTCTGTCAAATCCCCTCCCTTTGCTATTGGCCGTCTCTGCCGCTCTACCTGTAAACCTGGCACAAGATTCCCTTATTCACTTTCTCTCCACAGTCCAGTGCTATTATATACACTGATCTCCGATGCTGACAGTGCAGGTGTACAGTCTGTGGATCAGAACCCCCTGCTACCCCTAAGCTGCTCCCCATCACTCTCTTGGTGGTATGCCACTTTTAGAGGAGCTAGGATTACCCAGACGAGTAAGGTTTCCTCCGGGGCCGCCGGAGGTCAGTTCTCTCACGTTACCACCTGTTGGCCACTGACTGACTGCCCTGCAGCTCCCCGGAGAATTACACCATACACCACATGGTGCGGAGCATGACGGAGAGGAGAAGCAGGATTTATAATTTTTTTAAGAAGAATTTTTTCATGTTCACTTATTTTGCATCAAGCGGTGCAGGCTGCTCAACAACACCACTGGCTGGCTGCCAGAGGTATTGCAGCTGTTCGTATTCAGACATAAACATGCAAGCCGGTTTCATTAATTGGAGCAGTTTGGCACAGCTCAAAATATATTGTTGCGTTCATTTTCTTACTTGACTACTTTATTAGTCAGAAATGTAAACAGCACAAGGTACAGTCATACATTTTAGGCTAAAAGGATAATCTCTCATGCAGCGCCATGTTGTGTTGTTGTTAGTAGACATAAACACAGAAGCACCGGGGGGAAGTGGACTAAGGAAGGCGAGGAGCCAAACTGAGTTGCTGTTTCTACCCACAAAAAGAGGCAGTGCCCCTAGAGGCAAAAACAAAGGATTTTTTTTTTTACCGAATGGGTTCCCAGATTGCATACAAATTTAAAAGTTCATCTGCTGATTTCAACATGATCAGCAAAGTGTTTTGTTCCCTTCTTTTTTCTTCTTGTTTGTATTTTTTAAATGTTTGATGTCTTTCACTGTGGTTGTGGCACTACTTCAAAAGAAGCAACGCGGGTAATAATAGTAATTAATTAATTAAAATGTAAATAACTAACTGATTGTGCCATGAATGGTATCAGGCCCATGGGGTGTGTAGCTGTTTGCTTTAGGTTGAATATGAAAGTTAATTTGTTTGCCGTAACTCCTATCACCTATTGCACTATACAGTAGCTATCATTTGACCTGTAATCTATGCTTCAATGTATTTGGTAGTACATATAAGGATTACAGTATTTAACGGTCTGTTGCTGGGCGTCTCATTCATACACTCCTCAAACCAGTTTTAGTGTTTAAGAAAAAACTAAGGAACTAAGTACATTTAGTCAAGTACCGTACTTAAGTACATATTTTCTAGGCATTTGTTACTTTACTGGAGTACTTCCAATTCTCAATATTTGTACTTCTCCACTACATCTCAAAGGCAAATATTGTACTTCTACTCCACTATACTTATATTTGAACTCTTTAGTTATAGTTAGTTTGTAGATGTTGATTATTATTACAAAACTTCAGACCTATAATATACCTGTATATATTTGGCAATTTGAAAATAGTCTACAAGTTCAGTTCAGTTCGTGTCGCAAAGCGATGCGTTGTGAGCTTGTAGATTATTTATTTTTGTAGATATTTTCAAAGGATTTTTAATACATTTGAAAACTAGCGAAATGGGACCTTGTGCTGCATAATTAATCACTTTTGGTACTATATTTTGATGCCAATACTTTTGTACTTTTACTCAAGTAAATTTTGAATACCGAACTTCTTCGGACTATTTCTACAATAGGGGATATTGATACTTTTACTTGAATAAAACATTTGAGTATTTCTTCCGTCACTGCATGCTTTGAACTCCTCAGGAGCTCTTGCGTACACAAGAAGCCTCTTATAAAGATAAGAGATTACGTCAAAGTAAGAAGAAATCGCCTAAAATATGTACAGTATGAGAGTGCTAATCCTCAGAAGGATTAGAGATTTAATGATGCACTAGATAAGATGGCTGCACTGATGTTTCATGGGATTCTTATTGTAGTGGCTATAGCCAGTAGCCACTACAATCTCAAGGCTATATCCTACTGCATGTACTTGCATAATACTGTAGGTTGCTTAAGAGGTACAACATAGCACTATAGTTTCCTTTTTCGGTACTGTACTGTACATACTGTACAATTACAGGCACATTATAAACTGTCTGAAGGATTCTTTATATATTTATCACTACATATAGTTGGATGCTGTTTAAAGGACCACTTCACCACTTTTCAACCTATCTTCATATAATAGGTCCCCACTAATAATCATGAAAAAATGGCGCAATCTTTTTCTACTCGGTATGTGTCTCAGGCTGTGGGCAGTCCAGAAACCGTCCTCCAGTGACATCATCGATGGGGAATACAAGCTAATAGAAACGGCAGGCTTTCTAGTCCTGAGAATTTGCAATGTGAAAATGGAAGCCATCGTTAATCGATAATAAAAATCGAAACATTTTTATAAATATATCTTGTTTAAAAAAAAGATCTGCCTAATTATGATGTCACTGGAGGACGGTTTCTAAACTGCCCACAGCCCTCCTATGAGACTAGGTAGAAAATAATCGTGCAATTTTATCATGATTAGTAGTGAGGACCTATATGAAGATAGGTTGAAAAGTGGTGAAGTGGTCCTTTAACAGTTTCTGATCCTTAAAAGGATAAAATAAAATCATGTCTCAGGACCTGTTACACAACACTGTGATGTCTGCCACCATACTGAAGCACCCCGTCACACAATACATCACAAGAGTTGTCTATCTCTCCGAAGAATGCCTTTCGGCGCCTTGGCGCCGTGTATAAGAGGATGGACTTTCTTTGAGGGTAAGCAAGAAGCTTATAGGAAGATCACTACATTGATAGCTCCAACTTTAACGTCAAGCATGTGCTTATGATGAAGAAATGACTATTGTGACAAGCAGAAATATATATTTATATATATATATTTAGCAGAAACTGAGGACTTATCCAGACTGAGGATTCTTTTTAAAGATATTTTTGGAGGGCCTTTATTGATAGATCGTATCATAGTAATAATAAACTTTATTTGTATAGCACTTTTCATACATAAATGCAGCTCAAAGTGCTTCACAGGGCAGGACACAAAAATAAAATACAATAAAACACAAGTAGTTAAAATGATAGAACAATAGCAGAGAACAAAACCGAATATAAGAACATAAAATAAATAAAAACACATAAAAAAATTAATAAAACAATAGAACTCAACTAAAAGCAAGGGTGAAGAGGTGAGTCTTGAGTTGAGATTTAAAAATGTCTACAGAGGGTGCGTGTCTGAGCTCGAATGGAAGTTTATTCCAGGCTGTTGGGCCATAGAAGCAAAAAGCTGCCTCACCGTACTTTTTTGTGCGTAGGTATAGTATAGTATAGTAGGTAGACAGGAAATGGGGAGAGCGATGGGGGGAATAATAATAATCTTTATTGTCCCGAAGGATACTTGTCTTCACAGTCTGTTCAACACCCACATCAAGAACAACACAGAGCACATAACACCAAGACGATACATGTGTACAGAACCATTCCAGCATGTATACAGAACCATCCTATCGGCGGGTCAGTTTGTTTAATGCCGCGATGGCTGAGGGGCAGTGCCGGTTCTAGGAGTCAAGTGGCCCTACTGTATGCAGGCACGGATTGGACGGTCTGCCAATTCTGGCATTTGCCGGGCAGGGTGGGCAAGGGCCGGGCAGGGTGGGCCCAACTGAGCGCCCAAAAATAAATAGATAAATTAAATCCCTCGCAAAAAACAAACAAACAAACAAACAAAAAAAACACATACCGGCTCTATTAGAAAATTGGGCCGGCCCGGTCCATAGGGGGGTTAAAGTGATTGTGACATTGGTTGAAGGGAAGCAGAGACCCCCCCGGCCGCTAATGTGGTTGTGGTTTGCCCCATCTGGGCCGTCTGACTGACGTAAGCCTTGAGGTCAGGAGGAAATCAAGTTCTACCAGTTCTTATCAAACCAAAACTATTTGGTTTGGTACGGTTATGGTAGCTTCGATAGTTTGTGACATCTTGATGAGACATCCTAGAGACAGTCTTAGACCTTGCATAGTTGTGATGTCATGCATGATTCTCATGCATGGAAAAAGAAAGATGGAAACAGTGGAAACAGAAAACAATGGAAACAGAAAGATAAGAGTCAAGTACATGTACGTACATGATGGGTGATTAGATATCGATAAAAAGAGAATGCCAGGATTTAAAGGAATGCACCGTCACACCTAGTTCCATGCAAGGGCTACTAACTTTGATCAGAGGTGAACAAGCAGATGGAGGTTCTGGGTCTTTGCTGTTTTTCTCAAAGCCTGTATCTGCCTAAGCTTAAGAAAAATCACACCCGTGTGAACTGAGTGGTGCAATTAACGCCCCTCTCCCCCCCCCCCTCCCCTCCCTCTCTCTCTCTCTCATTAGCAGGCAACAGTGCAGCACTAATGCTATCTCTCAATCTCTATGTTTCTGACAAACAGCGCCCCTACTGGTACTAATAGTCATATACTGGTGCTCATGGCCACAGGTACATAGGTATAGGTGAACACGGACATTGCTGTTCCTTGGAGTGGTTGCACCACTCAAAAAGAAGGAAACACTTTCTCTCAACGGTGAAATCATTTTTCAGCAAATGTATTTGCTCAGTACCGCCCTCCTTAGCTTTTGTAGCAAATAGATCCTTCTGAATAGAAGTGTTTTTGCTGCACCATTTTCCACTGTAAATAATACAGGCCACAGACACATGTTTTTGAAAAACATTTTTGAATAGTTCAACTAGCGTTGTGAGCTTGTAGACTGGCCATTTTAACTATTCAAAAATGTTTTGCAAAATAGTAAAAAAGGCAAAAAAGTTTAGGGATAAGGGGTTTAGCGGTGACAAAAATGGAGCCCTATATCCATAAAGAACTACACATAATTTATAATATTATAGATTATTATCATCTTTACTGTGCTAGCCTATTGCCAACAATTCAATCAACCAACTGCAATCAATGGCAAACCACTTCACCTGTGGGCAGTGTGCAATTTGCAACTAGTTTTTGGATAAGGCAGGTTTGGGGCCATAATGCATATAGTAAAAAAATAGCTGATCTACAGCTCAAGCTGCGACGCGTTTTGAGCTCGTATAGATCTGCAATTATTGCAATTTTTTTAATTGGAATCCTGAATACATTTTTAGCTATTTCTGAATTGGAATCCTGAAAATTAACGTTATTTAATTTCAAATACATTTATATGTTCTCATGTTAACTTTATGAACTTAAATGCAAATACATTGGGCATAAAAAAGACTAGTATGTGGCCCCCTTTGTGGTTGTGGCCCCAAGCGACCGCTTATATTGCTTATGCCTAGAACCGGCCCTGCTGAGGTGACAAAACTCCTACTGAAACACTCCATATTTGGGCATGGCTGACACAGAACTCCGTAAGCTGGCCTGTTTTGACATCACAACACTCCATTTGGGCATGCCAGACACAGAACTCCATATGAATAAAGGGACACAGAGAGACACATACAGAAATCTCCATAATGGGCATAAAAGACAAATGGGTGGAACGGGTACTGTGCATTTCCGGTTGTCCAGACCAGAACCAGCACAAAGCTTCATTTGGCATGCTTGACAAAGAACTCCATATGGGCATACAAGGAAGGGACACATACAAAACCCAAAAACAAAGCCTCTAGATGCCCGGTCTGGACCTGATCACCTCTATATCTTCATACCTATATGGATCTGGCCTGTTCTGACATCACAACATGGGCACCGCTCTAGTAATATCAAAATGACAATTTGATGGGAGGGGGAGATATTAGGCTTTTTGGTTTTCAGGCAGAAGCTCTGATTAGGGTTCATCGCCATGCAGGCTCGTTCGTGGTGGACATTTTAATTATGGCTATTAGCCACTCTGCTATGGGCCTACACTCACCCCCTTTCACTCCCCCCCCCATCAGGAAACCCATGGTACCAACGTAACGCCCGGGAGTGGAACCCACGTACGGGCCTCATGCATGAGAAGGGACTCTAAAGTGATAAAATGAAACATCTTATCTACTAGCCTAAAGAAAACGTGCATGTTCCTGTCAAAGTAAGATGACAAATAGGTCATATGATGATGAGATCAAGCTTTGATAAGCACTCGACTTGAATAACTTGAATTCTGATGAATCTGCAAGAACCTGTTAATGAGAAAACAGCATATCGTGCCATTTTATCATGATTATTAGTGATTAGTTATATGAAGATAGGTTGAAAAGTGGTGAAGTGGTCCTTTAACAGTTTCTGATCCTTAAAAGCATGGGTTTTCAGCAGGTGGTCCGTGGACCACTGGTGGTCCGTGGAGGTATGGTCCCTGACCATGCATTTAGTAATGTTGGATTTATTGATTTGTTTTAAATGTTCTTTCCAATAGTTGAGAAACCGTGAACTGAATGACCTGGTGACCTATGATGAGTCCATCCATGTAGTCATTTACTGACAAGAAATTCAACAGAAAAAGGGAGTTAGAATCTCAAGAAGGGGGAAGTGCACCGGATTGTCTGGTTGAGTCATTATTATTAGGACATTTTACCAGTAGTAGTCTACAGTTGAGAAACAGTGGGATGTATACACATGGGATGCATAGCAAGTGTTAACTTACAAAAGCACTAATCTTAGCCCATATCCCCATCCAACACAACAGTGGTCCCCGGGTTGATTCTAAGTCAGGGTGGTGGTCCCTGGTTCACAATCAGTTGAAAACCCCTGCTTAAAAGGATCAAATAAAATCATGTCTCAGGACCTGTTACACAACACTGTGATGTCTGCCACCATACTGAAGCACCCCATCACACAATACATCACAAGAGTTGTCTATCTCTCAGAAGAATGCCTTTCGTTTCAAAGGAATACGCGCCTTAGCGCCGTGTATAAGAGGATGGACTTTGAGGGTAAGCAAGAAGCTTATAGGAAGATCACTACATTGATAGCACCAACTTTAACGTCAAGTATGTGCTTATGATGAAGAAATTACTATTGTGACAAGGCTGATAAGGTAGGATGACAAATTGTCCCACGGGTCTACAGTGAGTACAGACAGTGGGCCTCATGATCGCTCACATTTCAGGTATAGAGAACTCAAGACATAATGTACAGTACAGTAGCATCTCTTGTCAAGAGTTGTGTAACATTCGCTTTCATCTGGTTACATCAGCAACCAAATATCCTGGTTATGGGAAAAAATATATATAATTACTATTACAATTTACAACTAAACTATATTTAGCAGAAACTGAGGACTTATCCAGACTGAGGATTCTTTTTAAAGATATTTTTGGAGGGCCTTTATTGATAGATCGTATCATAGTAGGTAGACAGGAAACGGGGAGAGCGATGGGGGGAATAATAATAATCTTTATTGTCCTGAAGGATACTTGTCTTCACAGTCTGTTCAACACCCACATCAAGAACAACACAGAGCACATAACACCAAGACGATACAAAAACATGAGGTCCCCACTGTGTACAGAACCATCCCATCCTATCGGCGGGGCAGTTTGTTTAATGACGCGATGGCACAAAACTCCTACTGAAACACTCCATATTTGGGCATGGCTGACACAGAACTCCGTAAGCTGGCCTGTTTTGACATCACAACACTCATTTGGGCATGCCTGACACAGAACTTTATATGAATAAAGGGACACAGAGAGACACATACAGAAATCTCCATATATGGGAACGGGTACTCTGCATTTCCGGTTGTCCAGACCAGAACCAGCACAAAGCTTCATTTGGCATGCTTGACAAAGACATGGGCATACAAGGAAGGGACACATAAATAAAGAAAACAAGCCCGGTCTGGACCTGATCACCCCTATATCTTCATATATGGATCTGGCCTGTTCTGACATCACAACATGGGCACCGCTCTAGTAATATCAAAATGACAATTTGATGGGAGGGGGAGATATAGGCTTTTTGGTTTTCAGGCAGAGGCTCTGAGCAGGGTTCATCGCCATGCAGGCTCGTGGTGGACATTTTAATTATGGCTATTAGCCACTCTGCTCCTACACTCACCCCCTTTCACTCCCCCCCCATCAGGAAACCCATGGTACCAACGTAACGCCCGGGAGTTGAACCCACTTACGGGCCTCATGCATGAGAAGGGACTCTAAAGAAAATAGCCTAAAGAAAATGTGCATGTTCCCATGTCAAAGTAAGATAACAAGGTCATGATGATGAGATCAAGCTTTGATAAGCACTCGACTTGAAGAACTTGAATTCTGACGAATCTGCAATAACCTGTTAATGAGAAAACAGCATATGTCTGCTGTCTGGAAGAAACCACCTAACTCAAAAATGTTCATTTTCCAGGTAATGAAAAATATACATTTTTCAGGAAATGAAGAAAACCTTATAGTTTTAAAACAATGCAATACTGCCTCATCAAAGTGACTTTATATATTGTCAATTACTTGCATGAGAGAGGGAGAGGTGGTGTGCAGTACTTACAGTAGCTGCTTTAGCAGACTTAAGAGGTTTTGTCCAAAGCATTTTTTTATACTTTTCATCGGTTCAATATTTTTTAACCAGCACACAGATGTAAAGGGTGTTCAATAGCATTGATTTATGAAAAATAAAATAAAAACAATAAAAATGGAGTTAGATGGTTTCCTCCCGACAGTGACAATATGCTACCAGAAATTTGTCAAGTTGTTAAGCATATAATTAGTCTAATTAGTCTCTGTCGGGTGGACAACCCATACGTCCAAAATTGTTAGTTTTCATGATTCAATGTCACAAACAGCCAAAGTATCCAAAAAATGATCAAGTATAGGGCATTCATCTAGGAAAAAAACCAAAACGTTGCAACATTATGTAGATGTTCTACCCAATGTTATGCACACAAATACATGAACCACATGCATTTTGTTCGGTCTATTTCTGCTACTCACACTGTACTATGGCAAGGCAACCACTACTGGGGAAGTTGGATTGTGGGCTGTGTTTCTCACAGGAATGGACATGCAGTGGGTTTCACATGAAATAAAGCAACGTACTGCTACTTCCTCTTAAGTGCTCTGAGAAGAAGACAAGTTCAAGTTCAATCCCTAAGATATAACTCAATCACTGTCAAATATTATGATGAGGCAGTTTGGTGATGTTTGACGAAACCTCACACACACACAACCAGGTGGACGTGTTTACACTATAGGATTAAGATCCATGGGTTAAGGCGTATATTGTGCTGAGATTTCAAACAACAGGTCGATGACGTTACAGATGATTTATGTGTTTGGACTCTTGGGGAGGAACAAGAAACATGAAATATTGTGGCATATGTTTGTCTTCGAAAGCTAATCAATAACATTAGCTTGTAAATGCTGATTGCACTCGTAAATCACTTGCTCTCCCAGCTTACTACGACAAGTTAATGGTCAGCTCTGACAAGAGAGCATGTGTGTATTTATGGTTGCATGTTGACTCGTGTGTAGTTATGTAAACATACAGTATACTATACATAGGTGTTGTTGGTGAAGGTGAAAGACAAAAATAACGGAGGAGAGGGTGTGAATCAAGGTAGCCTAAAAGGTAGTTAAAAGCCAACATTTTTGGACCAACTGGTCTTCATCACGGCATGTGTAAGGTCATATTCTATTGGTACCCCAAAGAGTTTTCAAATGGAACCAAATGGACCCGTATAGGATCCAACTGTACACTCTTCGGAGTTATACAGTACATTAACACTAGGGTTTTACTGTATGTTTCACAGCCTATAGAGTAAATTCTTGACCAGTTGACCCCCTCGAGTCTAAGCCAAGGAACGAAAAACACTTTTGGCTTTTCAGTTTCAGGTTTCAAAAAACACCATTTGAAATGAAGTTTGTTATTGCTGTTCATGCCTCCCACCTCATTACCTTCACAGGGTGGTGTGCTTGTGTGGTTTGGACCCCTCCCCTCTGTTCCTTGACTACGTGTGCTGCCTGTATGTACTGTGTGCTGTCTGTCCGATAACATTACATACTATCCCTCCCTTTATCAGATACAGTAGGGCGGCTAACTAAACTGCTGATACCAACACAGCAATGGTTTATGGGGTGGAGTGTGGAAGACTATACCAAATGAATAAAGCAGCCCAAAGAACCTGATTATTGCCCCCTTTTACCTGGAGTTTGTAACAGTGTTATGCTCACCCCCGGGAATGAATGTAGTACCCAAAATGCAAGAAAACAGCCAAAGGAAACAAGGAATGAACTTAAATAGTCTTTACTTATTGCAACAGTAGGTTGCAGATTACTATGAAAAACTGCAAAGCGTCGTGACATGTCACACCACCATACATATATGGTCGACGCACCATATGTAGCTAATATGGCCATATGGCCGTCTCCATATATGGCTGTCTCCATATATGGCCGTCTCTGAAGATCACGACACTGACCTCATCAAACACTGGATAGCCATAAATGGAGAAGGCGGGATCATCACCTAGATCTGCATATATGGAGCCGGCCAGCAACTCTACATCTGACCTCAAACCTCAAACCCTTAGATCTCCATATATGGAGCTGATCTGTTCTGACATTCCATATGTTGATCCCTCCCCACCCGTCCTTCCTCTTCGATGTCTCTCTTTTGATACCTGTCCATTCAAACTCTAGACGGGCCTGCCCCAAAGTTATTAGTGCAGCCGCGCCCGGCAGCCGGCGAAAACCAGAGTTCTCAACAGGCCCGAAAATTAAGGCCCGACCCTACCTGGGCCCTCATCAAACCCTGTACACTCAAGACACTGCCCCCGCTGCCACCCTTAGATCTCCATATATGGAACTGACCTGTTCTGAATTTCTATTATGTTGATCTGACCTCATCAAACCCTGTACACTCAAGACACGCTCCATATGGCCAGTACAGAATTCATTCCATGTGTTGATCTGACCCGGGTGACCCCCCCATGCCAAAGCGCCAGCACTCACCCAGGTAGGTGACACAATTTCAGCTTTGTTTTCCAGTTCCATTGTGTCTGCTCATTTCTTTGAGTCATCACTTCCAATTTCACGTATAATCTGTATCCTCCTGAGTTCTCTATCCTGATTGGATAAAATGTATATCCCCAATCTTTTATGTGTGTAATAAAGAGCTGGAGAGACATAAAGACTCCTGTTACTAAACAAACACTGTAGATACTATAGTAATGAGTACTATCAGAATATATATATATATATATATTTGACACTTATTTTAGCCTATACCTTCAAATGCAATGTAATGCAGATTATGTAATTCATTGTTTCAGTTTGCTCTCTGAAAGATAATCAGTGCTGACTGCAAAACCTTAAATACCAGCCTGTTCTTCCACTGCAGCCCTAAGCCAGTGTGCGCACGTGCACACACACACACACACACACACACACACACACACACACACACACACACACACACACACACAGCCTACAGTGGTTGCGTGAGGGAATGAGAAATGACAGCTTCATAGCATGTCTGACAAATGGCAAGAGAAGACCCCCGGGTCAACATCATGGCACAGTCTGTGGTGTGTCACGTGAGTGTGAGTGTGTGTGTGTGTGTGTGTGTGCATGCATTGTGAGCTTATAGAATTTCGGTTTTAGGGCTAGAGGTACAAATGGCAAAAGCATTGACATTTTTTTTTTTTTTTTGCGGCTTACGCCTTTTATTGATTTTTTAAGGGACAGATAGTAGGCTGACAGGAAACGGGAGAGAGATGGGGGGATGACATGCGGTAAAGGCCGTGTCGGGTTCGGGAGTCGAACCCGCGGCAGACCGCGACTGGATCACCAGTCCGGTGCCCAGACCGTTACGCTACGGCCTGGGCCAGCATTGACATTTTTAAGTCATACAATTTGCACCCTAAATCATGTTGACGTCCTCACATGTAGGCTATAGACTAGAGTAATACAAAGCTGCATGCGTGTGTGTGTGTGTGTGTGTGTGTGTGTGTGTGTCACATCAGTATGTGAGAGAAAATGACCATGATGTGCGCTGGCGTGTGCTCACAGTGCGTTGTTTATATTTGAGTGTCTGTAATCTCTCAGGACAGATTCAGAGCTCCGCAGGAAATTCAAAGGAAAACGCATATGCACGCAATGTGAAAAGGCAAATGTTGTCCACCAGTCTACAACAGATAGACAGAAATAACCTCACGGGCTCTCCATGGTAGCCTACACAGTGAAGATCCTGATTATTTCTGCAGTTAAATTAACACTGTGATCGCACAGGAAAATGTCCTCAGTGTTCATTTAACTCAATGCAAGCATACTGTAAGTCCATTGGGCGGCAGTGGCTCAGGGGTAGAGTGGCTGGCAGAGCAGCCAGATGATGAACCATGTTTGATCCCTGTGGGCTGCCCCAGCGTTAATGTCCAAGTGTCCTTCAGCAGGACTCTGTAGTACCCCTAATTGCTCCCGATGTGTAGGTTTCCATCGGTGTATGAATGTATGGTTGAATGTAATGCACAATCTATGTAAAGCGCTTTGGATAAAAGCGCTAAATGCACAATTAATTTAGTCCATTTCTCTTTCGAGTTAAATGAACAAGATCTCTTTCCCATGCTCTTCCATAACAAATTTGGCTGTGCTTGTGAGATGATAAATATGCATGAGAAATGATGTGCCCCTAAATTCCCCAACTGCTTTGATGAGCTCTTCCGGTCTCCTTGGAGATGAAGATGGGAATGAGATACATACAATATGTAAACACTTCCGCCATTCACCAGAGAGGCTAAAAGTGAGACGTGACCTTTGACACAATCCTGTTTCTGGTTTGAAATGTTTACCTGAAGGTCAATATTAATCTATCCCCTGAGCAAGCCATTGGCAGGAGACCAGGTTTCAAATCCAGAGTAAAAGAGGAAAGTTTCAATTCCAGAGTAGAAGAGTTAGAAGTTACACATACGGTAGTGCAGCTTTAAGAGAACTATATACACACACACACACACACACACACACACACACACACACACACACACACACACACACACACACACACACACACACACACACACACACACACACACACACTTTTCAAAAATATGTATTTCAAAATACATACAGGATTAATTACAACGTTTTAAATCTTTTGGAGAAAAATAATAAGAATCTGATGGCATGCTGATGGCATCCCCATCAGAACAAAACCTATAGAAAAACCAAACTTATACATGTCTATTGTCTAAAGGTGATTAAAGGCACCTGCTCGATCTGGTTCTGGTTCATCTAATAACCAGGACAATAAAACAGCTACTGAATGCATCTCGGTGTTGGCAAAGCAAACAGAAACGCCGCCATCATTTGACAATAAAGCACGCTTTTATCCTTGCCCGGTGAACTTCCTCCAGCCTAGCAGTATGTGCTACAGTAGGGGCCCCATGGTTCATCACGGGGCCTCATTATGCAACCTGTCTGTCAGCGATGCACATTCTGACAACAAGTCTGTCTGTCTGGAACCTCCAGATAAATGTCTTGTGTTGCACAAATAGCTCAAGTCGACAAGTGACCCAGCTCGTCAGATAAGAAGACTGGGAGGGGTGGCGGAGGATAACATCACATGAAACATCCTGGTGGACTGACCCTGTTGTAAACATAAAAAAGAACACGCAGCCTGCAGTGGTCATTTGTAGTTTGTAGTACAGTTCGGCTGAGTGAAGTGTATGTCTTCATGCATGCCATGGTGTGTGTTGTGGCTGGTACAACGAGGAGAGTCTGTGCATTTACTTTTGGTGCTAAGAAGTGAGATAGCCATTGTTCACATTAATGTCCCCAAACATTCAGCCATGCAAGGCATCTATACTGTGCAGTTATACCTCCATATGACATCGTTGACTCAGTGGGCATTTTAAAATCGGATATTAATAAGGCAAGAAGGCATGCAGTATTGGTTCGGACACGAGACAGATCTTTCATGGGTCAATAGGCTAAACTGCCTTTTTTGTCACTCAAAATGATGAGAAGTGCACAATTAGTGCACATGGTTTATAGTAGCATTTATCGGTCTACGATACAAAGCTTTGTGTCTGTTGATTTTGTGATGCTGGTGTCACTGTGTGGAGTCAGCGTGTGCTGAAATTAAAGTTGTATTATTGATATACTGTAACTGGTACAGAATGTTGTAGTCGAGGACAGGTTTCATACGATATGATATCATATATGATGGGAGAGCATAAATAGGGGAAAGCATCCTTTGTTTCAGTGGCTAATATTTTGAATCACAACAAAAGCCTGTTTTGTGCACAAAGGGATTTCGACTGGCACACATCCTTCTCTGACTTGATCCTCAAGCAATCTCCTTAAAACCTTTATATAATGCGGGAACAAAGGTCTCGATTTATAGTATAATGGCTTGCGATAGCTTTAATCTTTGTGATTCGTGTTTAGGCACTTTGCACATGTGGTTTAGTTTAGGAGTCTTAAATGGGATTTCCTTTCCAACCTAAATTGCACTCAAATATGGTTGAACTGTTTTTTTGTTTTTAGGAAACAATGACCGTCATTAGTGAGTTAGTGAATGATCCTTTCACTGCTGTGGTGTCAAGGTCGAGCTTGAGTACGTCCTTACAATATTAAATCTCATTATCTCAATATAGAACATAACTCCATTAAGCATCTTAACAGAATACAAAGCCCCACAGCATTCATTCACACATTCGCAAAGTACACCATAGGTTCTCAAAGTTGGGCCCGTGTACAAGCTTGTACAGATTCTGAAAAATATAAAAGAATGTTTGGAAAATGTTGTTTTTATTTAAAAAGAAAACTTTAACCACTGCAGTACACGGATCTGCAGTGGTAAGATTTTCGGTCCCAGAGTTAGGCTATAACACTGAGGTTTTTGCGGTATAGTTGTGGTTGGAGACTTGGAGTTGTGGACAAAGTTAATGGGATTTAAATTTTCACCTCCAGTGAACCACATACAGACAGCATTCCAGACCATATTCTCTTTTAACTCTTTTAATCAAGAGATTGGACTTCCTTTATGTATAGTTATAGCTTTCTTTTAAGTCCTTTCATCATGCATAATCTGATGCAGTTATTACAAGCTTTCAATCTTCAAGTTCTTAAACATCTTATAAAGTCTAAAAATCTATATACTGTACAGTAGGTCTACTTTTGAGTTCATGGCCGCAATGGCATTTTCTTTAATGGGTCAATCTAGTGCAAGGCATTTCCTGAGCACACACAGGGGTCGATTTAGGACTTCTATGTTACTTACTTCTATATTACTAATCTAATTACAGTATTATGATCTGGGGGCGTGTAGTATGTCATATTGCAATTTTGGGCATGTTAAGAAGCGCCTTTGACACCCCGCGGAGTGCGCAAAACGGCCTTGAATTAGTCATGGGTGTGTTTAAGGCGTGTTTGAGACGTACCCAATCAACATGTCCGTACTATTCTCTTTACCAGTCAGCTGATGTCACATACGGAATGCGCACTTTGGGGGTCGTGGTATGACATTTCTTCAGGCTGGCACCATAGAAGACATGACATGCCTTTGTCACATTTGGGTTAATTATTCCTATTGCACTGCATGCTGTCACCTTTATGCCTCAAAAGAACAGACCCACCTTTCAGATCGGAATGGAATTGCGAGTAGATAGCAGCATATTGGCAAATTGCCAATCCATGCGTAATTAATTAATTCGATAACGATAGAACCATGTACCATACAGCGAATGAAAGCAAGATTCATAAGGAATATGGAGATTTTTACATTTAATAAAACGGTTGAGAAATGAGAGAACCATGAGTGTTTATAGGCTAATATCAACGTTTTTTTATGAAAGACCAAACGGGCTGTGAACTTGAAGAGCTCAATCACCATCCCGACACGGAAGAAATATAGCCTAGTGCATGCATGTATATGCACTGTTGCACTTGCACACAGTAGGCCTAGCCTACACACGCTCTTTATTTGTTTCTATTGAAAAACACCAGTAAAATAACGTTTATTATATTTTATTTCATTCAAGTCACGACGAAGGAATGAGTTGAATGCGTGCTGCGTAATGCTGTGGCCCCGATGGTATGGTCTTCGCTGAGTTCGCTCGTAGCATTTTATTGAAGAAGACTTGAATCGGGTGTGATACAGCATATGAAAGCACATTTCCCACGGATTATGGAGATGTTTTTATTTATTTTTAAGGTTGAGAAATGAAAGAATTATGGCCGTTTCTAATCTCAACATTTTTTTTAAAAAGAGGCAAAACTGCCATGTCTCATAGAAACAAGTAAATAGGTCTATAAAAATAAGCGCATATAACAGGGGTCTGTAACCTATTTTAAATGAAGTGCCATGTTTTTATTTTCTAAATAGTGAGTCTGCCATATCCAGATTAATTTGAATGACACCACATTAAAATAAAAAAACATATTTTGATTGTCCACAAATATAAAGTCTTCCTTCTTTTTAAATATGTTCTTGCACATTGTTATAATGATCATTATATATCCCCCTGCAGTCAGAGTTCATAGTTTTAATGAATGAATGTGATGCATTGTGAGCTGGTATAGATCTGCTATTTTCAAAAGTAATCTTTTTATTTAATTTTTGGATTAGCTGTCCTTAGTTGGGCAAATGCATTCATCTGGGGATCCTTGACATGGGAATGTGCTGTGTGACGATCACTGGTTTAAACAACATTAGGAGAAAAGCCCAAATAACCACTTTAGAAACAAGAAAAGCAACCACACAAAGCAACTTTACAGAAAAATAAGCCGCTTATAATAAACAGACATGGCAACACTCTACCAGCCTTCCAGAGCCGCTCAAGTGTCAAATCAAACAGTGCTTTTTGCGTTTATGAGGTGGTCAGACCCACGTCTAATCGTTATGCGCTGAGTGTCTTTAGCTCAAGGGGCTTAATAGCAAATTACGCAAAGCGAGAATAATTAACATATGGACACTCCCACAATGCTAAAATATTCAGGGACGCGGTATGCCAAATGTGTGTGCGTTCAACACGGGCCGAGTGCGTTCAACACGGGCCGATATGCCTTTCATAATACGAATGTGCGCAGAGCGAGGCCAATTTATGTATCACGACCTGGTAAACTGCACCTTCAAAATCGACCTGACAGTGTGCAAAACATTTGCAATTACAGTGATGACTGAAGTGATAAGATTCCCTGATGTATGGACTGTTGTAAAGCATCTGCTCTACAAGAGTGACACCAAGGCCGGGAGATGGAGTTATTGGCCAAATCATGGCCATTACTAAAATGAAATTCCATTCAAATGAATATTGGTGATCAAAGTGGTGACAAATGCCACATCATGAAAATGTTGGCCACAAAAACCGAGAAAACGGGTGCACCTCACTGAAGGCAACTCAACAACAACTCTTTCCCTCGAGGGAGGAGTGAATGATGTTTCTCTTTCACTTCCTCTCCAGAGTCACGGAGTCAGACAGGTTTAAGTAAGAGCCCTCATCCTAACAGTCACACTTCCTTTACCGCCATGAGGCTGTTACTCCACTTCGGCAAAGGTCACAGACATGTCACATGTCTAGCTGCTGGTACTGGTACTGGTGACATGCTTTCACATGTCACCAGTAAAGCATGTCACCAGTACCAACCCGCCTCTCGGATTATGTCCCGCCACACTGAAACAAGTGTGTTTATGTACTCACAAGGCTGACATGAGTATATGTCATTAGACTGGGACCCTTCGACGACCTTGCAGGCGTATGCAAAAGCTAAAATATGTAATTTTGATAGCATATTATGTAGCATTGTATAGTATAGTGTATTCTTATAGTGTATACATTTCATCGTACAGATATTCTGCTGTTAGACGGGTGATAGGTTATTAGTTTACTTTTTTACTATATTTCTATGTATTTGATGCATTACGTTGTGGTGTTCTTGCTTACTGTAAACTCTGGATTAAGAGCGTCTGATAAATGCCTAAATTGTAATCCCTGGTTGTTATTTAATGCATGAGTCCTTCCCGATGCTTAACTGGGCTGTTGAAAGTGAGAGCTTTAGAACTTTAAATGAGATTGTAGTTATACTCATAAACAAAATAAATAGGCTGCACACTACGTATAAATGTGACAAAGAATCCTGAATTTGCCATAGTACAATATAGCAATGAGAGCCTATCAAAACACACTAGTAACAGAGCAAATTAAAGACAATACAAAAGAGTAAAACGCTAAAACATTATGCCAAAAAAACCTGCAAGTAAAAAAGCACAGAACTTGCACTTCTCCTAACCCCCATCACTTTTTCAAGCAATGGTCTAATGCCAACTCTACACATCTACAGTACAATTATGCAGGATAATTATAATTTATATGTTTATGGGAAAAATAAGCAACACAACGCTATACAGCATGTTGTGTATTCTGCAGGATTCAGATCATGTTCTGTTCATGTACTGAGGATTATGTCCATTTCAATTTCCAACATTGTATTCAGTTTAAACGGATAATCTCCTGCAGGTTTACAGATTCAGCATTATTATGGCTTGCCATACAATCAGCGTTAATGGTTTGCAATCATTAAAGTCTCTCTCGTTCTCATTTCCTTAAGCTATAAGTCATCTAAAATATTCATGAACATTATGTTCTGCATTAATGTGACCCCTATATCCACATAAAGACTGCAGAGGATATTACTACTCATATTCATGATGTAGATCCATGACTATAGTTAATATTGATTACGCTTTGTGTTGCCATCATCGACTTCCATAGATGGTATTGGTGTTCAACTAGTGCACGCACGCACGCACGCACGCACGCACGCACGCACGCACACACGCACGCACGCACGCACACACACGCACACGCACACGCACACGCACACGCGCACACGCACACGCACACAAACACGCACGCACACACACACACTTTTGATGGGATATTAATGAACATTACATTTAATGTAAATGTAAATACACCGGATTTAGCAAGAATAATTTCCATCTGCCCCCATAAGAAAACAAGCAACAAAAGCATAAGTAGGCTAACTAACACAACATTACAAGAGGGAACAAAATATTAGAGAAAAACAATAGTAAATAAGGTCTAGTTTTTACCTAAAATACACCCACGAATCCTAGAGAACCCTACGTTTTAGCCTATTTACAAGTTTGATTGTCCATGATCCATGTCTTAAATAGCACAAATATCCTGCTGGCCATTTTGCATTTCTAAACTATTAGCTGTTGTGGATATAGCCAGTGTTGTCTGTCATAAAAAAAGAGTGTATAAAAATGTGCAACCATTCAAATACTACTGTATACAATACGACAAAGAGCCAGTCTTCAAGCAGATACAACTCCCAGCATGCATCAGTCCACACCCCCCCATGCCACGCACGCACGCACGCACACACACAATTAAAACCTAGCATTCATGGCACACTGCGCCAACACAAAAACCCTTTCCAATAAAGTCGTCTCCTCCGGGGTTGTGCATGCACCTCATTGTGTGTTGGTCTTTTCTTTTCTTTCTTTTAGAAATCTTAAAAGATTTTAGGCCAAAAACCCAGGAGTGATTGCTTAAATCCATTCAAATATAATATACAAATTGAAAAAAAATAATAAAATAAGCTACATGTCTGGCAATGCAACCAATATACATAATAAAGGATACATTTGGGTCAGACAGATCCAAAGTATCTATGACACCAAATATTTTATTATACCACAAAGTAGTGAAATAGTGAATAAAATAAAATAAGTGAAATATCTTTCACTTTAAGTATGAAATGAATCGGTAATTGTGGTCTGCTCTACCACTGGCGTAAGGGGTCCCCCCGCCCCCCTGGTTCTGTAAGGGGGTTCCACAGGGTCCAAAACAGAATTTGTTAATAGCGCCAAAAAACATTGGAGCAGAACTAGAGCTATAGTGTATTGCTATAGTGTATTCTTTTGTTGGCGGTGTTCAAGTTCATCTCCTCAGGAATGCAGTGCATTCTGCCCTTCACAATGGCAGAAACAGTGTGGCCGGTCGCCTCCCTTTGTGGCATCATCGCCATCATCAGTAGGCTGCCAGCACGCTGCCAGGTCGCTCTGAGCCTCAGCCAATATGGACTCTGCGAAACAAAGACCCAGGATACAAAAGGACGCGGTATAGCTATAGAGATTCTGTCCACGTCTTCAACAGAAGCTCTTCTACAGTTATTCCACGACTCGACATCATTTTTGTTTTCAAGCCCTTGTGGAACGCAGTGGTGGAAGAAGTATTAGTATTAGGGCATATAGTCGTCACATTGTGACACGTTGTGTATATCAGCTATTTTTGCTATACTGACCCAAACTAAAAATTCACACTGCTGCATGAAAAAGTAGGGCATTCATTTACAAATTCATCTCAGTGTTATAGCCTAACAAAGATACAAGTTTTCTGCCAAATGGCAACAATACTTGATTTATGCACACAAAATAAGTGGAACATTAAGAGACTGTTGGCTTTTGTTCCAAAATCTATGTCCATCCATTAGCTCAATGGAGTTTCAGAAACAAAACAACATTGATTTGCCATGTCGTTTGCCCACCAACTCTAATGTCAAACATTTCATTCTGTGATTGTACAGTAAAATAGGGATTATTACAGGTCCATTTTCACACTCAGATTTAAATGAACACTCTGGATGTCTGAATGGGCTGTGCGTGGTTATGAGATATAAGGTAGCTGTCCACCAAACAGACTGAATCAGACTACTACAGACTGGTAGTCAGGTCCGACGTCGAATAATGTCGGCTTTTTCAGGTGTCCAAAAGTTCTGGTTGCCACAAGCAAAAACTATTGAAAACTGTCGGCCAAACGTACATTGTTGTGTGCATGCGTCCATATATTATGCCATATATTATGTCTGTATTCCTCAGAGAACCAGAAGCTGAGGCAGCTTTGACCAAAACACTGAGCATTTTTGTGCTAGTTGATCGAATAGAATGAATGAGAATATGTATGTAGTTCAAATGTGCGATGGGCAATGTCTCTGGCTTGCTCCTGCATCATTAGCAGAGGAGGGGTCTACTCTACGGAGCCTTTACCCCTCGCTTTCATTCGCTCCATCTCTGGTTTTCAGTTTTTCTCGCTCTTCTCCGCCCTGCTCAACGGTCATTTCTGACTCATAATAGACTGAGAGCTGTTTTTTCTTCTTCTTCTTAGTCTCTTTGTCTGTCTCTGTGTGTGTGCATGTACACGTGCGTGCGTGTGTGCGTGCGTGTCACTTGCTCTCTGTAGCCCACCTATTGTGTGAATGTGTGGTATGAATATTAAAAAGGAGCTGCAGGCACACAATGTCCCAGTTTCCTGTCTACGTACTATTCACTATTTTGGGGTTAAATATTCAACCATATTTTAACCAATATATTCCCTTGTTATCACCCAGTAGGTTATTTTTTTTCTTTCAATACACGAGGACAGGAAATACTATCTTCACACATTTAAGTGGCAGTGTCACAAAGGTTCCTAGTCTAGTGTCTAAGGTTCTGTCTCGGAATAAGATATGTAACCCGCTGACGCTTGCCGACACAAACACATTTACTTTTCATAAATCAACGCACTACTTGATCATACTACATCGTCACTCAAAAGTATCAGATGATCTACAAGCTTGAAATGTAGGTTGGGCGAAGCGACGTGGTTCAAGCTTGCTGCTACTTTTGATGCTTTTGAATTTGAATCCTGGAAAGTCACAGTTTTGGACATATGAGGATTCAATTCCACAAGACAGAGATGATTTATAATGGATATAAATCAGTCTGTCTCTCCATTGCACTACAAAGTATAAATTAGGCATAATATCTTCACATAGCTCCAACTGGAAAGGTATCTCCACCTGGCCCGTGACCTACCCAGGGATGTGTGTAAAGGGATGGATTTCCACTGTCAGGATCCCATGGAAGCAGTGAAGGGAAATAGTAGTGTTTCTATGTCATATACAGTTCGACATTTGAATGCATTAGTGATTGGCGTCCGCTATGGACAGATGTGAAAGGGATTTTGGGTGTGCTCCATACAGGCCCCTCAGCATGTGATTCTAATTTGGTGTTGATTGACACGTTGAATTAATGAATAGACAGGATAAACAATGGCCTATCCAGCTGCCCAAAGCCTTGCAAGGAGCTCCTTTGAAAGCACTGCTAAACCATTCGATCAGTGACAAAATCTCATTTTAAATACAAGGCAGGATTAATGCCAGGCATTACACAATCATAATCTGTAAAGATGGACACAGCTGCAAATCTAAACTGCATAGTGGCATTCATTGGGATATAGTTTTGTTTTTGTTTTTCCCAGGGAGAGTTTAACTGCTGTATATGGCATAGCAGTGGTGGCCATTCTGTGGTGCCACAGATAGAAAACCCATGCACCCATTCCATGACATTTCCATAGAGATTTCCAAACATATTATTCATATTAATTATTTTAAGCCTGGAATCAAGCTATCCAGGATCCCGGTGAATCATGACCATAAAACCTTTGATTCTGTGTCAAAACATATTTGAAATGTATTAAATAGTATAATAGTCGGTAGAGCTGTCCACCTTTGGACCACAAAGTCATGGGTTTGATCCCGGGCACCACCAACTCAGCGTATGCGTAGCACATCTTGGGTGTGGCTTGAGAGCTGATGGTAGGTGTGGCACTCCACCTATAGTGCAGTGCAATCTGAGAATCCCATCGTCAAATATTCGGGAAAACAGCGCCTCCCTGACGCGAGGCAACAGTCTGTCTTGAGAGACTAAGTGCAGTGTAACAGGGACAGACTCCTAGAGCGTGTTACCGGCTGATATAGCCTCTCCCGACCTATACTAATTAAATATTCTTTTATATGTTTTATGGTCATGATTTGCCAGGAACATGGTCTGGAACCTTGGTTACAGACTTACAATAAAGTATATAAATATTTTCAGAAAGCAAAACATGAATGGGTTCGGTTTTCCATCGGTGCCACCACAAAATGGCCACCATTGCTATGCCCAGAACACTGCATGGTTTGCACGCTACAAGGAACATACCATGTAATGCTTTAGGCTTCTAACCAACAGACACAGTAGTACAGTATGTGTTGCATCTCCCTTGCACGGTATGTCATTCATTCATTAACTGCAGTTAATGTGCAACTACTGTAGATCACACTAGGAACCGCACTTTATTAGCTGATTTATTACATGAACAATCTCAAGTATCATAAAGATGTACATAGTTATATGAACTTAATACGGTTGTAAAGATCCCTCCCCTTTACTGCAGGGTTTCCACATGGGAGCGGAAATGCTAACCTACTATCCTGTAAGTGTAACACAAAGATCTCTTGTTCTACCTATGACCTTTGACATGTACAACTCATAAGTTAGTCATCTGCCTACTGATCATTCCCAGACAGACAGACAGACAGACAGACTTTTACAATTGAGGCATTGAGCAAACGCTCCCATAGTTTCTCTTCCGGATTTCCCAGTATGGGGGTACAGGGGGTATTTCTAAGGTGCTGATTACGAACATTTTCTTGATTATCGGGTGATAACGGTTGAATGGGGTGCTTAATCCAGAGCGATTTGCAATCAAATGCATAGAAATAGGAAACTAGGATCATATTCATAGGTAAACCAAGAGCATTTCATCCTTCTACTACAGTATTTAATATATATATAAAAAAAATCCATAATATCTACATTGAAACTATACAAACTATATATCTAAATTATATTTTAGCCTTTGCATAAGCCTGAAAGGTTGTCGAGGCTAGGGCAAGTGCTACGGGCTATATGGTAGAGTCTGAAGAGGCGAGTCTTGAATACGACTGACTGAATATGATGGCTGACTTGGCCCTCTCAGTTATGTACCAGACTCAGACTGCCAGTCATCGTTAGCTAAACTTACACATACCTGATCTATTTGCATCAAGAGGAAGCTACATTACAGTGTGTGACACAGGATCTCAGTAAGACTACCAGACATGGTGGGCTTTCTTCATTAGAGGTGCATGCATGGGACCAGTGTTTATTTTGTAACTAAAACTATGATGACAAATGGCATTGCAACGCTTTCAAGGCCTGACAATAAACATTTTTGTCGACAAACTGTCGATTTTGAATCGTATATTTAGTTGACTAAAACTAGTCAAAACTAGTAATATGACATGACATTTTAGTCAAAAGACTATGACTAAAACTAAATCCGATCTAAAGCCAATCCTAGCCCGAGAGTTACAAGTTTATTATGTGAAGGATGAGGTCGCGGCCCCCTCCCATGCCTGTGTATATTTGACTGATCTCGTGGTAATATTTACAGGGGGTAAAATACGGGTTGGTGGGGTGGAAAGATAACAACGATGATGCAACCATAGAAAATAAACAGAGCCAGGGAAAATAATCTTTCGGCCCTGACACACAATGACGACCATGAAGCCAACTTGAACATCCCACCACGGGGCCTTAAGCCGGATATTAACAGTCTGCTCATTAGGAATGAAAAACTTCCTCCACGCCAGTTCCTTAACAAGTCTCATGATCCAGGCGCTTCCAACTCAGTACAGAGGTTATGAGATGCCTGTGTTTAGTGAAACATAATCGTCTCTACTCTGACAGGTGGAAACCTCATAAGGCACTATATATGTGCAAAACTGTTACTTTTTAGAATTCCATATAAGGTTTTTTCGGACCGGGGTCGATTTAATCCGTGTTTTGCAGCTGTCTATGTGGTCTATGGGGTGTTGGTGGCAGGCTGACAGCTAGTAATAGCCTACTACTTTCGGAGTCGCAATATGCAACGAAAAAACATACGTGTGTGCAACCACCTTTAATTTACGGAAAAACACAAAAAGTTACAATATGGAGATACAAGGTTTCTGCCCGACAGCGTCAATATGTGAAATCACACCATGGTATGTCGTGTCTTTAACTAGTTTAAACCTTTCGTCCCTGCAATGGGCACAATGTGAAATATTCAGTTTTTTAACAAATGACAAATGACAGTGACAATTTTTTTTTTTTGCTAATTGATTTGCTAAAAGCTTGTAGATTTGCAATGCATTGTTAATGTTTTTTTGTGGCACTGACAGACAGTAGGCTGACAGGAAATGGGGAGAGAGATGGGGAGCTGACATGCAGTAAAGGCCGTCGAGATCAGGAGTCGAACCTGCGGCACACTGCCAGACTGGATTGCCAGCCAAGGTGTCTGGACCGCTGAGCCATGGCCCAGGCCATTTTATAATACTTTTATAATATTTTTGTGATGCGTACGCATTGAATCAGGACTTGTTGAGCTTTAGATATAGGCTATTTTTTATATTTCTAAAAGTAGGGCTTAAGAGGTTATCTTACAGTTGCACACACATCGAAATAAGAAGGTGTCCCAGGCAGGCTGCTACAATGATGTACTGCTGGTGCTCCAGGCTGCATTCAGGACCCCATGAGGACTGCAGTGGTACTGCACACTGCCCAAGATCTATATATAGCAGTGAATGTCACGGTAGAGGCATAATGACTGTCTGCTATCCTTCAACAAGCACACAGCCGGGCATCACCAGAGTGACACATAAGTGAGATAATTGAAGAATTACCTCTTTGATGGACAGAACAGAACATGTGAACACTGAATTTGCTTTGGTTCTAAAGCAGCTGCTCACATTCATCTTTTGTTTGTTTTCTCATATATTAGTTTCTAGCTGTACTGTGTCTCGGGTGCAGTACTTAGTTTAGACAGTTTTTGGTTTAGACTAGTCATTGGTTAGACCAGTCATTAGTCCTACAACTACAACCTATCTCAAACCCTCACCCTAAACTTAACCTCCCACGGGGGAGCACACCTAAACCTAACCTTAACCCATGTCTAACCAATGACTATAGTCTAAACTAAGTATGCACCCCCTGTGTCTCAAGTTAGTTGATGGTGGGTCCAGCTGATACTGTTGGCAGTCTGCAGTGATGGGCGATGATTAAATAGCCTCAGAAACAAAACAGGAGTCACAGGACTAACAGGAAAGAAGGAAAAATATACAGTATGATCAGTCATTTCCTCTGAAACATTCTGTCCAATCTGTCCGTGTTGCACATCCTGAGTCTTTATCTTATTACAACTATAGGCTACACAATGTAGAAAAGGAATATTCAATTCCCACTGCAGATGGACAATGTTACAAGCAATAAATAGAAAGGAGTATTCCCACCACACATTTAGACTAGAGAGACATTCTTGACCAGGGGTTCCTAAACCTTTTAGCTGACAAAAAAAAAAAAACATGATGGGACCCAAACTGGTGAACTGCATTTACAAACTCACAACGAGCATTTTATGAGCTTGTAGATCTGACATTTTTGCTATTTTCTAGTGAACCAAAAATGTTGGATTAAGCAATGCAGATGCATGATGACCACAATAAGCCCCTCTGTAAAAAAAAAAAAAAAAGAAGCTCCTCTGAGTTATAGGCTATACTACAGGGGGGCCTGCACTACACAATATGTAGTTGGGGGGTCTCTCGTCCCTGCTTCACCTCTCTCAGTTGAATGGTCCTTGGACGAAAAAACGTTGAAGACCCCTGTTGTAGAGTATTTATAGTTCACAGGAGAGATCTGGGTTATAGCTGGACGTACGTAAGGAGAAGATAAGGCCAATTAAGCGACGGTAACCCACAGTGTACATTCAGGGCCACGGGGGACAAAGAGAGGGTTATATTATATAACGCAACCCGCCATTGTCTCTTTCCAAACAAAATTATAATGATTGAGATGCCTCTTTGGGACTGTTTTTCCGCCCTTCCAAGATTAGCCGTGGCCTACAACAACAGAAGAATAGCCTGGGGTGACATATACAGTTTTTCTTTCAGTGGGGGTACAGCGGCTATTACCATACTATACGTATGGATACTCTGGGTTGACTCTGCACTCAGTCAACCGGCATCCAGTGGTGGAAAGTAACTAAGGACATGTACTCAAGTACTGTAGTACACTTTTGAGGTACTTTTACTACTGGAGTATTTCCAATTTCTATACTTTTACTTCTACTGTAGATTTCGATTATTATTATAAAACATACATTACCCTCTTACATTTCGGCCATTTGAAAATAGCTGATCTACAAGCTCACAAACTTGCATATCTGCTATTTTCAAAAGATTTTTATACATTATTCGAAAACATGTGAGACATTCTGCATAATGAGTACTTTCTACGTTTGGTACTTTAAGTAAGTAGGCTACATTTTTATACCAATACTTTGTACTTTCATTCAAGTACATTTGGAATTCCGGACCTTTTCTACATAGCAGTATCTGTTGATACGTTTACTTAAAAGTTAAAAATGTGAGTACTTTTTCCACCACTGCATCCAAAAGACCCCCAAAGCAAGCGGGGGAGATAGGGGGCTATCAGGGAGCACATGTGTGGCGTACAGTTAAGCACTACAATGTGCATCAGTCAACGATGCCGTGCTGACATGAAGGGGTCCTGTCATCTGGTGCCTAACAAGCTCATTGTGGGGGGGAAATAAATAAATAAAAAAGGCCCGCAATTACGATAGAATAGATTGGTATCTGTAGGGGAAATGCAAGTTGAAAAGGCCTTTAAAGAATTTAGAGAGATTGAATCAGTAATGGGTGAACGGTTTCAGTCACCAAGACAAATTACATGTTGCATAACCACTCACAACAGAGGGGAGTGTAAATACAGATAGGCTACAGTATATGGGGTGAGGTGGGATTGGGTGGAGTGGAGTGGGAGGAGAGGGAAAAGGGTGCAAACTTAAAGATAATGCTGAATATAGACAGAAAGATGAACCATTTATAAAGGTTCTCTCTGAACAGCAGAAGCGAGATGAAGATTTTGAGATGTTTTGTCATGACCATGCACACATGAAGCTGCATTCTTTGCAGTACAAATAGGATTACTGGCCCTGTTGTTTGGGGTTTGTGACCTTGCAGCAAAACCCTTATAGTGTAAACATTCAAGTTGCTCGCTCTGCCAACTCTACTACAGACCTCTGTTAAAGGACAACATAATGTCAGACTTGTTCCACCACCTCTGGCCATGCAGTCCCATAAACAGCACTGCTGATTTGTAACTGTTTATTTTATATTTTATTGTGTTTGCTCCGCCACAAAAGGTGAGGTGTGTTGTGCAACCTGACCAATTCACCTCTACGAAATGATATAATAGGAGTACACGAGTAATAAGAATGTACAGCACTGGGAGAATTGTTTAGTATTCTTAAGGGTAACAAGAAGACTCGACCCGTTTCTGTTTTCCTCCCAGAATTTTCCCCAATGTGAGGGGTGGGAGAGGCTGGACAGCAGACGGCTGGACTTTGAATTTCTCTAACTATAAACTTTCATGACAGCAGACAGCCTAAGTACAAATATAATTTATGAAAATCTACTACATTGAAGTCTGTTCACAGAAGTTGTTGTAGGATATGTGGGGATTATCTGACGAGGTACCATTTGAGTGTGCAAAACCTTACATATACTAAATAATACTAAATTGTTTATAGGGTCAATATAAGTAAAATAATATAGCCTTTCTACAGGAGTATCTTTTTATATTTTTCCAAAAAGAATACAAACAGCCAATAGCATATTACAAAGTTATCCCCCTCACTGGTGACAATTCCGGGAGGAAAAACGGGCAAGCACCGGGTCGAGTCTTCCGGTATTCTTATTAAGCACAATAATGTCAATTGACAAATGTACAATCAATGAATCAACACACAAATATCAATCAATTGTTCTCGTATACTGCGGGCAGCCTATTCAGATTGTTAGGACCAGATGTATGCATCTCGTCGCCTGGCTATTGTCTCTAGACTCTAGGAAGCCGCACGTGGCGCCAGCAACAGATTAAGTAAACTGTTATGACTGACTGACGGTTTTAACCAGTGAACCTGCATGGCAAACACTGTACGGTCTGCAATGGCCCTCTACAATGGTAAAACATGAAAGAAGACACACATATATATACACACAGATAACTGGTTGTTGTATCACAGATAGCAAATATTACAAGACTTATCATAGTTTTTTAGTTGGATTTAATTAATTCGTTTTTGATCTCTCTTACCCCTTGCCCCCCACCACCCCTTCCCTTCCTCTTTTGCACCTGTAAACCTGTGATGTGACAATTAAGTGGATTCTGATTCTGTATATATATATATTTTTTTTTAAGATATTTTTTTGCGGCTTACGCCTTTATTGATTTTTTAAGGGATAGAAAGTAGGCTGACAGGAAACGGGAGAGAGATGGGGGGATGACATGCGGTAAAGGCCGTGTCGGGTCCGGGAGTCGAACCCGCGGCACACCGCGACTGGATCACCAGTCCGGTGCCCAGACCGTTACGCTACGGCCTGGGCCCTGATTCTGTATATTTGGCTTTTTATTTACTGTAGTCAAATAACCACATTTGACTGAAAACAGCAAACTGGTGCCTTATCTTCTTTGTGTCATATACACAACCCCAACCATGCAAGGCCTATTTATACTGAATAAGTGAATTTTACCGCAAGCCTACAAAGTGACATTATATATTAACAAGGGTACAGTAGCAAACCACTTGACCCCACTTGTTGCTTGAATAAATCATGCAATAGGAAGCAGGGTGGTAGGGGTTAGGGGCAGCAAACAATACAATGCGGATGGAAGCACACAAACTTAATTTAACTCTGTCTCCAATGGGATATCCTGTTGTGATCCTTATCAGGCCAAATAAAAATGCTACTAATTACTGTAGGCCTATGTCCTGTTCAGTGCATGTAAAATAAAGACCTTTTTCTCTCAATCTGCCTCCCGCCTGTTTCCGTCTCCCTCAAGCACACATGCACACGCTAGTGGTGGAAAGTAACCAAGTACATTCAACTGTTACTTAAGAAAAACAATTTACAGATATTTTTTACTTTACTATAGTACTTCCGATTTTCAAGAATTGTACGTCTAAACATCTCAAAGGATTTTACTCCACTATAATTATTCGTAAACTTTACTAGCTATACTTTGTAGATTTAGATTACAAACCACCTCAGACATACCTCAGACACCTAGTTCTGATGTGGAAACCTGTGAAATGGGACTTCTGCAGTGAGTATTTTACTTTGGGTACTTTAAGTACATTTTGACGCCAATACTTTTGTACTTTTACTCAATTCATTTGTAAATTCCGAACTTGTAACAGACTATTTCTACAACAGTAAAAAGAAGGGGGGAAAAGTGAGTAGCCCACTACTTCCATCACGTCTGCGCGCTTACTATGACTCTTATATGTGTGGGGAGGAAATGTTTTCTCAAGGCCAACACACAATCAGCTGATGACAGGGCACCACGTTTCCTGCTGTCCAACGCCTGTCACTGTGACTGTATACTGCAGAGAAGGACATGGACATGATGATACAACATAATGAATGAACCATTCCTGCCTTTTCTCTAATCTATAAAGTTTTACCAAAGTTATAATGTATTAACCTGTCTTAAGTGTACGGCAGGCTTAGCTATGGGGACAGTATATATGTGTGGTTATAAATGGGTATGGGGTGCCCCCTGGTGGAAATAGTTTGAAAGTTCATGGATGGGTACCGGAGGGTCTAGGACTAGGTCTAGGTCTAGGACTACGGTCTACCACCAAGTGTGGCCACTGGCCAGTCATAGTGGTGGAAAAAGTACTCACATTCTTTAATTAAGTAAAATGATCAATACTGCAATGCAGAAATACGTTGTTAAAATTAAAAGTCCAGAATTCAAACTGTACTTGAGTAAAAATGCAAAAGCATTGGTTTCAAAATGTAAAGAACCATATAATAGCCGCTGTGTGCAGAATGTCCCATTTCAAATGTATACAATTTATTAAAAAAGAAAAATAAACATATTTTTACCCTTTCCAGTTCATAACAAAATGCTGAGAGTAGTGTTTGCATTTTTATTTTTTTGTGGAATGAAGTATGGCACCAAAAACTCATTCAACATAAAATACACATTCATATTTCATATCATCGAGTAAAATAATTCCATTGATTCATTAAATTCATTTCATTTTTTTTACAATTTGTTTTATTCTCGTCTTACAATATGGATTGTTACATAAATGTCAGAGATGTCTGTGTCTGTAAATATAGCCGTCTTTGTGTTTTTTTTAACAGTACATTGTTCACTTTGTATATCAGTGCCAGTATTTATGTTAATCTGCATCTCCTCTTTTGAGATTGCGTGCTTTTAGAGATGTGCTGTGTGATTTTAAGATTCTAGCTATTACTCTTTTCATACCCACATTTAATTGTTAGTTTTCTGTGATAGCACTGACGAAGGTCTGAGGACCGAAACGTTTGCTTTTTAATTGCACCATGAGCACAGAGCACCATGAGCACAGAGCATGATAAAATAAAATAAATAAGTCTCAGTCTAAGGAGTTTTACTTCTTTTTCTATACAGTGAGCGAGTCTTTTCCTGTCAAAGTTTCCCTTATGTTTTTGAGACCACCGCTACCGTAGTCAAGTTTGAAGAAAAAAAGGACGAAGAAAGGCGCAACAGTTTTCTCAGTGCTTCAGTAGTTTTCTGTGAACAAATTAACTTTACTGAAAAGGAGCAAATAAATGTCAAATAAAATCCACACGTGGGTAGATTTTAAGATCAGCCAGTTTTCTAACACGTCAGAAAACTGAGAATGTATTAGCTAAAAACATTAGCTAAAATGCTACAATCATAAAACAATACTTTGACTATGTACAGTTTCTGTGTTTGACAGTTCTAAAGCCTTGTTGAAAAAGCATCTGTCTCTTCAATCAAGGTGGAGCCTTGGTCATCATTCATAATATGTTCACTGCTAGATCCTTCAGTTACGATGGTTACCAATGTGGACAGTGTGGCATTTGGGTTCAGCAGTTTGACCAGAGGCACATTCACACCTCTCTCCTGAAAGATGAGGTTCTGCAGAGTCATCGCTTGCATTGAGTCAACGCCTAAAGAGGATAGCAACAATTCCTCACTCAACTCACTCTTATCAATGCCAACGGCCTCACTAAGTAGAGATTTGACATAGTCGGCTGGTGGGACTGAGTCAGTTTGTTTTGTCTGTGAATTCAACTGTTTGGATTTTTGGAAGAACTCTTCCACCATGGCAGACAAACGCGTCGACATGAAGGTATTTTGTGAGATGATGCTGGATGCAATGTTTTTGAAGTTAAACCTGCACACAGCCTGTTGGGGTCTGTTGATCACAAGGCATTGTTCCAAGCTTGCATGAATCTCTGCGACATCCAGCACCATGATTCCCTTAGCCTTCAGAAACTTGTGGAAGTGATCCTTGTTTAAAAGAAGACCCAGGTTCAAAGCTCCCCAGTTGATAGACTGGCCTGGGAGCCCAAGCTTGCGTCTATAATGGCAGAACATGTCGAGAAACGAATTGGCTGCCGCATAGTTTGTTTGTGATGCATTTCCCAGAAAGGACGAAATGGAGGAGTAACACACAAAGTAATCTAACTCACAATGTCGTGTGGCATGATGCAGATTCAGAACTCCGTTCACTTTGGGCTTGAGGACCTTCTCATACAGAGATTCGTTAAGGGTTTCAATCAACCCGTCATGCAAGACAACGGCACTGTGGAACACTCCTCTGATTGGGCAAGAGGGGAATTTCTGACTGATTTTGTCGATAGTCTTGCTCACACTCTCAGAGACCGATATGTCACATTGCATGGCGATGATGGATGACCAACACTGTTTCTCTACATTTCGTATCTCTTGCTGCAGCTCTGTGTTTGGACTGCTTCTGGAGAGTATGACAACATGTCCTCCACCTCTCTGACAAATGAACCTGACCGTTTCAAAGCCCAACCCTGTCAACCCGCCTGTCACAACGTACACAGCTTGCTTACGGAAAAGCGTTGTCTTTTTAGGCAGCAATGGAATAACAGACGAACCTTTTACAGATTTTGCCAGGTCCACCACAGGCAGGGTCTTTAAATTGAAGTACGACTGTGATCTTTCCAATTGGTGATTGTCAATACTTTCGGGTGTCACAGTCTGCAAGGTAAACTTCTTAAGGGAAAATGATTTCCCATCCAAATTCATGGACTTAAGCCAGTGGTAAACATGGGACATCTGCGCAGCCAGGGAGCCCTTATTAAGAACCAGAGGCATTTGAATGGTCTGTGGACGAACACCTTCCCTCACATTTTGAAATGTGTCCTGAACCATCGAACACTGGGATTGAGATTCACAGACTACGACGACATCTCGTACACCAGGAACGTTGAAAAGTTTAGCAACCATAGACTCATCAAACTGTGGCAGGAGAACAAAGGCGTCCACTTGTTTTCCATCTACAAAAGATCCATTGCACTGTGTACTACATATGACATTCCATCCTGATTTGTGAGCTGTGAGAGTCAAAACTTTCATCAGCACAGAGTCTGGGACTGAACATATAATTCCCAGGTTCTGTTTGTTTCCGGCCAAAGCTCTGCACAGGATCTCCCATGCAAGGACAAAGTATGAAACACAAGGTGTTCTCCTCAGGAATGGGAATCGTTTGCTTCTGTAGCATGAATCTGCTGGGACTGAGACTATGGTTTCTGCCTGAATGGGGTAACAAGCAACGACATGATCTCCAACTTTAAACTTTTTAACATCCTTTCCAACTGCTGTAATTGTGCCACTGAAATCAAGAGCGAGAAGCTTAAGGTTCTGGGATGCTTGTTCGTTGAAATAGATAGTCTGACCATATTTCATATGAGAAACACTGACAGGATAATAGTCAGAAGTATGAGCACACATCTTGCTGATCTGAATATCAACTGATGACTCAGCAATAGGCTGGCGGTTATTATCATTGAAAGGAACAGCGGACAGCTTGGTCATTTTATATGCATCAGCTGTCTGAAAGATGCAGGGATCAGACAGTGTGGAGCAGAAGTTGCCGTCAAAGCTGCTAATATCACTTTGAACAGGGGTACGGACAATGGAAGGTTTCAAAACTGTCCCATCTTTTACTACCAATTCTGGGTACTTACTGCATGAGTATGATCTCAGGATTTGAGACAGTGCAGTGATGTCCTGATTAGAGGTGGAACTTATGTCAATCAGTTGAAAAGAAAGCTCTCGTATCTCTGCAGCAAACGCTCTTGTCATGCCAATCAGAGCAAAGCCTGGGTTTACGTGGTCTACTGTGACTTCAGCAGCACGGTAGGTTATTGCTCTGATAGAGTGAGGGAAATCCATTAGCTTCAGTTCAAGGACTATTCGGCGGAAAATCTCACAGCAGCTCACCACATTCTGCAGGACATTATCGGCTGCCACCGAAGACAGATCTTCTTTGCCCCACAAAAACAAGACTTCATCAAAATGTTTCCCTACTTCTGTGATGTTGAGATTTACCAAAAAAGTATGGAAGCCATGACTCAAGATTTCCTTTGCATGTGAGATGGAAATGAATTGAGATCTTGTATCCAGGTGTTGTTGCATTGCTTTTCCTATGCCTAACCGGTCACAGAAAACCAAGGCCTTAGGAAGATCAGGGGATGTGATGTTTTCAGAGACAACATCATTGTATTCATTGTGGTAGAAGTATTCCTCAACCACAAGAGTGCGACTCCCAAGGTACTTGAGAAACACACCTTTGACCTCAACCAGCACTCTTCCCTTTTTATCTGTGAAGAAGCCACAGACTTCAAAGTGATCATCACCCAAATCAATTGCTCTAATGTAGATGACCATCTCACGTTGAACGGGTTCCAAGACCTTTATACTTCCAATTTTGACAGGGAATCCTGGTCTTCCTGCAAAGGCATATGCTACCGTAACGGGTATAACTAGAAGTTGCATCAGGTAGTCAAATACAACAGGATGGATGCAGTAGTCGTGTAACTGAGGCCATAAGTCCTCTGGAACTGTTGCAAATGAATATGTCTCCATCAATTCCTCCCCATAATACACATCCCCCTTATTCTGGAAAACAGGCCCGTGCTGAAAGCCAGCTTGTGAGAGATACAAATAGAGATGTTCAGATCTCACCACAGATGTGCATCTTTTGTAGATAGTACTTAAAGAAATACTCTGTTCCTCGATGACCCTTTCTTGCTTGCAAGCTATTGTGCCTGATGCGTAAGTGCGAGCTGCAGAGAACACCTTGAAAGTAGCGTCATTCCCTGCCGGCACTAGTTGCAATTTCATTTCTGGTGTGTTCTGCATCAATTCGAATGGACTATGAAAATCTACACTCAGTTGAAGAGAGCGGAGTGGTATCTTTGGCTTGGCGTTTGCCATGAAAGCAGCCAAACCCAACTCAACATAGAAGGCCCCAGGGACGATGGGTGTGCCGTTGAATTTATGCTCTTGCAGGTAGGATGATGAGTCAGACAACACATCACAGCTGAATGTGTTGCTGTCATTGACAGTTTGACGCAGCACAGGGTGGTTAGTTGTTGCGCTTCTCTGTGCTGCTTGAATGTTTATATCGCGTCTAGAGCAATCAAACTGGTATCTTGGGAAGGGCAATGGGGATGTCTCACGTCCTCTGTAGAACTGACTCCAGTCTACCTGCACCCCCAGCTCAAAAAGCTTAGGTACAAGGCTCAGCATTGTTTCATGATCTTTCTCTGGCAGAACTGATCCAAGAACAGGGGTGTTGTTTCCTAGAGTTTCCATGATGTTCCTTTGGAGAGCTCTCCTTGGGCCAATTTCTACAAAAAGTGAATTTCTCTTTCCTTTCGATGCTACCGTCACTGCCTGCTCAAATAATACTGGCTCCCGGACATTCCTGGCCCAGTACATACCTGTGCTAAAATCATGCTGTGCTACCTCCTTGCCTGTCACTGTTGAGATCAACTCTGACTCTAGATCGTGCACCTGTAAGGAGCCGATCCTGTCTGTAATGTCAGATAGAATTGGATCCATCATGTGGCTGTGGTAAGCGGCAGGAACATCCAGAACACGGAGAAACAGATTCTGACTACTGTCTGATGCATGCAACTCACTATAGAGGCTTTCAATAGCATCTGCATTACCAGAGAGAGTGCAGGACTGGGGACTGTTGACAGCAGCGAGACAAACCCTGTTAGAATAACGAGGGATGGCATTAAGAACCTCTGACACAGCCATGTTGCTGATGACCAGCATCTTGCCTCCTGTGACTTTGCTCTGGAGGGTACTGCGGTAGTAAATCACCTTCACTGCATCCTCAAGAGACAAGAGGCCAGAACAGTGAGCAGCAGCGACCTCACCAACAGAGTGCCCAAGAATGGTATCAGGTTTGATCCCCCAGAACTTGAGGAGGGTGGCAATGCCAACCTGGATAGCAAATAGGAGTGGTTGGATAACACCTGGGCTTGAGAAGTCACTACTCTCAAACTCACTCTCAAGTCTGTCCAAAATGCTCAGTCTACTGAATCTTTGGAAGAGTTTCTCAATCTCTTTGAGCTTTTCTCTGAATACAGACTCCCGTTTCAATAGTAGCTTACACATGCCATGGTAGGTCACACCATTCCCACAGAAGACAAACACTAGCTTCACATCTGTGAAGGAAGGGGTGATATCTTTGCTCAGGGTAGATTTTAGTTGGCTCTTAAGCTCGGCTAAAGAAGAAATCACAATGGCCTTCCTATATCTGTGTTTTAGATGGCTTCTTCGACAAGCTGATGTGTACACCAGCGAGTCTAGGTCAACAGTGCTGTCTGCATCTACCTGTTTAATGGTGTCTTCCATTGTGGAAATGAGGGATTTCTGTGAATTTGCTGACATGACCAAATATTTAGTTTGTTTCAATGTTTTGGTTAGAGGAAGGCTTGTCTGTTTGTATTGTTTGACAATAGCATGTGCGTTTGTTCCTCCAAAACCAAAGTTGTTTACCCCTGCAATTCTGTCACCAGAGAAATTCCACATCTCTACTTTAGCAGGAATCTTTACATTTAGGGCTTTGGCATCTATACTGGAACTGTGTTCAGAGTAGAACACAGTTGGAACAATGGTTTCATGCTTCATCATTAACAGTACCTTAATGAGCCCTGCCACCCCAGCTGCAGACTCTGTGTGTCCAATGTTGCTCTTCACAGAGCCGATGCGGAGTGTCTCTGAACCTGGAGGCCTGGCTTTGGCGATGACGTTTGAGATGCTGCCAGCCTCAGTTGGGTCTCCGACTGGGGTTCCAGTCCCATGTGCCTCGATGTAATGGACATTCTGCAGGTCAGACTCTGAGTAGATTGTGCGCAGCAGCTCCTCTTGTTGAACCATGGAGGGTTTGGTGATGGGAGAGACTGTATGACCATCTTGGTTGACTGCCGTCTTGGAAATGACACCCCATATATGGTCGTCGTCTTTTAAAGCCTGCGTAAATAGTAAGAAAATGTAATGATATCCAGTAGATTTATATATATATATTTATATAGAGAGAGTCATGGGTATCACTGCATAGGCAATACTTTTATTTTCAAAGGTATCCCTGGGTAGGCAACCAGGCCTGGTGAAGATCTGTGCTCAGAGTGCACTTTTCTAGTTAATGATGACACACACTGTTTACCTGCAATCCAATTGACTGATTGATTACTTCATTAAGAATTTAGAAAACAGTACGTCAGTACAGTAAAAAAACAATAAAACTAAGCACACAAAAGGCCCCAAGGCCTCAGGTCCCCACATAAATCGCCCACCTAAAGCCCAGGTAGAACCCACTTAAAGCCCACATGGGCAAACCCAGTTACGACCAACCTTATTGGGCCCACATAAAATTGCCTAGTTGGTGCCCAGGTCAGAGGAGTAGAGTAGTTTGACAGGTTAATTTTCACTGTTCCTGACAGAAGTCAGTCTCTCCCACTAGACTAGATGCTCCATTTCCAACAAAATAATAAGCACAGCAGCTTCCATTTGTTTACTTTTGGAGTAATTTAAATCAACGTTCTGTCATGTGTGTCATGAAATCTTCTGTTGACTGACTCAAATACTTTATTATTGTCAGCATGACCAAATATTTATTACAGTAATTACATTATTTTTTATGTTTAAAGGGGAATTCCGGACAAAAAGGTTTTCTTGTCTTATAGATCTGATGTTATCATATCCAAGAATGAGTGGTACATGTGAAAAATTACATAACTCCCTCCTGAGCCCACCACAGCTCTGACCAAAGTGACCATGCATGTGGTGGGTTTAGCGATAAATCGCTTATCTTGATCTCTCCCTCTGATTTCTATCAGCTTGCAGAGCTGATCATGTATCAGGCAGCTCATACTTCAACACTTCTCTCACTTTTTGGCCATTGGGTATTTTTAAGCCAATGGGGAGACTTTCCCCCCAGACTCAAAATGTCCCATAGACTGAGAGGACGTTTTCCCATAGCCTGGGAGGACAACAAAAGAAGCTGGAAAGTTTGGAATGTTAATCTGTCTCTCTCTCGGATATAATTAATCACATTAGATTATGGTAAAAAAAAACAGGTAATCCAGAATTCTCCTAAAGTTTTTGTCAATCCGTACCTTTTTCAGTGGCTTTAGCAGAACAAACCCACAGCCCTCTCCTCTGCCGTAGCCATCAGCTGTGCTGGAGAAAGGTTTACTGGTCCCATCAGGTGAGATCATCTTGGCCTTGCTGAGAGCAACCAAGACATTTGGCTCGATGATACAATTGACTCCTCCACACAGAGCCATCTCACAGTCTCCTGATGAGAGAAAGGCAGTAGTTTATAGTTATTCACGCCAGATTCACGCCAGATTGAACATGAACCATACAGTAGCATATAGGAATGTCATAATTGAAACAATTTGTGAAAATGGGTGAACATTTGGCAAAAATAGTTGATCTAGGCTACAAAGCTTGCAGCTATTTTTGCTATTGGCGTACAACAAAGTATGTAGTGCTGTAATCCTACGCATGACCAAACTAAACAGGCCTGACAATAAAGGCCTGGCCATAACTGGGTCCGACAAATTAGCATACATTTTAGGCCCGCTCGGCCCTAAAACGTTGTGTCGGGTTTGGGCAAAATTTTAGAATTCTATATAGATGTCCTATCCTCGGTTACAACTGACCCTGCACTACACTGATTCTTTCAATAGTGTGACCATAATATTGCTTGTAAAAACATGTTATGCCTTTTTACAAGTTGAGCACAGGTACAGGTTACCTACGAAAGAAATTGCATTCAAATAGTTCAAGAGGTCTTTGAGTAAAGAATTATCCCCGGTCTCTCCAAGTATACTAAACCGCCAACCTTGTTTAATGGCTTGACAGGCCAGATGAAGAGCCACGAGCGATGATGAACAAGCGCTGTCTATAGCCATCGAAGGTCCAGTGAGGTTGAAGGCGTAGGAGATCCGGTTTGCAGCGATGCTCATAGACATCCCAGTGCTGGTCCAGTGGTTGATCTCACTTGCATGCACTTTCGTAGTCATTTGCTCATACTCTCGGTTCATGAAACCTGCAATACGTATAGTTTAGTGCAGGGTTTCAAAATATATATAAACATATTTCTTTCTACACATTAAAATCCGAACAGATAATTTTTTACGTATCAGATACAGTAACGCTGATTAACATATTCCGACCACCTTACCCAGAAACACTCCTGTTTTTGTGCCGCTGGCCTTTTCCATTGGCAATCCAGCATCCTCTAAAGCCCTGTACACACACTCAAGAACCATCTTCTGCTGTGGATCCATGCGCTCCACTTCACTGTCACTGATGCCGAAGAACCTGTGGTCAAATTCATTGAACCTACAGGGGAAATTGTCAAGCATTAAAAAATATATATTTATTTACTCAGGTAGAAACCTCTTATCTCCATATTTTAAATGTTTGTGGGTTTTTTTGTAGATTAATGCACTACTTGATCATACTAATTTTGTAGCAAAGGCTTGTCAACTTCTGATGTGAGAAACCACAGTCTGATGTGGGAAAAACAGTTACTATCATTTGTACCTTTTGTAGCAAAAGCTGTAAATATCTAGGACCCACACAGAAGAAAACCCTTCACCTGTACTTTTTCTGCCTTGATCAACTTTCCCTCCCCCCTCTCTTCTTCCCTTTCTTTGCTTTTCTTGGAAAAAATGACAAAATGATCTTTACTGTGACAATAAAGCTGACTCTGATACTACAGCGTCACACAAATTACAATATAATCAAAAGTAATGCATGAACCACAAGCGTTTTGAGCTCGAGCTACTTTTGAATTTGAATCCTGAAAAGTAACAGTTTTGGACATGTGAGGTTTCCACCCGACAGAGGCGATATGGTCCTATGTTGATAGTTGTGTTTCATATTAAGGTATTTGAGTAAGAAAAAGATGAATGATGAATAACCGTACCCGTCAATGAGAGCAGCCTTCGCTGTGCGGCACTTGCCCGGTTTGCTGTCATCAGGATCATACCATCTCTCTATGTCGAATCTCTCCTTGGGAATTGTCACAGAACAGTTCTTCCCATTCACAAGAACTTGCCAGAAGTTTTCAAGCCCCTCTCCTGTATACAATGATATATGATTAATTCCTGTCATGGTGTGTGAACATGAATATTTTTGGCATATACACTTATTGTTTATTTGCCCTCAAGCAAAGCATTTAATATCATAACCGCTGGAGTATTATATTATGATAAAACTGTTAAGTTGTTTATGCAGGTCAGCAACTTTATCATGTGAAGTACCCTGGGTAAACATAGTACATAGTACCTTAAAGGACCACTTCACCACTTTTCAACCTATCTTCATTATAATAGGTCCTCACTAATAATCATGAAAAAATGGCACGATTTCTTTCTACTCAGTCTGTGTCTCATAGGAGGGCTGTGGGCAGTTTAGAAACCGTCTTCCAGTGACATCATCATTAGGCAGATTTATTTTTGAAACAAGATTTTTTTACAAAAATATTTAGATTTTCATTATCGTGAGAACGATGGCTTCCATTTTCACATTGCAACTTTTCAGGACTAGAAAGCCTGCAGTTACTATTAGCTTGTATTCCCCATCGATGAGGTCACTGGAAGACTGTTTCTGAACTGCCCACAGCCCTCCTATGAGACACAGACCGAGTAGAAAGAAATTGCACTATTTTTTCATGATTGTTAGTGAGGACCTATTATATGAAGATAGGTTGAAAAGTGGTGAAGTGGTCCTTTAAGTAAACAGGACATCTTAGGTGGAAAAGGTACTTTTCTTTTACATAAGTATCAATACCACATTATAAAAATACTCTGCTACAAGTAAGAGTAGAAGAGTAACTAAAAACGTATTGGCAAGTATTGGCATCAAAATATACCTACTTACAGTACCAAAGTAAAAGTACTGACATTTTTAGACATGTGTCAATGGTTTTTACAATAATAAATAACTCCCCACTATATTATAGTGGGGTTCTGGGGAATCTGGAAATGTATTATCTTCGGTAACCAACTGTCAGCTTTGCCAAATACACACATTGTACACACTAATAATACATTAATATCAGTTTAACTAGGCTAGGAAACCAGTAGTAATTAACTACGGTAAGTACATTTACTTTTACTCAGTTGGTTTCTATTTGTGCAGTAACATGGCATGGTTCACCCAGCACTTGTGCCCTCATTGGTAGAATAGTAGAAAGTGTCTGTGGCCGTGCGTGCCTTAAGAATATATTTTGCTTAGAATAGGTTTTGAAAGTAAAATCCTTACCCCCTGGGAAATTGCATCCCATGCCCACAACGGCAATTCCATCGTCTGCTTCTTCCATGGCTTCACTGCACTACACCGTGAACAACTTCAGCCAATCTGACAAGTATTCATTTTGCATTTCATTAAACTGAGAAACAATTTAGTGCGATATGATGCGCCCAGAGTAGGCTATGGCTCTCTCACAACACACCATTTATACCTGCATGTGTACCTGGCTTACTGGTGATACTTATAGGCGACCTTTCAATAGTCATGGAGATGAAGGACTTTGATTGCCCACGTTATAGGACTTTGAATTACCTCAGAAGTTTGATAATTATGATGATTACAAGTGGTTAATGATTCTTCTTTCCTTGTTCCTCTGAATCTTGTTTATGTTCAGTGAACTGTGAACTTGATGAATTTAATGCTGAATATAGGTTACATCGTGCTTATTATCGTAAGATAAGCATTTACAGGAACAGAACATGAAAGAGATAAGAAATGAATAGAATGTGTAAAACCATATAAAAGGAGATCATTTAAATCATTTTATTACAGGATTTATAGGCCTACATGCATCCCGACACACAGCGAGATGCTTTGACACAGGTTCTGTCAAAGGGGATCTAGTGCGCGCGCGTACCTGCGCATGCACGTCAATTTGTTTTGGTAGCATGCTGTGGTACCCCGTGCAACAAGCATGACACCACTTATGCATATGACATAACTGATGGTACATGACTTTCCCTGAAAAGGAGTCACAAGATTAGATTTATTGAATTTCCAGGCAATTGATTACAATAGTACAGTCAGCTGTGTCAAAAGCAGAAGGTTTAAAATTGAGAGGTCACCAGAATAAGAGGCAAGCAGTAGATTATTAGTGACCTTTTTCCGGTTTCTATGTGAAAAGCATTGAAACAAGCAACTGTCTTTTTTGGGCAATTGATTACAATAGTACAGTCAGCTGTGTCAAAAGCAGAACAGAGGGCCCAGGCCGTAGCATAACGGTCTGGGCACCGGACTGGTAATCCAGTCGCAGTGTGCCGCGGGTTCGACTCCCGGACCCGACACGGCCTTTACTGCATGTCATCCCCCCATCTCTCTCCCGTTTCCTGTCAGCCTACTGTCTGTCCCTTCAAAAATCAATAAAAAAAAGGCGTAAGCCGCAAAAAAAATATCTTATTAAAAAAAAAAAAAAAAAAGCAGAACAGAGGATGTTTAAAATCGAGAGGTCACCAGAATCAGAGGCAAGCAGTAGATCATTAGTGACCTTTTTCCGTTTTCTATGTGAAAAGCATAGAAACATTTTTTTTATTTTTTATTTCCCTGATATGGTAATTTAGCCAGGTTGGGTTCACAAATGTAATTTGAAAAGGTGCAATAATGGTCAGGAATAATTCATATTCTTTTAAAATAGAATATTTTGTGTGTGTGTGTGTGTGTGTGCATGCGTGCGTGCGTGAGTGAGTGAGTGCGTGCGTGTGTGTTTCTTTTTTGCTTTGCGTTGTGAATGCATGCCCTTTAGCTGACTTTGTTTGAGTTTCTGTGCTGAACGTCTGTGCTAAAAATGAGATATTCACCAAGAATCACCATACGACAGCTAGGGAATGTATACTTGCTATTCTTGGATAATTTTTCTGGTAAACCGGAAAAGGTTATTAATTCTAAATTGATTGTTATTATTATTATTATTAAAGCTGCACTATGTAACTTTGCTCTTGCTAGTGCTAGTGCAGATATCTTGATGGAGATAGAGTGATAGTCTCTGCCTGCTTGCTCAGGGGATAAATGTAATCTTTATCGTGTCAAAACAAAAACAGAATGGTGTCATATAGGTCATGTCTCAACTAGACACAGGATCCTAGGCCCCATTTAGACTGCAGTCACCAGTCAAATCTGATTCAAATCAGATGTATTTCTCAAATCTGATCTTTTGGCCCAACCGTTCACACTGCAGTTGCAAGTGACCAGATCACTTGCAGATCTGTCACAGATCTGTGTGTTCAGACTGGCAGCCAAATCCAGCCTGAATCAGATCTGTGCCACATCCAGATTGGAATCCGATTCCCGGAAATTGCACCACCCCGTAGTAGGCCTATATAGTACAATATCCCGAGTACAGTTTTTCACTCTCCTTTACACACAACCAGAGAAATAGACAACACTCCGTGGTGATATATGGCCTTAAATGGCCCTTTCTCCAGGACTGCAGGAAATAACTAAAGCAGGAACATGGCATCTGGTTGTCTTCCCAGCAGGAGGTGCTAATAGCATGTCAGTAGATTTTCCAATTTACATTTATAGAAATGTCATGCAGCTATCACAAAGAACACCTGGTGTAATGAATAAATGTCATGCAGCTATCACAAAGAACACCTGGCATAGGACAGTGGAGGGACTGCTGAAGACCCAAACAGACAAAAGTTTGAGGTATTTTTTACTTTACTTGAGTATTTCCAGTCGGCCTACTTTTACTTCTACTCCACTATACAGTACATCTCAGAGGGAAATATTGTACTTTTTACTCCACTACAAATTAATTGACTTGTTTTGATTATTATTACAAAACATACATTAACCACTTCATCCCTATACATTTCAGCCATTTGAAAATAGCCGATCTACAAGCTCACAATGTGTCATATTGTAAAGATTTTGAGCACTTTTTTCCACCACTGCACCAGGTGTTGGACAACCTGGTGCAGACAACCTACAATCACTAGACAAAGTAGACATGCACCATCAAACAAACTCATGACCTTGTAGTCAAAAGGCCTAGTGCTCTATATACTGACTGAGCTACCCAGACCCAGTGAGAAAAACAATCGGGATTGGGGGTCCCAAAAAACCTGATCGGAGCATCTCTAGTTACTGCCCTTTATGCCGGCTGGCAAACCTGACAAACCTTCTGACCTACACGTAACTGTTTCCAGGTAAGCATAAATGATGAGGGGTGTAAAATTATAATCGAGTGCTACATTGCCATCACCAGTAGTTAATCATTGATGTTTCCTTGTTTCTTCCAGTAAGTTGTCTAGTCATCATGATGTGATTGCAAATCATTTTAATAGTTTCTTTATAAATTATGGTGAGGAGCTGGCTCAAAGCTTCTCAACTAGAACTTGTGATCCAATTAAGGATGACAGGCCCATTTTCAAGTTGGTTGAGATTACCGAATCTGAATTGGTAAAGATTATAAGGTCATTAAGAAACTCAAAAGCAAAGGATTTTTGTAATATGGACACAACCTTTCTAAAAACACACAAGGACGCCCTAATCTGTCCTATAGCTCATTTGATAAATCTATCAATAAAACAATAGCCGTTTTCCAAGTACATGGAAAACGGCTATTGTAACACCCATCTTTAAGGTGTAAAGTCAGAGTTAGACTCGGGTGGCATAGTGGGCGAAGTATTTCTGGATCTCAAAAAGGCATTTGACACTGTACACCATCAGCCATCAGGTACTTCTGTCAAAGCTCTCCTCATTAAATTTTTCTACAGAGGCAGTTAAATGGATGCATTAATATTTAACAAACAGGAACCAAAGTGTTCGTGTTGGTAGTGCTCAGTCAGCATATCTTAACTGTGGCATTGGAGTTCCTCAGGGATCAATACTGGGCCCTATTTTGTTTAGTTAATATATAAATGATCTGCCTTCCGTCTGTCCAACTGTCTCCATACAAATGTATGCCGATTACACAGTTCTTTATATACATGCTAAAAACAAACAACTAGCAGCAGACAAATTAACTGCAGCCATGGTCCATGTTTCTGACTGGCTGAGGAACTCATGTTTGCATCTGAATACAAAAAAGACTGTTGGTTTTTTTTTTAAGATATTTTTTTGCGGCTTACGCCTTTATTGATTTTTTAAGGGATAGAAAGTAGGCTGACAGGAAACGGGAGAGAGATGGGGGGATGACATGCGGTAAAGGCCGTGTCGGGTCCGGGAGTCGAACCCGCGGCACACCGCGACTGGATCACCAGTCCGGTGCCCAGACCGTTACGCTACGGCCTGGGCCGTAGTATCAGAATTTAAATATCTTGGAATTACACTAGACTCAAACTTGACATTTAAAAAGCATGTTAAAAATGTAGCCAATAAAATCTAATTCAATTTATCCAATTTCAGACACATAAGACCATATCTAACAACAGATGCAGCCAAACATGCATGCATGCTATGACTTTTTTCACACATAACCTACTGTTTCACAACCTGGTCACAGACAAATCTTTAAACCCCATAGAATCACTTTACAAACAGACATTAAAATCACTGGATCAAATGCCCAACCGTTACCACCATTGCCATATAGTTCAAAAGTACAACACATTTTGACGGCTTTAAACACTTTGCAGATGCCTGCCTCATTTTTAAGATCTTAAATGGACTTGCACCTCCACCACTGAAACAGTTCATAGATCGAAGGGACAGTGGTGACAGAACAACAAGGGCAACTACAGTACCAGAGGGTACTGTAAAGTGCCAATCAGACGTAGTGTGTTTGGTAAAACAGTCTTCTCTGTTAGAGCCTCCCATCACTGGAACAGTCTCCCTACAGAATTAAGAGAGACCTCCAACTATCTGACCTTCAAATTCAACCTAAAAAGGTGGCTAAAAACAACTCAAATCTGTAATCATGAGTGTCACCGGTGTCATTTCTCACTTCACTTGCCGTTGTTCTGTCCCCTGTACCATGTTGATCTGTTCCTGTATTGTACTGTATTGTATTGTGTTTTTGTATGGACGTAGTGTTGGGTGCTTGCACACATGGCATAAACGCATGGTGTTGTGTGCAGGCACACTACACATTGTCTTACTTTTATCTGTATTGTACTGTGTTTTTGTATGGAAGTAGTGTTGGGTGCTTGCACATATGCATGGCATCAACGTGTTGTGTGCAGGCACACTACACTTTGTCTTTCTTTTATCATTAATTTGTTAAGAGCCTGCCCAGGGACTACAGATGAAATTTAGCTTCGGCTAACTCTGGCCCATTTACATTGATGTGAAAACTGACATGTTGATTAATGAGCTTTGTCCCTGTCAAATAAATAAATAAAAGTATCATAGCCATGTTGTATAATAGATTAGCATAGACGGTAAACTGTTAACGTCAACCGCATTTCACAAAGCACTACGTAGTGCTTTGTGAAATGCGGTTGAGTTGAGTTCTGCTTCACTCAGTAGAAAAAGTCCTTTTGCACACCTACTGAAATAGACAGGTGCGTAGGAGCAATGAGAATGAGAACTTGAGAAGAACAAAAAAAGGGGGGACTGGGGGGAGTCCTTGTCCCACAGACACCGTCTTCACTAACAAGCAGGGGTCTTCAACAGGGGGTCCTCAGAGTTACTACGGTGGGTAACTCTGAGGACCCCCCCAAACATTTTGGGGGGTTCCATATCTTTGTGTGATGGGAACTTCAATCCTAGCATCCCTATTATCAGGGATCATTAGCCAAAAATAGCAGAGCTTGTAGATTGGCTATTTTCAGTAAAGGGGTGTTTGGTGTAGCGGGGACAAAAGTCTGAAAATACATACAAAAGGAGTATGTGTAATCAAACAAACCAAAATATGAAACACTGCATGATGACAGTGCTGTCAAACAAATCTATGAAGCTACCTATGAAATCTATTTAAAAAAAAGTAATATGTAGTGGGGGTCCTCTCTCTCTCTCTCTCTCTCTCTCTTGAAGACCCCTGACTTTAATACAGAAACATATTAATTAAGATCCAACTTTTCAGTTGCTTCATCTCTTCATCAGACATTATGCCTGATGAAGGTTGTATCTTCATACATTGTATCTCCTCTACATTGTGCTTCGTATAAGATAGGAATTACAGGAACATAACATACAAGAGATAACAAATAAGTAAAATATAAATAAAACCAACTGAATGTGTAAAACATACAAAGAGATAAGCTATTGAAAGGCATAAAGGCATAAATTGACATAAAGGTATGTTTTCAGATGTGATTTAACATAATTAGCTCGCTATAGGCTGCATCTCTAGTTACTGCCCTTTATGCCGGCTGGCAAACCTGACAAACCTTCTGACCTACACGTAATCTGTTTCCAGGTAAGCATAAATGATGAGGGGTGTAAAATAATAATCGAGTGCTACGTTGCCATCACCAGTAGTTAATCATTGATGTTTCCTTGTTTCTTCCAGTAAGTTGTCTAGTATCATAGCCATGTTGTATAATAGATTAGCATAGACGGTAAACTGTTAACAGTTTACCGTCAACTGCATTTCACAAAGCACTACGTAGTGCTTTGTGAAATGCGGTTGAGTTCTGCTTCACTCAGTAGAAAAAGTCCTTTTGCACACCTACTGAAATAGACAGGTGCGTAGGAGCAATGAACTTGAGAAGAACAAAAAAAAGGGGGGACTGGGGGGAGTCCTTGTCCCACAGACACCGTCTTCACTAACAAGCAGGGGTCTTCAACAGGGGGTCCTCAGAGTTACTACGGTGGGTAACTCTGAGGACCCCCCCAAACATTTTGGGGGGTTCCATATCTTTGTGTGATGGGAACTTCAATCCTAGCATCCCTATTCTCAGGGATCATTAGCCAAAAATAGCAGAGCTTGTAGATTGGCTATTTTCAGCAAAGGGGCGTTTGGTGTAGCGGGGACAAAAGTCTGAAAATACATACAAAAGGAGTATGTGTAATCAAACAAACCAAAATATAGTGCTGTCAAACAAATCTATGAAGCTACCTATGAAAACAAAACGTTATATGTAGTGGGGGTCCTCTCTCTCTCTCTCTCTCTGGGGCCCTTGGGCCTGCAAAACATTGAAGACCCCTGACTTTAATACAGCAACATATTCATTAAGATCCAACTTTTCAGTTGCTTCATCTCTTCAGACATTATGCCTGATGAAGGTTGTATCTTCATACATTGTATCTCCTCTACATTGTGCTTCGTATAAGATAGGAATTACAGGAACATAACATACAAGAGATAACCAGTGTTGGCAAGTAACTTAAGTAATATACTACTTTCAGTAATATTATTACTTTTTTCCAGTAATATGTAACTTAACTAGTTACTTTCACATTTTGAGTAATAATATTACATTTACTTTTTTCCAAAAGTAATATTATTACTATTTTCACGAGCCTTGGTGGAACTGTGGGTTTGAGTGTTTATTTATAATGGTAGACTGGATAGCTGGGGTCAAGTTGCTTGGCAGATTGCTGATCTGCTCTAGATCTAGACTCTAGAGCGGATACGGAAACGATGCACACTCGTCAGTACGTATGTGTGAAGTATCGGATGCAGAAGGGCGGGCCTTAAACCGTCCGGAACACGGAACAACAACCTAAACTAGTGTGTGTAACTTGTTAGACTGAACTGTTAGAGAGAAGAGACGTAAACAAACTAAGCATGGAGGAGGTGGAGGAGACAGAGACACCGGCACAACAAAGCGTTTCAAAAACATTCAATACTTGGAAAACATTCAATACTTGGAAGTATTCGCATCATTTTGAATATGTCCGCGATCAAGGATGGTGGAAGGGGGCCTGCTAATGTTGAAAGGGGGGCCTGCTAATGTTGAAAATGCAAAGTAAGACTTTTGGGGACAAAATTACTGGGGGCGAGAGAAAAAAGTAATAAGTAAAGTAATAAGTAACTAGTTACTTTTCTCAGGGAGTAATAAGTAGTGTAACTTTATTCCTTTTTTTAAAAGTAATAAGTAATAAGTAGTATATTAGTGTTAAAGTAATATTTTGCCAACACTGGAGATAACAAATAAGTAAAATATAAATAAAACCAACTGAATGTGTAAAACATACAAAGAAATAAGCTATTGAAAGGCATAAAGTCATAAATTGACATAAAGGTATGTTTTCAGATGTTATTTAACATAATTAGCTCGCTATAGGCAGACCTTTCTAAAGCTCTGTCGGCTGATGGCACTTCGTTATCCGAGGTGCTCAGATTCATAAGAATATCTAAATAGAAGGCTTTAAAGGTCATCAGTAAAATATTAAATTCAATTCTGAAATTCACAGGCAACCAGTGAAGAGAATCAAGGATGGGTGCAATATGGACAGATTAACAGTTAATACGCGCCATAGAGATGGGACATAATTGGTGTATGGCAGTAACAGAGAACATCATCAGGATGAAATTGTTTTATTGACGGTCAGTGTGCCATATCATTAGAAATTAAACTTATTAAAGTTTATCTTCTTTTGAAATATGTTCTTTCACATATCACTATCAGGATGTAATGATCATTAGACTCAAAGCAATAACCCCACCCCCCACCTCCAAATTCCCTCCCCATTCAGAGTTCAGTTTGAATGAATGTAGTATTGTGTGGAGGACACAATTTGCATACACACGTGAGAGGACTTAATTTAATTGACTATATTTTAAAAGAATACTATATTGCCTATAGTGCCTTGTATTTTCACTGAGAACTACAACTCCCCTGAGTTATCATTCAATTTGAAATGTTTGACATAGGTGTGATAAATCATCCAATCAAGTGATGAACATATATTCTGTCCTATGTCACTTTTTGATTATTATTATTAAGGTCAGTAGACCGAAAGCTTGCTAAACAAATACATTGATTGTGCGCAGATCTGAGTGTGCGGAGCTACCCTTTATTTGTTCTCATGTACCCTTTGTGGCTCCAGCACCTCTCTTAAGTTTTTTCAGTGGATGAGCGGTGGTTCTTAATTAATTTTTCCATTTTTAAAAGAATACTATATTAAAAATAATCTTCTCTCAATGCCAGCGTGCCAGTGATTCTCCCCTGTACTAATGTAGGCATGTGCCCCCATGCCTAAAGTTGCCCAGCCCTGAGATACCAAATTATTCACCTTAAGTGTAACTATATTGATCTTGCTTTACATATAAGTTAAAAAAACGTTCAAAGAATTAACTTATGTTACAATATGTGCAGGCTATAGCCAGTGCCACCCATGAATGTCACAACATGAATCTGTAAAGAAATGCCAAACTGACTTTATTTAGATTTTGACTTTATTTTTCAATCATGGAAATAGTTAAAAAGAAAAAAGAAAGGAAAAAACAAAACTGCAAATACTACAAATATTTACAAGCACCTTAACAGAAAACAAGCAACAAAGTTGCTTATAATAAGAAGACATGGCAACACCAATGATGTCCAGATGCTTTCCACCTGAAATCCTCAATTTCATCATACTAGGATGAAAATCTCCACCTATTAAACCTGGTGGTCTCTAGGGCATGGGGCTTCAACAGGGCGGTCCTCAGAGTTACTAGAGGAAGCCGCCAAATGTTTTTTGTGAAATTAAATACTTTACATTAACCACTTGAACCCTAGCACAATTCATCGCTGAAAATAACTGATTTATACATATAGCCGGGGGAAGACAAAAAATAAAACAAAAAAACATTCACTTACACAGCACTGATGTTAGTGACACTAAACAAGTAAATTAAGGTATAGGCCTATGTGAAATCTGTAAAATCTGCAACACTATTTTACACAAGTGAAAGTCCCTGCTTCATCTCTCTCTACTCAGCGAAGGGCCTTGTCCTTGGCCTGGAAAATGCTGAAGACCTCTGCCCTATAGGGCTAATGGAAATATTCCTGAACAAACAGTAACTGATGTGCACATATGGATCTGTCTTTTGTTTACATGATCTAAGGATATAAACTGTATACTCTGTATGGGGCAATGTGTTTGTAAAAGGACCTATAATGATCACATTGTTTAACTTTGTTCAGCACAGATCCCAATGCTCTACGCAGTGGTTCCCAAACTGTGGTGCGTGCACCCCTTGTGGTGCGCGAGTGCCGTCTAGGGGGTGCGCGACATGAAATTCCTAATGGTGGTGCTATGGTTTTATTTTAAATATATTATGCCAATATATGGCAAGTAATGCAGCATATAGCCTATGCTGCATATTATACTGCATATTATGCCATATTCAGGTTCATATATGTGCATATATTATGTGGATAAAAAGGAAATATATGTCTCTAGATAGCTTATGCCATTTATATTTCCATGTGGGGGCGTGCATCAGCTAGGTCGGGAGGTAACAGGCGGTGCATGGCCAAAGAGGTTTGGGAACAGTCTATTCACTGAATGAGCTACATTAACAGAACAGCTCATTTAAATGTCACATGCTCATAAGGCCATTTATCACCGTTTCCCACACAGTGGTTTGGGACCCTTCTTTGCATATTACTTCAAAAGATTTAAAACACGTTCGATGAAAAGTTGAGATTTTTCTCTTCTTTTTTGATTAGTATTTTATAAATAAATTTAAATAATAATTACCATGAATAATAATAATCTTATAATAGATATTTTTTCAAGTGAAAATTTTTAACTTAAATCTTTATTTCTGGGGGTCCCTGGAACATCATATTTTAAGATGGGGCGGCCATAATACATATCATTTTAGCGGTCCTTGACGTGAAAAAGTAGCACCACTGAAATACTGTAGCAACATACGTTTTTCTGAAAACTGCTAGCATTTAGAAGACTTCAGGCCTCAGGTCTTAATGTGTCGAGGACCGTCACCACTATTGTTGGACTGCAGTTGGACCTGAGAAGTCTTACGGTGAAACTGTACGCCATTAGTGTTTGTATTTGAATGATTTGAGATTTTTGTACAACACATTCCAAATAAGGTCAGAAAAACTGGTAAGAAAACGAGGCCGTGGACCGCCGCGAAAAGTATGACCAAGAACATGATCTTGAAGAAAGTTCTGAAAAGGTAGCTCTTGGCGGCAGCAAGCACCACTACTCCGAGAATGGTAGACATGGCACCTTGAATGATAGGATAACCCAGATTCACAACTGCCTCCGTGGCCTTTTCGTTCGCCGTGGGCTTTGAGCTCGAGACAAAAGCGTACGAAATGTGAGCGGTGAAATCCACGGAGAATCCAATACATATAACGAGATTAATCATGGACACAGAGTCCAAAGTGATGCCCCATAGTGCCATAAAGCCGGCCACCCCCACGATGATAGACACGACAGCAAAGGTGACCCACAGAGAACAAATGGGATTGGGAATTAGACACAGCGAGACCACCAGCATGGCGAGAGCGGCTACGACAATATTCTGGATGGTATTGGTGACGATAACGGCATACTGGTCGAAGTAAATGAAAGCTGGGTGATAAACCACAAGAGAGCCCGGACAAATGTCTGACTGAGCCATCTCCCTGATTTTAATCAACAGATTCTTCTCGTCCACGGGCGTTCTGATATTTATCGTCTGAATGAACATTCGAGACGTGTAGATGATGTTCTCTGCAACTGAAAAGTTAACGTCTTGTCTGAAAAAATATGTACTGGGTGATGCGTTGAAAAATTGTGGTAAATGATTAGTAAAGTTACTTTTGTCAGTCAGATTTAAGCCCGCGAATGCTCCATATACCAGGTATGCCTGAAGCCAGGACACGGTCAGTTCTGGGTCAACTCGTGGTTCATTTTCAAAGCTCAAATTTCCAAAGCTTTGCAGACAAGCATCTAGTTGATCACGGCTGCTCTGAACCCAATACATGAACTCTGGATCTGTCACAACAACCATAACACGAGGACCATAGTCAGAAAAATAGTCTTCATTATCGTAATATTTACCCACATAGGAGTCATCACGCGCTAAATTCTTTAGCTCTAAGCCCTCTTTCATGTTTATGCAACCATAAATACCTGTGGCCAAATATCCGACGTACAACAAAATCACAATCAACTTGGTCCACGTGTTTGTCAGGAATGGCCCGTAATAATTCTTAAGAAAGATCGTGACCGGCATTGGTTTCTCAGTTCCAGTGACCGGATCGTACACTCCGCCTACATAACAAAGGTCAGCACACGGGACTTCCAAATCTGGAGGGTCTGGAAATGGGACTTTCTGACAAGAATACCAGGTCCTATTGGCCCCTTCTCGTCTTCCGTTCAGGGCTAAGAAGGCGCCGAAGAAGGCGAGGTTGTACAGGTAGCAGAATATCACGGCCGTGCCGGTGTACATACAGAACGACTGCACAGAACGAAAGGGGGTTAGGAGACCGATGTAGAAGGCAAGGAGATCTGTCAGAGTAGTGATGGTGATGGAGACGGCTGCCTCTTTGTAGGTGGCCGCCATGCGGTCTGCTACACTCTGGTCCACTTGAGTCTGCTGCCAGGTGTTTATCATGATGAACATGTCATCCACTCCAATTCCTGTTGAGACAAATATTAGCAGAGGAGGTAGAATGTGAGATATATGTCATGTACTCATTAAGACCTGAGGCTGAATCTGTGTGTTCTCCGAGAACTAAATAAAGGTTGAAATGAAATGAAAAACCTGAGGCTGATTCTAAAAACAAATCTAAATCGTAACAGTTTTCTGAAAAACGTTTGTTGCTTGCTATAACAAAATAGTACCTTTAATCTATCTTAAAAGACGAAGATAATACTGCATACGTTTTCCTGATATACTAGTATATAATAATAGATATACTGTCAGAATCACCTTTTGTTGCGCTTTTATGTGCTAAAAGAGTGACTTTGATTGCTGTATCCCCATTACAATGGAAGTCAATGAGACCCTATTTTTATTTCTTAATTTACTATTAAACTGCACAACAAAGCGAAATAATTCATGGAATGGACTAGATCATAACAAGGTAAGAAAACACCCCAAACCTCTAGAAAAGTGGTCTTACCCTTTAATGAATCATTTTAAATTTTGTCCAATATGTATGGTAGACTCGGTAGAGTACAGTATGTTAATACAATATAACTTACAATTGGGGTGGTTGTATTTTGATAAAACTGCAAATTGACAACAACTGAAATGTCTTCTCTATACAACAGCACATGCCACATACTGTATTTGTTATTTGTGGACCTTGTGAGTGACTATCAAACATTATTGTAGCTACAATGCTACATGGAGCTCTGACATAAACTAGCTTTGACATTAGAGTCACAACGTCTCATTGACATTGATGATGTTATTGAATAAAAATGGGATGGAACAGGAAAATAACTGAATAGAGAGAGACATTCATTCTAATAGCGTTAGTGTAGCCTACCAAGAATCAGGAAGGGAGCCATCGCTACAGTCGTGGCAAAAGGCATTCCACAGTACAGCAACAAGCCAAAACTGGACAAAACTGCCAACCCGGTCGAGAGGACCCCGGCCAAAGCAACCCACACCTTGTTTCTCACACCGTCCAACCTAGAGACAAGGAGACAGAAATTGCCTGTTTGCTCATTATTTGTGTGCGTGTGTGTGCGTGCGTGCGTGCTGCTGTCGGGCATGCAGAAACAATGGAAAAAAACATGTTTTCCAACACTGCCTCATCAAAGTTGCTATGGCGACTGTATACATTGTCAGATACTTGTATGTGTCCTTATATTATCATCACTGTTTTTTTTACCATTAATGTGGAGAAAGTTGTTTTGTCCGTTATCAATTGGAATGATGATGTCAAACGGGGGGGGGGGGGGGGGGACCCTGAGTTTGACAGTTTGAGGATCCAATGGAGGCTTTTAAAACTTTTCATTGGTTCAATATTTCTAAAACCCACAGATGTAAAGGGTGTTCAATAGCACTGATTTATTAAAATAAGACATTTAATAAGTTGAAAAACTGAGATAGTTGGTTCCTGCCCGACAGCAGGCAGCAATATATTGGTGTTAGACATTTCTTATTTCAAATGTGGATGTGCCATTGTGAAACAATATATGTAAGAACATGAGCTGAAGGCTGAAGCGCAGAGTCATTTGTCTTACCTCATGCAAGACCAGATTGAGAAATTAATAGCCAGGGCATAAGTTCCGGAGAATAATCCAATGATGGAGTCAGAATTGCGATCAAACTCCTCTTCTCTCGACAGGGAAGTGTAATAGGACACATCCACCTGAAGATATTACACACTTGGTTATGCTTTTGTTTGTAAAATAATAAATGCAATGCACTGGGGAAAGTAAATACATATAGGGCACATTGCTTAGTCTTACCTCTTTCACTTGTATTTCTGATACGGTGCTGATGAATTTATGCAACCATTGGTTATTCAGTGATGCGTTGTTGTTCTCCTTCAGAAAATAAAAAAGCCTAATTGCATGTGCACTCTTTATTTGATCCGTTCCAGCAATCAGTTCCACGCCACCAATCTCAGAACCGAGGAAAGTATTGTTATTCATGGGGTAATGAATTGGGGTAATGTCAGACTCAGAACTGTTCACAACACTGAAGATGGAATTTGACATGCACTCTCCTCTGGCCACAGCACAGAGGCTTCTAAACGTCTGCTTATCTACTTCCATTTCTAAAATCTGGTTGTTAATTCCAATAATTTCGCTAAATGGTTCGACGGCAAGGATATCTGCAGTCGATGTAAAAATGAGCGATCCGTAAGTTCCCTCAGTATACAGCCTCTGACGAGAGAAATCGAGCTCGTCGTGTGGAAAATTGGTCTTGACGACCAGCCTCTCGTCTTTGGCCTGACCATTCACGGGCGTAAACTGGTTTTCGATACCTGTAGCCTGGCTCTCCATCTCTCCGAGAAAGTAAAAACCCCCACCGAGCGCCACGGATAAAACTAAAGGAATGATTAAAAACCACCAAAGATAGTTCCCGACGCATCTTCCAAAACTCTCAAAAACCCTGGCTATGGGTTTTTCAATGCAGTCTGTGTGACAGTGACATCCCGCCATTAATATAGTATAGTATAGTTATTGTATAGTTATAATCCCTTCTCTCCCGATGAGCACAGCTGTCTTTGGTCACCGAGGAGGAAATAACAATCCTCTCAACACGAGATACATGAATCTACATAAACACTTCCCATAAGTGCAATTCTCGTTAACCATTAACTAGTTACTAGGCGTCGTTTATTACGGTACAGCAGCAAGTAGGCAAGACAGTACAGGGATTGTCCAGACACATTTTTAATCCAGTATTTACGACGTATGAAATAGACAAAACTTAATTATTGTTAGGGTTAGTTGATTTTCAACTTTCAAACGGTTCCAAATCATATCAATATGTATATATATTGTAAATGTGTACGTCATGACGTGTTATCTGAAAATGTTTGTATGGCCAAGTAATGTGCAATATGTGAAACGGTGTGAAATCGATTGCATTTCTGGCTCAGTGAGCACAGGATGGCACTGGCCATGGTTAGAGCACCAGATACAATTCTCAGTCAATTCCTAAAACATGTCGTTGGTGGAAACCTCAAAAATAAAGTTTGTCCAAAACTGTTACTTTTCAGGATTCAAATTCACGCCATGTTTCAAGCTTGTAGATGTGCTACTTTTGGTGCTTTTGTGTGACGCCGTACTGTGATCTGATCACGTAGGCCGTGGGGTGTTAATTTACAAAAAACGAACAACAACAAAAAAACACTATGTAAGAGGTTTCTGCACGACAGCAACGATATTCTCCTGTGGCATTAGAAAAATCTTTTGCCCATTAAATGATGTTGTATGTAGACGTATTATGTATTGGACACAGGGCTCGACAGTGCGACTAGGTGCTCGCATTTGCTACAAAAAATATCACCGTGAGCTGAGAGTTGTAAAATGTAATTTGTAGCACAGGTGCGACTACAGGATTTGACCATTCAATCGTGATAAAGACAAGACTCTACAGCAGGGGTCCTCAACTAGAAATGATGAAGGTCCACAAATATTTTTTTGAATAAGACCGAGGTCCGGCCTCATGCGCGGCGTCCATCGGAGAGCGGGGCTCTATGCCCGTTTAGTATGGTCAAGCCAAGCTTATACAAATCAGATCCCCTTCCAACCAACCAATAATGGGGTGCAGAGTGCAGGCCCGGAGTGGAACTCCAAATCCAAATCACACTTTTGGGGGCCCTTGGGGGACATTTTGGGGGCCTTTGCAGCAATTTCACATGAGAAATGTACCATCTGAGTTATTTATATTATTAACTTCTTCCCTCCATTAACATAAGACACACAATGTAGTTGTGCTGCAGCAACACTGCCTGAATTGAATTGAAATTGACTGTGGCTGGCCTGGCCTGAGCTTAGGAGAGATTTTTATTTATTTATTTATTTATTTTTGCCTAGGGTCCGCAGAGAGGTGGTTGAGTACCCCTGCTATAGGATCATAGGGCCTGATTCTTCAACGCGCTTCCGCTTATATATTGACGTGACGCTGGCGGAAAGGCATTTACGTGGATTTCCCACATTAATTTGGAATTCATGAAAATGGCCGTGAACTTGACGCTGACTTTGGTTGGTCGGAAATTCCGCGAAATCCTCCGCCACCTCTTTAGGTGGCGGAGAAATTTGCGGAAGCATACACTTGTGTATAGATTTATTCAGAAGGCTTTAGTCTTCATGCTGAATCAATAAATTGTTCCCAAATCTCAGATAAAATATGTAGGCATGTGTCCCCAACATATTGGTCGATCAGCACATAAAGAATTATAGCCTATATAATAAAAGCTGAGTGCACTTGTATGCCTAAATGCATGCATTCTAGGCAAGTTATAGCCTAGAGTCCCATACAGAAACTGCCCCTGCAGTGCAAGCCCGACACCTTTTTATTTATTTATTAGGATATTACTATAGCATGCGCGATTGCGCTTCTCACTTGACAGCTTTCTACTCACAGCGCAACGCACTGTGAGCTTGTAGATCGGCTCTCGCGCATGTTAAAAAACAAACTCACAATTATAATAAGAACATAGGCTTATCTGCATTCTGCACTGTACGAATCCAACATTGTTTAGTGTAGTAATGCCTGCAGTAGACGGCAGGCCTATTGAAATTGTTTTGTTACGGAGCTCCTTGAGTCAGTTGACTGTCGGTCGGTGTGTGTGTGTGTGTGTGTGTGTGTGTGTGTGTGTGCAGGGTGTGTGTAGTGTGTGTGTGCGTGTGGGGGGAGGGGGGGGGGGGGCAGACAGCAGCGTGCTGCCGATCCGATTTACATTGGAAAATGAATAGGGCTATATAGCCCTATATAAAAAATAGAAGACCACATTAGCCTAATGAATGGCATCAGCGTGTTTGAAAGTCGGCCAGTCATATCAGTTTTAAGCCAGCTCACCTCCATTCGCGCTTGTTCACAAACATGACGGACAGACTTTATAATAATGTATATTGATATTGATCACATGCATGGATCATGGATGCCACACACAGAATAGTTTAACTCACTGGATAAACTCACTGGATTATAATTTCTTCAGACAAGAGGATCCCAGGCCTACGAGGTAGGCCTATAATATATTTACTTATGAATGTATGGGCTACTGTTCTTTATCGCGCAACAGTGTCGAGGGCCCATGCAGCCCCCCTCCCTCTCTCGTCTCTCTCTCTCTCTCGCTCTCTCTGAAAAGACGACTTTTGCATTGACATATCCGATATTTTAAATATCGGATATGTTTTACCTCTGCAAAGGTGTGAGTGAGCACCCGCCTTGGTCCCGAACTTAATTAAATAAATTATAATTATATAATATTGCTTCAGCGGAGCACGCACCGTTGCAAGCTTGCATAGCAGTGACCGCGGCTGTGATCTCAGACAAACTGCTGTCTGCTGAGTCATGCTTGAAGCCTTTTATGGTGCGATATGGGGCGTGGATCTATGCAGATGAGGTTGTCGGGTGCTTTTCCGATCACTTTGCACCCGCTGCTTTCAGTATGACATACACCTGCGATACGCCTGCGTACCTGTGGTACACACCACTCTCTGAATAACACGTCATCTCAACGTAGCTTGATCGGACGGATAAATACGATATCTGTTTCCGCCACCGTTACACTCTGGCGCATTTCGTTTTTGAAGAATCAGGACCATAGAGTGCAGAGAGACAGTGTAGTCTACAGCAAGTGCACATTCTATAGTCGCGGTTCTATACCTAAATTAATATTTCTGAACGGCGGTGTCGTTCGCCAAAAAGAGCAGAGCTACAAGCTAACAACGTGTCGAGGCTCAATGTGGCGTTCATTTGCAGATCTGTCCCCTTTGCTCCCACCGCCCCACCCCTCCCTGCGTTGCTGACTCTTCCCTGTCAGCAGCGGAGCGAACAAAGCAGGATAGCATTGTAGCACAGAAGACAGAAGGAGTTGCTAGGACCCCGACACTTTGAATACTAAAGTTATTTAGAAAGTTTGTAATGTTAAAACATCACTTGATATAACTTTTAACCAAACGTGGGTGAAACAGCGTGCAGCCGTGCATGCTGTTTCACGAGTTTGAAAGAGTGCACATGCGCACGCACATGGAGTGAACGGATTGATTGATATACCAAAACATCCCTTGCTTAGCACCTCTCTTACAAAAGCGTGTGCGCAGCGCAATACGAATGACCGACCTGGCTGGATATATTAGTCAGTGGCTAGCTCAGGTCCATTGCTCTAAATGCAACGCATTAGACTAGACTAGAGCTATGGACCAGAGCTAGTCAGTGGCCTGCATAACGAGCAATGGAAAAAAGGCAAAGATCCCCCCACCACACCGAGGTGTAGCCTATATGTCCGATGTTCTGTCTGAACTGAAGCACACATGCTACTTGGAAAAATCCTAAGCGTCGAGCCCTGATTGGACATAATGATTACCTGTAGTATCCACCGCTCTGTCTCCAGTGCTGGCTCCACAGCACAGTAGATGTTGGTCTGGGCCCTTTGGACAGGGGTCTTAGTGAAGTGGATTGCTGTGGAGTCCGTTCAGGTGACACCACAGTTCAGTCTGAAGTTGAACCACTCCGGGGTGGAGAGTACACCGTCGCACCAGTACCTGACAGAGAGAGGGATGTAATGTATATAGTACAATGAGTGCATACAGGTACTGTAAGCATACTCCTTTACTATGACTATTTCACTGTCAAGCCTTTAAATATGTCTGTCATTATGATAGTTTTCCTAGATCGGCTATTTTCGCTGCGCAACATGCTTCCATAGAAGACATGCTGTTGCCTTCTTTAGAATCCAAATGACTGAATTCAGTCATGGCGACTGATAACTTTAATCCATATGTATGCAAAGCACTTTGACATTGCTGTAACCCATCTTTAACCCTTTAACAATTTACTTTGGAGGGGGGATAACACAAACCTTGCAGTCTCTTGCCCAGAGAGCGGGTAAACAGGATGTTTGCTAGCTTGCTCTGGCAGTAGGCGGCATTCTTGTCGTATACAGTATGCCTTCTCAGTTCTCACTGTTGTTGTCGTCAAGCTTGATGGTCCCCCAGCTGTGAGCCATGGATGACACTTTAACAATCCTGGCTGGAGCTGACCGCTTAATGATGTCCTTCAGCAGATGGGTCAACAGGAAGTGACCTAGAAAAGTGTGTTGCTGTCAGGCAGAATATTTGTATCTATTGATATGCAGACATGCAGATGGAGGTCCGCGGCCAAATATATATCACATTTGGGGTCCATGACACGACAACATTTGAGAACCACTGGTTTAGGAGACACTTCTTTCACTGGCATTACACAACTGCTTGTGTCTATTATGACTGGACTGTCATGCTAGGGGTTATAATGCCTTACAATTTGGTTATAAAATGTGTTTTACCATGGTCACAATCAATGTGATGTCACATATAGCCTAACCTTCGCTAAAACATCTGTGGAAACACTCCACACGTCCCAGACTGTTCTCCCTTCATGGCTCCGAAACTGTCAAACAAACTCCCCATTGCAGACTGAACTGCACTGGAGGCATCCCCGAATGTATGCCGTAATCTGAAGATTCCAATTTAGCCCATGACAGTTGCTGCACCACTTAGAGCAGCGTTAGCCTCAATGACCTTTCAGTCTTATGCAAAGGCCCTCAGCTCTGAGCTCGGTAGAATCTGCACTTGGCTCGCTAACAAACTATCTCTACACCTGGGAAAAACTGAATCCATTCACTTTGGTTCAAATAGTAATCTCAGCAAGGCAGATGACTTCTTGATTAGAGTGGGTGACAATATTATCACACGAAAAGATGAAATTACCTACCTAGGTTCCATCCTGATAAAAAAATAAAACTGGTCAGGCTACTACTTGACCTCACCTCACCCCTGCCCACTTTGATAGGCTGGAATGGCTTAGGGTTGACGACAAGAGTATCTTGCAATGGGTCTGGTCCACAAGATTCGATACACCACCAAGATACCCATGTACCTGTCTAAATACTTCCTTAATGTCAACAAAGTCCACACCCACAACACCAGAGGGAGTTCAACAAACCGTGGTTTGTTGAACACCACACGGTAATTTCTCGAAGTTTCCTCAAAAGAATCAGTACAGTACAGAGCACAGTGCACTACAGTATACAGAGCACTGTACAATGCAGTAACGCCTACATTGTAAATTGTCGTGCCATGGGGTGATAGTACTTCCTTATAATTTGGTTATAAAATGTGTTTGTTTTACCATGGTCATAATCAATGGTCTGTATGATGTCACATAAAGGCCATGGTTAATTTGTTTACTGATAATTTGTTTCACAGACAAGCAAATGGATATGGCACAGGGAAGTGAAACACCCATTGATTCAATACATCTGATGGAAGGAATTTGTCAGAGTTGCAGTGTTATGACTCACAGTTATACATTTCTTTCTGTCACACAGACAAACGTTATTGAACCAAAAATAAATACGGACAAAAATATGGATCACTGGCTACCTCCAAAACAGACCTGAAATGCCATCTTTTAAGAGACCACAAGGGGAGGTAAACTCACTTCTCCCATAGAAAGTAGACGACATTCATTAATTCAATGCTCCTTTTTCTACTTTTTCTACGTTTATGAATTGAAATCATAGGACCACAATGGAAACAAATCCCAGATCTACGTGTCTCGCTGCAACATGTTGTAGATCAGCTATTTTCCAGTGTTCAGTTGCCGCACAACACAACTCAGATAGACGCATAGAAAGAATATTACAATGACGCCCTCTCGTGGCCGTAGAAAAGTAGAAGCAAAGTATAAACTATATTGTCACTGAAAAGGGTATGCCTACTATCAAAGGGTTTGCTAAATAAACTTTATTTAGTAGTAGTAGTAGTAGTAGACTAGTAGTAGTACTAGTAGTACTACTAGTAGTAGTAAGCCTGACACTCAATCTGAATTTTCATTTAGTTTCACTTCTGAATCGCCAGAACATATTTTCTTAATGGGCGTTGCTAGCGAGTAGTAGGGTAGTAGTAGTATGGTAGTAGTAGTACCAGTAGCAGCAGCAGCAGCAGCAGCCATAGATATATATATGGCAGCAGCACTAGTAGTAGCAGTAGTAGTAGTAGCAGCAGTAGTAGCAGCAGCAGCACTAGTAGTAGTAGAATTTGAACAGAAATACTAAACTGCACTGCATGTCTTCGCGCCCGGCCACCGGCGTCGCCTGCATTTGGAACCGGATCAATTCATTTTGTAGGTTGCTGATCCGGTCTAGAGCGGATGCGGTCTGTGCTCGAGCGTGTTTACTAGTCGTAGGTTTTGAATGCCAATCACGCCGTAGGCGGGCTCTAGACCGGATGTATTGGAAAAGGATTGCAGTTGGAAAAGGGTGACGCGAGGACGCGAGGTTGCCATGTCAGGGGTTGTTTTTCTGTAAAGTTTGCTTGTAAATAATATTAGAGTTGTGGGTTGCGTTTTTTTAAGGCTCGTTTCCAAAGTGTAGTTGCAGTTCTGTTGAAATATTTCGAATATTTTAACACAAATCTTAAGTTGAATGGACTCCCTCCCTGGCACAACCCATTTTCAGATGGGGATCCCGATCTGCCCAACTCTATTGGTTCTGTAGACAGACAACACATTAATTCATTTAATTAATTAATTCGTTAATTAGGGTGCCCTTGACGTGAAAAAACAAGGAAGCAAGCAAGCCCTAAACTACCAATAGACGCCTTAACAGACGACGTCACACTGATAAGAAACAGCAAGCACGTATATCGGCAGCACAAGAACCCTGCCTCTCATGAGTCTCATAAGATGTAATGGAAAAGTTCTAACTGCACTCACCTGTAGAAAAATGCCCCATCAAACTTTCAGATGCTGTTTTTCTCCCAGTGTGGAGGAAGAATGATTAGGATTTGTATTGTGATCTCTCGCCCTTGAAATATATATAATCCTTGGTTTCTGTTGTGTTTGAACAATAATAGCAATTCAAATCAGTCGACCTCAGAACGGGAGGTGCGCTCATGATCACGGCAGCAGAGCCTGTTTGTCCATGGCTGCACGCACCTGCAACCCATCAAGTATAAGTTATGCTTCGTCCCGCGATGGTGTCGCGCGCGCAGACCTCTACGATCACAACATCCGTGATGTGATGTGAGCTTGTATATCTATCAGCTGTTCTCTGTGCGCAATATTGTTGCGCTTTTAAGTATAAACTAGACCTGTACGTGCCCTTTGGCCACCGGCCTACTTGAGAGCGATGCAACTTGGGAACCTAATAATATAGCACCCGTTTTAACTATCTGTCTGTGTCCCACATGGACATGGAGATCTCTGTATTTTTCTGTCTGCCTGTGAGTGAGTGAAGAGTGCAAACTTGACTGTGAAAAGTGGAGAAAAGTAATCATTTGCAGATGATTGAACACATGGGTTGCCATGGCAATCAATTGGCTGAGGCAGAGGCTGGAAATTGCACAGGTGAGGGGATTTAGGCTGACCAGAGCATTTTGTGGTGGTTCTGGACTCTGGAGAGCCGTGGGTCCGACCGACTCGATAGTGAAGTCGGTGGGTCAAATGGTTCTCGAGTTACGTGCATTACAACCGTACACGCACACACACGCACACTCACATGTCGACTCCTAGGGTGCATGCACCTCACTAGCCAACACACAAGAGGGAGGAGGTTTGAATGGACTGAAACCAGCGCTCTCCAGAACAACAGGTGTGGAGATCTGTTGGGAACGGCATGAAACAGTCACGCGTGCGCCCGGCCCCAGTCCCAATGTTTGTAAACAGATAATTGGTCTATATTTCACTATACAGGAAAAACATGTAATAAGCTTATAATGAGCAGACATGGCAACGCTGGCTCAGTGCATGGTGATTGGCTGAAGCGTCTTTAAGGTAAAGGGTATTTAGTAAAGTACAGCCAATGAAGCAGAAGAGTTTAGACCACAAGAACGTAATCCATGAATGGCTCAATGTTAACACTTCATGAAGAATTCTGGTATGCAAGATAGGCTATTTCCTCCAGACAGCAGCGAGACTGACATTTGAGAAGGTCTTGTTTAGTATCCTGATATTATATAGCTGAGATGCCGAGGCTAAGGTGAGATATTACCCATATTTATGTTATAAAACAGATATAGTTGGGATATAGGAGGTGACGTTTTTATTGTTGCGTTAACATGGCCGGGCAACGCCTGCTTTAGTAGTTTTTTGTTAGATTAGCCTAAAACTAACTCTAATTGAGTTTAAACTAATAATAATAGCTTGGATGTATGCATGTATCATATGGCTATAAGAAGCATACTTATAATTGAGATATTGTCACAATTGGCACGCCTGTTGCTCAAGTTTAACTGATGTCTGTTTAGAAACCTTTTCCGGACACCCTGGTCATCTGATGCAAGACTGGATGACAAGACGGTGCTCATCACAGGGGCCAACTCAGGCATTGGCAAAGAGACAGCACTGGATCTGGCAAAGAGAGGTTGGTTTCACTGTTGCTACATTTTGTGAGAGAAATAAGCAACCCGACAGTGGTCCAGCAGTGGTTCTCAACCAGTACTGGTCCGGGCGGGGACCACCACCAGTGGTCCTGTAGGCATTCCAGGTGGTCCCCAGCTAAATGATGGAGAGTTGGTTTGGGTCCTTATAGACTAGAGCTTTAACCTTTAACTGTTGAGCATAAAATGAAAGGGTCCATTTTGTTTCAGTTTACTCACTCAAGAGCTAAATTATGATTGTTAAACATCTGCATTACTTAATTTACAACAACAAATTGTTATTTTGATAAACATTTGCCTGTTCTCTCTGCTTTGTTACCACATCAATACAGCATGGAATGCTGACGTGAATCTTTCAGTCTCCAATCATGATGACAAGGCCCAATGTGGTATTTCTTGTCAGGGCACATGACTAGCTACCAGTCATGTGTCATGCTACCATTGTAGGCCCATTCTATCATTCACTCATGGTGAAACCGCCGGCCTCAAGTTACACTTCTAGCACCTAAATCAACACGGAAGTATATTCTTTAGTATACTGTATAAGGAAACACTGGTGGTGTGTAATTTGGGGAAAGTGAATTATTATTTTTTTACCTGTAGAATAGGAAGATGGCAATAGTAGGCAGGCTATAGCATTTATAGTACCTAAAGGTGGATATTTATTTGAATGAAATAAAATGAAACATAACTGAAGATACACTGTAATTAGTTGGGGCCTCACTGCTTAAATTAAATGGGAATGAATGAGCATTCTGACTTCAGTTCTGCATGCATATACGTACCATTACCATTATGAATGGTTTATTACGATCTATTCAGTAAGTAAGACAATTTCAAAACATTTTTTAATTTTTTAAGCATGATCGAAAAGGAATAGGCAGAAGCGTATAGCTTATGTATGCCTATCCTCATTACATAAGAACGTAGAACATGTACTGGGTCTACAAAACAATCAACATTTGGACGAAACATAAAAAAACAGAATAAGACAACCACAAGAAAAAAGAACAAACAAACAAAAAAAAACACTTACAGCAAAAGCATAAAGTTCATACTTGGATCCCTAAATGGTAAATGGTGCATTTATATAGCGCCTTTCTCAAAGGCGCTTTACAGAGATTGTGCATTACATTCACCCATTCACACACATATTCATACACCGATGGCAGCGGAAACCATGCAAGGCACCAACCAGCACATCGGGAGCAATTAGGGGTTCAGTGTCTTGCTCAAGGACACTTCGACACTAACTCTGGGGGAGCCCGGGTTCGAACTGGCAACCTTGCGGTTACCATCCAGCCACTCTACCCCTGAGCCACTGCCGCCCTATCGTCGTTCACTTATACATTTCACATTTGCATTTTATTCAATTCTTCAGCATACCGTATGGTATTTATCCAATATCGCCTGTTTAAACCTTTTTTTGAATTTAATTAGATTTACACTTTGTTTTAAATTCTCGTACAAGCCATTTTGAATATTACCAGGAAGCATTTTATGTCTTGCTTTATAGATTATCTGTGCAGTTTTAAAGTCGACCAAAAAAAAACAAAAAAAAACAATATGCAATATGCAGATTTAACATGACTTCAGCCGATTTGTAACAAAAAAAGGTAACGCTTAGTTAATACAAACCAGCTTGTGATTGTCAGTGCATTGATGTTACTTACACTACAGAACCATTGGTGTGATGTTGCACCAAACATTTTAAGCATGTTAAATAAGAACAAAATGGTGACTTAACCACTTTGTCACAAGACCTTTGCAACCAGGACTCAGGTAAGGGCATATGTATGTCGACCCCACCCGCTTAACTCCGCCCCACCCCCTCCTGGTGCTGCGGCCATCTTGGAAACTAAACACAATATAAACAATGGGAGAAGGGTGGGGCCGACAAAGGCCCTTATTGTCGATGCATTGAAATTAATTTAATTAAAATGCAGAATTGAGTGCGATCTAATTTACACTTGTATTATTGTATAATATAATAAAGGTGCCAGGATCATCATGGCTTGTAGAGACATGGAGAGGGCACAGGCGGCCCTGAAAGAAGTCATCGACGGCTCTGGAAACCAAAATGTTGTCACCATGAAACTTGACTTGTCGGACACAAAGTCAATAAGGGAGTTCGCAGAAGCCATCAACAAGGGTAAGGAATGTACAAGAACAATCTGCTGATAGATCCCCATTGATTGTGGAATTTGTGGGTCAGTTTATCCTCTTGTATCAAACGCAGATACAGAACATAATACACATACCAGTTTATGTTCCATGCTTGAATGTTACTGTACAATGATGCTGTCCCCTTATGGCAGTGAAAACCTCATAGAGTTTTGACTGTTGTCAGCCACAATATTATAACTTGATTTCTAAATGTTCTTTTGTGTAGAAGAGACCAAACTCAACATCCTCATCAACAATGCTGGGGTAATGGTTTGTCCATATGGGAAGACAGCAGATGGCTTTGAAATGCAGATTGGGGTAAATCACATGGGTAAGTAAAACCATGTAGTGGAAGATAGTTTTCCCGGGGAAACTCTCCCCTGTCTGCTGAAAAGAAGCAGCTTGGACTCCTCATGCATAGAAGGAAGCATGGGGTCAGTCTGCTGCCCCCCCCCCCCAGGTTAGCAGAGGAAGTGTAGCGCCCAGGGTTACATTAGATAATTGACACTGGGTGAAAAAGTGGGTTACAAAATCGTGGGATAAAAAAAATAAAGAAAAGCGGAGTTAGGAGTTTTCGCCAAAGCATGTTTTAATACTTTCCATTGGTTCAATATGTATTATTAACCAACACACAGACAGATGTGTGTTCAATAGCATTGATTTATGCAAAAAAGAAAACATCTAAAACCTCAAAAATGGAGATGGTGGTTTCTTCCGGACAGCAACGATATGCTATGATGATTTTAATATAGGATAAATTTGCACGACTGTAAAGAAGGAGGTTTCACATCCTCTTTATCATTTGAATATTGTGGGACACAAGTTGCAACAGTCTGACCATGCAAGACTAGCCTGACTGACAGTAGTCTTTTGAGACAGACTGGTGACATTTTTCCTCCTTTGTTTCACGTATCTCATTTTATAGGTCACTTCCTGTTGACCCATCTGCTGATGGACTTGATTAAGCGGTCTGCTCCGTCCAGGATCATCAACGTGTCGTCCATGGCTCACACCTGGGGGACCATCAAGCTGGACGACATCAACAGTGAGAAGGCATACGACAAGAAGGCCGCCTACAGCCAGAGCAAGCTAGCAAACATCCTGTTTACCCACTCTCTGGCCAAGAGACTGCAAGGTCTGTGTCGTTATCCCCCCTCCAAAGTAAAAAAGGTTAAAATCCTCCGTTATGATAATACATAGCAGTTTTACAAACGGTTACAATAAAGGTGCTTTCTTCGCATACAAAACAAAACCTTACGATAATTACAAAGTTCTACACAAACAAAGGATGAAGAGTAAGAAGTCGTAAAAAATACAATAATAAAGCTAGCTACCGATGTTAAGATGTAGCATCAAAGACTGTTCTGTAAAAAGCGTGAAACAGTGTGGGCAGTATCACTGGATCATGCACTTTAAAATGTATTGGTTCCTTTACATGATGTTTTGAACCTGCATTTTTCATTATGTGTTAAAGTAGACACGAGTTAAACGTCTCAACAGTGCACCAGTCATGGTAAAGAAGTACAGTATGTTTCCCTGTATGCACTCATTTGTATTGTACATACATTTCATCTCTCTCCGTCAGGTACCGGTGTGACGGTGTACTCTCTCCACCCTGGAGTGGTTCAGACTGAACTGTGGCGTCACCTGAACGGGCCCCAGCAGCTCATGATGAGGATGGTCAGTCCCTTCACTAAGACCCCTGTCCAGGGAGCCCAGACCAACATATATTGTGCTGTGGAGCCAGCACTGGAGACAGAGAGCGGTGGATATTACAGGTAATCATTATGTCCAATACATAATTCGTCTACAACATCATAGGTAAAAGATTATTCTTCTAATACCACAGGAGAATGACAGCAAACCATGCAGAAAAATGTTTGTCGACTACCTTTTTTGATTGACTAAATAAAAACTAAGCTATGATGACAAAAACTAAGACTAAATATATTTTCTTTTCAAAAACAAAACAAAAGAAAATTAAAATGTTAGGGAGGGACTAGTGGAGAAGAGATCCAGTAGAACTAAAAGACAAGTTATTTTATGTTTGTGGGTTCGAATCCACCGTGGTGCATCTGACCTTGTCAAGTGTTAACACAAACACAATTGGCCCGTGTTTGGGGGAGGGAATCTTACGGTCTGGCGGTAGGCTATGCACTGGAAAAATGTGCATGACATTATTTTAATAGACTAGAAATACGAGGAAATGTTAATAGGGAGAAACGGTATCCAACTCAATCAACTTTAACGTCCGACACAAGTTTTCATGTAATGCGCGGTAAGACTACAGCGATTAGTATTATTGCCTTCACCTGGGTGTGTTAAGGTGTTCAACAACACAGCCATGCAAAATAACATTGACAGCTATGAGGTGACGGAAGCTTGCCCAGCTTAGCAACGGCTGCTAAACTATTTGGATTGGCATTGGACAACGCTTTTGTGGTGGGATTTAGCAAAGGGTCTATTGGCATAATGACTAAATTGGGGAGAAAAAGGGGTGAAAAGCAAAACAAATGCATGAATTTTTGAAATGCCTATCTCTGCCCACAGCGACTGTGCCCCGGCCACCTGCTCAAATGCTGGCAAAGACGACGACGTGGCCCAGAAGCTATGGGATCTCAGCTGTCAGGTGCTCTCCATATCCTGGGATGAAACGCCACCTCAGGAGTGAATGGTTCCATTTACAGTCTCTTAACGGACACAAGAAGAGTATGCACTAAGTAAGAGTGGGCACATCATTTTGTCCAAAATGTAAAATGGTCTTAAGTAATGTAAAGTGTACATGATTTGATTTTGAACATGCACAAGTGCATCATTATCAGACTTGGATTTAGCCTTCTACTTCTTGTTTATGCCCCCAAATGGATGGGTGTACAGGTTTTTGGAACAATTTGTAGGAATGTTAGGCCTTATCAAATGTTTACGGTAATTGTGTTCTAATCAATCATCTACTATTTAGCACAAAAAAATTGACAATTTTACATCAAGGTGCCCGCTCTTCTTTAGTACTCACTCTTCCTGTTACCCTCTTAAAGACAAACACAAGTGCTTCTTGACCAAGTTATACTGTGGTATCTTCATTACATGATTTATCTCAGTTACACAACCTGCCAGTATGTGCTTTTATGTTGTTCAACAATATTTTCATGTATGACGTTATATTGTGCACTTTTCATATCTTTCTATTTGTTGTATTACACTTTTACAGTATTTAACCCTGGTTGTCCCACATCAAATTCTGCTGTAACGCCTCATAACGTACTGTAAAACATGTAATGTTATTTTTAAAACAATGTTTTCTATCATAGAATACATTTTCATGTGATTTGAAATGGTAATATCAACTAAGCCTAGTTTGTCTAATGTCCTTTTCAAAAAATCTATATCTATATAGACAGTTGTAATACTGTATATAAAATGTGACTGGACAATCTCTGTACTGTCATTTATATTGGTGCTGTGCATACATGGTTAACAAGGATTGCACTAGGGAAAGTATTTATGTGGTTAGAAGATTGTTATTGTTCTTACCACAAGACAGTGGCTCATCGGGAAGAAGGGATAACGCAACTATATTACGGTAATATCTTGCAGAAATAGTTGGATAGAAAATGGCAGGATGTCACTGTCACACTGATTTGCGTTTGAAAAAACGATAACCAGCGCTTTCTGAAATTTCAGAAAATGCTTTGCGAGGCATCCTTGGTGCTTTTTTAATAATTCCTTTGGTTTTATCTGTGGTGCTCGGTAAGGGGTTTTACATACTCGGTGAGATGGTGAGCCAGGCTACAGGCATCGAGAAGACCAACTTTCTGCACAACAAGCTCAATTTCTCTCGTCGGAGGCTGTATAGTTAAAATGACAATGTTTCGATGTCTTGTTACATCTTCGCCGGGTCATAAACAAATACAGGCTATGAGTGATTTATAAACAGGTGAGAGGCCGTCAATGTCCAGACCAAAGGCCAACAATAATGGGAGTTGCAACTTTCTACACATGGAAGATTCACTGTGGAACTCACTCCCAACTCACATCACAGCTGCCCCCACTTTCGAAACCAAAAGCTCAAAACCCACCTTTTCAGACTTGCTTTTCCTACATAATTTACCCCCCATAATTTACCCCCACACACTCTTTGTTTCTCTACCTTTGGTTTCTAGTTTTTAAAACCTTTTTAACCGTTAACTAGGTTTTTTTGTTTCTAATAAAATAGTTTTAACTTTTTCTGTTAGTGACTTTGAGTATCTTGAAAAGCGCTATATAAATTGTATGTATTATTACTATAATATGTAATAATACATGCTATCTATATAGCATGACATGCTTTGCAAACTGAATAGGATGAATACCAGTATAGACGATACGCCTGGGGGGGGCGAGAAGTGACCTCGCTGTGCACTTGCCATATATGGAGCGTGTCTTGAGTGTACAGGGTTTGATGAGGTCAGATCAACATGGAATGGTCAGCTCCATATGTGAACAGGTCAGCTCCATATGTGGAGATCTAAGGGTGGCAGTGTCTTGAGTGTACAGGGTTTGATGAGGGCACAGGTAGGGCTCGGCAACAGGTCATAGTGATGTTACGACCTGGGCACAATATATGATGTCACGTGACAATAACACAAGGTTTTATAGTTAACTGCAACCTTCAGTCGCAAAAAATAATAGTTATTGCAGGGATGAATGAAATAGAGTTATAAATATAACTGAATGTGCAGCATTGAGTAGTACGGTAGAAGTATAAAATGATGAATGCCTTATCTCAACAGGGTGCCTTTGAAGGGTGCCTGAAAAGCTTGTTCTACCTGCTTAACGACGCCAGGGTGAAAGTGGTTAAACTTGAACAGAAGAAGGTTGGGAACAAAGTTCTGTCATGTATCCACACAAATATAAAATGTGATTTACATTCAAAGTTAGCAACATATAATAGTTTAAGATTTTGTTGTAATTTCAATTGGATGAGCAGGTGCATGGGACTTGGCATGTATAATATACATAATATACACTGTATATCGTCAATGTAGAAAATAAATCTTGAGTCCCAAGTCATGTTATAACTGGTAAATGTTGGCATGAAATTACACTGGGCGGTGAATCGATGGACTTTTGTCCATGTCTTCCCATTATGACAACAATAGTGTCCAGTATTACCACCACTGGCACATAAAATAATTGAAGGGAACCTTTAACAAATAGAAATATCTGAGCTGCATGGAACCTGTCCCTAGGTGGGGCTGTAGGCTAAACCATACAGTATGTAGCCAACTCCTACCCAAGCATATAGTATTTTGAATCTATTTCTATGCACAGGTGAAATGCTTAATTTGTGTTAAAAATAAAATAAGAATCAGCTGAACGTTTGTCATGCCAAATTATTGATTGATTGAGCATTTCACCATAAATCAAAAGTTTGTATGAAAACCATAAAAATCCACCGTTAAGTATACTGCATCTACAGGCATATGTAAATACTTCTCCATTTATTTGTTTTGCATCCTCAAACTTTATTAGTCTGTAGATCAGTGGTCTTCAAAAGGGTGTCCTCAGAGTTACAGGGGGCCGCCAAATCTGTGTTATAGGATAAACGTTTTACATTAACCACTAGACTCTAGCACCCCTGTTCTGAGGAGAACCTTAGCAAAAAATAGCAGATCTACAAGTTCACAACGTCACCAAGGCCGGTCGAGCGATCTAGCCTAACATATTGGTGGTCTTAGCTGAGTGGGTAGAAAGGCCGCCTGGGGGTTAGAAGGTTGTCAGTTTGACCCACAGTTGAAGTTCGTCCAGTCACAGACTCACGATGCAAGAGATAGGTAGAACTCAATTACAGGACGAGAGGCACATATAGATTTCAGATGATTTATTCTCATGAAAACAGGAAACATGAGGAGCACTAGCCTATACCCAAGGCTTAAAATTATATTTAAAAGAAAACTATCGTACACATCAGCCACAGCAAAGATAAATCACAGGTGTAAATATGTAATTCCACAATAAATAGCTTACTTATCGTTTGAGACAACAATATGAGTTCCTGACTTTCCAAAAATAAAAGCCTAAAATTAGACTAGAAAGGGGACACGGGGAGAACATGCAAACTCCACACAGAAATGCCCTTTTGCCAGCATTTTTAGCATTATTGATCATCGCATATTGTGCAGAGGATGAAATGATAATTATCACACACGACACACCTGGCAGCACTGCTATGACTTCAACTTATAACAAAGCACCAGAACTAACAGCATGGAGGTTTAAATAGGCTCAAGCACTAACTGGTCACAGGTGAACTCCACAGACAATCAACACTGGGATAGGCTACAAGTTAGGACACAGGTGCAAGAGCACAGGACTGGAGAGACAAGACAAGTAAACAGGAACAACATAGGAAACCAGGAGACACTAACATACTACAAAATAAAGGTACCAAGTAAAATAAAGTACAACTAAACTGCAACTAAGATACAAGTAATACACACTACTTAAAAAGTCACTCTCGTGTGAAGTGAGCTACACCCACTGTGGCTGCTACATGATGTCACTGCTTAAGCAAACATTAAAAGTCCATAGACTTGCACTGCCACATGGCATCACGAGGGGAGAGAGTGGCATTCTGACGCACCACCATTCCGACTATGTGGCTTCAACGTGCGGTTCGTGGTAGGGTGAAAAGAGCAGTCCTTGCACTAACTGAATACCTAATATCAACATCAAGACACAAAAAAACAGTAATACCGTTCTGACATATAAACCTCTAATCTGTGTATTAGCTTAAAGCATTTGCTTACATGTTTTTACAATCATAAATGATAGCTGAACATGCAATGCTTTGTCCATGTACTGTTCTAAAGCCTTGTGGAAATAGCATCTGTCTCTTGAATCAAGGTGGGCCCTTGGTCATCGTTCATAACATGTTCACTGCTAGTTCCTTCAGTTAAGATGGTTACCACTGTTGACAGTGTGGCATTTGGGTTCAGCAGTTTGACCAGGGGCACATTCACACCTCTCTCCTGAAAGATGAGGTTCTGCAGAGTCATCGCCTGCATTGAATCAATGCCTAAAGAGGAGAGCAACAATTCTTCACTCAACTCATTCTTATCAATGCCAATGGTCTCACTAAGTAGAGATTTTACATAGTCACTCGGTGTGACTGTGTCTGTTTGTTTTGTCTGTGAATCCGACTGCTTGGGTTTTTGGAAGGCCTCTTCTACCACGGCAGACAAGCGCATTGACAAGGCGGCATTTTGGGAGAGGATGTTGTACCTGATGTTTTTGAAGTGAAACCTGCATACGACCTGTTGGGGTCTGTTGATCACAAGGCATTGTTCCAAGCTTGCATGAATCTCTGCGACATCCAGCACCATGATTCCCTTAGCCTTCAGAAACCTGTGGAAGTGATCCTTGTTTAAAAGAAGACCCAGGTTCAAAGCTCCCCAGTTGATAGACTGGCCTGGGAGCCCAAGCTTGCGTCTATAATGGCAGAACGTGTCGAGAAACGAATTGGCTGCTGCATAGTTTGTTTGTGATGCATTTCCCAGGAAGGCAGAGATGGAGGAGTAACACACAAAGTAATCTAACTCGCAATGTTGTGTGGCATGATGCAGATTCAGAACACCGTTCACTTTGGGCTTGAGGACCTTCTCGTAGAGAGATTCGTTAAGGGTTTCAATCAACCCGTCATGCAAGACAACGGCACTGTGGAACACTCCTCTGATTGGACAAGTGGGGAGTTTCTGGCTGATTGCGTTGATAGTTTTACACAAACAACCAAATACAGATACATCACATTCCATGGCAATGATGGATGCCCCACACTGTTTCTCTACATTTTGTATCTCTTCTTGCATCTCTTTTGTCGGAATGCTTCTGGAGAGTATGACAACATGTCCTCCACCTCTCTGACAAATGAACTTGACCGTTTCAAATCCCAACCCTGACAACCCGCCTGTCACAATGTACACAGCCCACTTACTGAAAAGCTGTTTCTTTGTAGGCAGCAATGGAATAACAGATAGAGCACCTATTACATCTTTTGCCAGTGCCACCACATGCAGGGTCTTTAAGTTGAAGTATGACTTTGACATTTCCAGTGGGAGCATGTCAATGTTTTCGGATGTTACACTCTGCAAGGCCACATTCTCAAGGGAAAATGATTTCCTGTCCAAATTCATGGACTTAAGCCAGTGGTAAATACGGGACCTCTGTGCAGTCAGGGAGCCCTTCTGTAAAACCACTAGCATTTGAATGGTCTGCAGACAAACACCTTCCCTCACATTTTGAAATGTCTGAACCATCAAACACTGGGATTGAGATTCACAGACTACGATAACATTGCGTACGCCAGGAACGTTGCAAAGGTTAGCAATCATAGCCTCATCAAACTGGGGAAGAAGGACAAAGGCCTCCACTTGCTTTCCAAGTACAAAAGATCCATTGCACTGTGTACTACCGATGACATTCCATCCTGATTTGTGAGCTGTGAGAGTCAAAACTTTCATCAGCACAGAGTCTGGGACTGAAGATATAATTCCCAGATTTTGTTTGTTTCCGGCCAAAGCTCTGCACAGGATCTCCCATGCAAGGACAAAGTATGAAACACAAGGGGTTCTCCTCAGGAATGGGAATCGTTTGCTACCGTAGCATGCACCTTCTGGCACTGAGACTGTGGTTGCTGCCTGAACCGGGTAACAAGCAATAACATGATCTCCAACTTTAAACTTTCTAACATCCTTTCCCAGTGCTGTAATTGTGCCACAGAAATCAAGAGCGAGTACATTATGATTCTGGGATGCTTGTTTGTTGAAATAGATAGTCTGGCCATATCTCAATTGTGAAACACTGACAGGATAATAGTCAGACGTATGAGCACACAAAGTAGTGATCTGAATTTCAACTGATGACTCAGCAATAGGCCGGTGGTCATTATGGTTGAAAGGAATGGCAGACAGCTTGGTCATTTTATATGCATCAGCTGTCTGAAGGATGCAGGGGTCAGACAGCATGGAGCAGAAGTTAACACCAAAGCTGTTAATATCACTTTGAACAGGGGTACGGACAATGGAAGGTTTCAAAACTGAACCATCTTTTACTACCAATTCTGGGTACTTACTGCAAGGGTATGATCTCAGGATCTGAGAAAGTGCAGCGATGTCCTGATCAGAGGTGGAACTTATGTCAATCAGTTGAAAAGAAAGCTCTGGTAACTCTGCAGCAAATGATCTTGTCATGCCAAACAGAGCAAAGCCTGGGTTTACGTGGTCTACTAAGATTTCAGAAGCACGGTAGGTTATTGCTCTGATAGAGTTAGTGAACTTTGTTAGCTTCAGTTCAAAGACTATTTGGCGGAATAGCTCACAGCAGCTCACCAAATGCTGCAGGACAATATCGGCTGCCATTGAAGTGAGATCTTCTTCACCCCACAAAAACAAGACCTCATGAAAATGTTTACCTATTTCTGTGATGTTGAGATTTATCAAAAGAGTATGGAATCCATGACTCAAGATTTCCTTTGCATGTGAGAAGGAAATGAATTGAGATCTTGAGTCCAGGTGTTGTTGCATTGCGTTAGCTATGCCTAACTGGTCACAGAAGACCAAGGCCTTAGGAAGATCAGGTGATGTGATGTTTTCAGAAGCAACATTATTGTATTCATTGTGGTAGAAGTTTTCCTCAACCAAATGAGTGAGACTTCCAAGGTACTTGACCAACACATGTTTTACCTCCACCAGCACTCTTCCTTCTTTATCTGTGAAGAAGCCACAGACTTCAAAGTGATCAACACCCAAATCAATTGCTCTAAGGTAGATAATCATTTCACGTTGAAGTGGTTCCAACACTGTCAAACTTCCAATTTTTGCTGGGAAACCTGGTCTTCCCACAAAGGCATGTGCCACTGTAACGGGGAGAAGTTGCATCAAGAAGTCAAGTACAATAGGATGGATGCAGTAGTCGTATAACTGAGGCCATAAGTCCTCTTTAACTGTTGCAACTGAATATGCCTCCATCAATTCCTCCCCATAATACACATCTCCCTCATTCTGGAAAACAGTCCCGTGCTGAAAGCCCCCCTGAGAAAGATACCCATAGAACTGTTCAGATCTCACCACAGATGTGCATCTTTTGTAGATGGTATTTAAAGAAATACTCTGTTCCTCGATGACCCTTTCTTGCTTGCAAGCGATTGTACCTGATGCATAAATGGCAGATGAAGAGAACACCTTGAAAGTAGACTTGTTCTCTGCTGGCGCTAGTTGCACTTTCATTTCTGGTCTATTCTGCATTAATTCGAATGGACTATGAAAATCTACACTCAGTTGAAGAGAGCGGAGTGGTATCTTTGGTTTGGCATTTGCCATGAAAGCAGCCAAACCCAACTCGACATAGAAGGCACCAGGGATGATGGGTGTGCCGTTGAATTTATGCTCTTGCAGGTAGGATGATGAATCAGACAACACATCACAGCTGAAAGTGTTGCTGCCGTTGCTAATCTGACGCAGCACAGGGTGGTTAGTTGCTGTGTTTCTACACGCTGCTTCAATGATTATATCCCGTTGAGAGAAATCAAACTGGTATCTTGGGAAAGGAAATGGGGATCTCTCACGTCCTCTGTAGAACTGACTCCAGTCTACCTGAACCCCCAGCTCAAAAAGCTTAGGCACAAGGCTCAGCATTGTTTCATGGTCTTTCTCTGGCAGAACTGATCCAAGAACAGGGGTGTTGTTTCCTAGAGTTTCTATGATGTTCCTTTGGAGAGCTCTCCTTGAGCCTATTTCTACAAACACTGCATTATTTCCTTTAGATGCTGCTCTCACTGCCTGCTCAAATAATACTGGCTCCCGGACATTCCTGGCCCAGTACATACCTGTGCTAAAATCATGCTGCACTGCCTCCTTGCCTGTCACTGTCGAGATCAACTCTGACTCTAGATCGTGCACCTGTAAGGAGCCGATGCTGTCTGTAATTTCAGATAGAATTGTATCCATCATGTGGCTGTGGTAAGCGGCTGGAACATCCAGAACACGGAGAAACAGATTCTGACTACCGTCTGATGCATGCAACTCACTGTAGAGGCTTTCTATGGCATCTGCATCACCAGAGAGAGTGCAGGACTGGGGACTGTTGACGGCAGCGAGGCAAACCCTGTTAGAATAACGAGGGATGACATTTAGAACCTCTGACACAGCCATGTTGCTGATCACCAACATATTGCCTCCTGTGACCTTGCTCTGGAGTGTACTGCGGTAGTAGATCACCTTCACTGCATCCTCAAGAGACAAGAGGCCAGAACAGTGAGCAGCAGCAACCTCACCAACAGAGTGCCCAAGAATGACATCAGGTTTGACCCCCCAGAACTTGAGGAGGGTGGCAATGCCAACCTGGATAGCAAATAGGATTGGTTGGATAACACCTGGGCTTGAGAAGTCACTACTCTCAAACTCACTCTCAAGTCTGTCCAAAATGCTCAGTCTACTGAATCTTTGGAAGAGTTTCTCAACCTCTTTGATCTTTTCTCTGAATACAGTCTCCCGTTTCAATAGTTGCTTACACATGCCATGGTAGGTCACACCATTCCCACAGAAGACAAACACCAGGTTCACATCTGAGAAGGATGGGGCAATATCTTTGCTCAGGGTAGATTGTAGTTGCCCCTTAAGCTCGGCCAGAGAAGAAGTCACGATGGCCTTTCTGTATTTGTGTTTTCGATGGCTTCTACGACAAGCTGATGTGTACACCAGCGAGTCTAGGTCAACAGCGCTGTCTTCATCTACATGTTTAATGGTGTCTTCCATTGTGGAAATGAGTGATTTAGGTGAATGTGCTGACATGACAAAACACTTATTTTGTATCCATGTACTCTTTGGAGGAATTACCGACTGTTTGTATTGTTTGACAATAGCATGTGCATTTGTTCCTCCAAAACCAAAATTGTTTACCCCTGCAATTCTGTCACCAGAGAAATTCCACATCTCTACTTCAGTAGGAATCTTTATATTTAGGGCTTTGGCATCTATACTGGAACTGTGTTCAAAGTAGAACACAGTTGGAACAATGGTTTCATGCTTCATCATTAATAGTACCTTAATGAGCCCTGCCACCCCAGCTGCAGACTCTGTGTGTCCAATGTTGCTCTTCACAGAGCCGATGCGGAGTGTCTCTGAACCTGGAGGCCTGGCTTTGGCGATGACGTTTGAGATGCTGCCAGCCTCTGTTGGGTCTCCGACTGGGGTTCCAGTCCCATGTGCCTCGATGTACTGGACATTCTGCAGGTCAGACTCTGAGTAGATTGTGCGCAGCAGCTCCTCTTGTTGAACCATGGAGGGTTTGGTGATGGGAGAGACTGTATGACCATCTTGGTTGACTGCCGTTTTGGAAATGACACCCCATATATGGTCACATTCTTGTAAAGCCTGTGTAATAAGCAAGACAGACAGGTAGATGCTTTATTTGTCCTCGCGGAAATTCATTTTGCGCCAAGCAGCCACCAGGACACTCAAAATAATCACAAAATCACAGCACATAAACATGCAATACATGGACAGATCACACAATACACTGACAAATGTGACAATACTACACATCTCCTCTAGAATAAGCCAACAGTCATAGTTCGAGAGGCATCACATAACACAGGGATATTCAATTGGCGGCCCGCGGGCCGAGCGCCCCCTTGTGGCCCCTGGAAGAATTTTAGGGGAAAAAAATGAGAATAATAATAGGGATAATAATAGGGATAATAAAGGTTACAGGTATGGTGTGTGCGATATTAATTGTTTGATTACCATAATGACGGTAATCATTAAAGGACCACTTTTCAACCTATCTTCATATAATAGGTCCTCACTAATAATCATGATAAAATGACACGTTTTTTTCTACTCGGTCTGTGTCACATAGGAGGGCTGTGGGCAGTTCAGAAACCCACCCAACAGTGACATCAATGGAGAATCCAAGCTAATAGAAACTGCAGGCTTTCTAGTCCTGAAAAGTTGCAATGCGAAAATGGAAGCCATCATTCTCACAATAATAAACCCTGTTAGGGTCCATTTGGTTCCATTTGTACACAGTTACAGTTACAGACCCATAAGGGTCCATTTGGTTCCAAACCATCATTTCCCTGGGGACCCCCTGGAACTGCCTCCAGGACCCTGGGGGTCCCCGGACCCCGAACCCCACTTTGGGAATCACTGCTCTATGTAATCTGATCTTTATAGTCTGATAAACTATTCTCACGTAAATAAATCTTGTTTAAAAAACAATCTGCCTAACGATGATGTCACTGGTGGTCGTGGACGGGTTTCTGAACTGCCCACAGCAGAGTGAGTGTGTGTGTGTGTGTGTGTGTGTGTGTGTGTGTGTGTGTGTGTGTGTGTGTGTGTGTGTGTGTGTGTGTGTGTGTGTGTGTGTGTGTGTGTGTGTGTGTGTGTGTGTGTGTGTGTGTGTGTCCGTCCAGTCGTTAATGTCAAAGCAATGCTGTTTATGCACTGTCAAATAGGTCTAGGCCTACATCTATTCTAAGGTGGCATATACCTGTATAGACATATTATCCTGCTCATTACTGTGCGGATATATACATAAATCTTCGTGTTTGAGCACAAAAAGCATTTTGAGAACCCACTAATTTTGAGAGCACACTGTGCGGCCCCCCACACACAATAATTCTACAGTTGTGGCCCCCGGCCTAATCTAATTGAATACCCCTGACATAACACATGCTCTCTTTTCCAATAACGCCCTGATTACAGTACACAATAACATACAATATAAATACAAATACATTACAGGAAAAGAAACAATTCAGAGTGAACAAGTACAGCTAGATCTCAAATGGATCCTTACAAGTCTTTTAAAACGTTCAAGTGAAATCAAGTTACGGGTATTCAGTTTTAAGATTGATTGTAGACAGATCCGCATGTCAGGTGCATAGTAATGAAAGCCTGTTTTACCCAATTCGGAATTCACAATGTAGTTTTGGGAGCGGGTATGATGTTGGCCAGTTTTGGGATGTAATAGGCTGCTCAGATATGTAGGCTAGTAATTAAGGCTTTGTAGATAAAAACTGTTGTGCCTTTTCATACAGCCTACACCCATCCCAGTTATAAACCGGAGGGCAGAGTGGTAGATTGTGTCGAGTGGTTTTAATGACGACAGAGCTGCATGCTTGCAGATAACATCGCCATAGTCGATAACTGATCAAATTGTGCTTTGAATCAACTGCTTCCTATTGTTTTAATTAAAGCAGGCTTTATTTCGATAGAGGAATGCTAGTTTTGGTTTCAGTTTAGTGATGAGTTGTGAAATGTGGGTTTTAAATGATAGTTTGTCGTCTATCCATATGCCCAGATATTTATAGAGATAGATCTTTCTAGACCTAGAGTCCTACACTATCTTAACAGTATATCTTCGCTGTTCAGCAGAAGCGTGTATCTCCGTGTTCCCTTCTTTTTGTCTAATATCATGTCCTATTTAATACTTGGCTGTATGACAGTGTCACAAAAATAGTTGATCTACAAGCTCACAGCTGCTCATCATTGTTGTTGCATTGTGTGTGTGGCTCTGCTATTTACGCTATGACTTGCCTCATGACTTAAGCGAACATGCACAGCAAAATTCTGGGTGTTAAGTACATTTTACATATTTCACACAGCATAACTTTATCTTCTATTGACAAGCAACTTAATGTACAGTAAGTACTTTTTCATTGTCACAGCCAAAACGCATTCGCTGTATATTTCAGTGTTTTTCTTGTCAAAGCGTACCTTTCTTAGTGGTTTTAGCAGCACCACCCCACAGCCCTCTCCTCTGCCGTAGCCATCAGCTGTGCTGGAGAAAGGTTTAGTGGTTCCATCAGGTGAGATCATCTTGGCCTTGCTGAGAGCAACAAACACTCGTGGCTCCATGATACAGCTGACCCCCCCGCACAGAGCCATCTCACAGTCTCCTGATAACAGAGAATAAGCAATGAAACTTAATAATATTTACAAACTTCATGAATATGAATCATATTTCAGGCCATATTACTCTATGAGTATGATCTATAATCCCCTATGCATGGCCATGCCTATACTGTGCAGGAGGAGGTAGTAAGACCCTCATCCACACTTTAATCTCCGCCCGCGCCTGGTTTACTGTAATGGTGTCAATGTTCAAGCTCCCCAGCAAAGCCCTGGACAGACTGCAGTATGTGCAATACTCAGCTGCCAGAGTGCTCACCCATAGTACCAAACCATGGCAGCACATCACCCCCAGTCCCCACCCTCAAACACCTCAACTGGCTTCCGTTTAAACTGCTCCTCCTCATCTATAAAGCTCTCCATGCCCTCTATATAGCCACACGGTATACATAGACCTCCTCAAGGAGCGGAATCAGAGGTTTTCTGACTTGGGGCTCCTCACCATCTGCCACGGCAATAAGCAGACCCTCGGCGATAGAGCTTTCAGTGTGGCAGCCCCTGCCCTCTGGAACTCTCTCCCTCTTTCAAGTCCGCACTGAAGAGACAGTTGTTTACTCAGGCTTTTGGCAAATTGTTTATTTATAGTATTTTTTTTGTATTGTAAAGAGTCATTGGGTAAATAAATTCAAGTTATTATGATTATTATTATTAAGTTGACTTCAGCCTATTTGGGGCGGCCGTAGCTGAGTGGTTAGTGAGCCAGCCTGGGAAGCTCTCAAGCCAGAGGTCCTGTCCCAGGTCCAGGCCAGGCAACAACGTGTTAATGTGTGTCCCTGTCCCTGAGCTATCCCCAATCGCTGCAGGATTGGTAAATATTAATACTGAGTCACTGAGAGACACAATACTCTCAGTGACCAACAGGATCAAATATTAACAGGTTTCTTGGCAACAATCTGTCCTTTTGTGCAATCAATAAAGGCGAGAGATACAGTAACTGCAATACCTTTTTACACAACATGTTTCTATATACATTTAAGAAATACTGCCAACCTTGTTTAATGGCTTGACAGGCCAGATGAAGAGCCACGAGCGATGATGAACAAGCGCTGTCTATAGCCATCGAAGGTCCAGTGAGGTTGAAAACGTAGGACACTCGGTTAGCAGCGATGCTCATAGCTAGCCCAGAGCCCGTCCAGTGGTTGATCACACTGGGATGCACGTGTGCAGCGGTTTGTTCATAATCTCTGTTCATCAAACCTATAAGGAACAGAATTGATTGTAATGCCACACACACAGACAGTCATTTTGCATTATAGTATTTCTGTATCTAAAAGTGACGACATTTGTAAATTTAAGAAGTAGCATGACATTATTTTGTTAAAGAAAATCTAAACATTTTTGAGTGGTGCAACCACTCCAAGGAACAGCTTTGTCCCTGTGGGACTATGTCACTATGTTTAGACTACCAATAGGGGGTGCTGTTGCACCACTCGCTTCAGACTGGTCTGATTTTTTTTCCTATACACAGCATCCAGTGTTTAAAATGTTACCATTATGGTAAATGTTTACATTGTGAGTTCAATTAAATCTAAAAGCATTAATAGAGTGATATATCTGTAATAATGTGCATGCTGGTAGTTCAGCAGATGCTTGAAGAAGGTCTTTGACCAAAACGTTGCCTAAATAAAGTGTTCGTATTGCAAGTGCAGACGTTTGGTCTATGTGCACTTTATGTAAATGTTTTCTGAATACATGCTGGTAGTTCAGAATACACAACAAAGTATTTATTTCTTCTACACAGAAAAATCCGTAATGATAGATCCATTGTTACACTCAGAGTTACAGTAGCACTTATTTTGAGAACCTTACCCAGAAACACTCCTGTTTTTGTGCCACTGGCCTTTTCCATTGGCAGTCCAGCATCCTCTAAAGCCCTGTACACACACTGAAGAACCATCTTCTGCTGGGGGTCCATGCGCTCCACTTCACTGTCACTGATACCGAAGAACCTGTGGTCAAATTCATTGAACCTACAGGACATTCACAGCCATTTAAAGTTGACTTGTGTTTCATATTAATATTTTGAAGTTGTGTTTCATATTCATATTTTGAGTAAGAAAAATAATAACCGTACCCATCAATGAGAGCAGCCTTCGCTGTGCGAGACTTGCCCGCTTTGCTGTCGTCAGGTTCATACCAGCTCGCCAGGTCAAATCTCTCCTTGGGAATTGGCATAGAGCAGTTCTTCCCATTCACAAGAACTTCCCAGAAATTATCAAGCCCCTCTCCTGTGTACAATGTGATTTAGCCTACCATTTACAATCGTCATGATGGTGTGAAATTGAATGTTGTTGGCATTGTGAAATATTAATGTATACTGTTTATTGTATATTAACGCACAAAAATCTGCCGGTGCAATCTAAACCATTATTTATTCAAGAAAATTCATAAAAGCATTCTGAAAGTTTTGAAAGTAAAATTCTTACCCCCTGGGAAATTGCATCCTATCCCCACAACAACAATTCCATCTTCAACTTCTTCCATGGCTTCACATCGCTGTGAACAACATCAGCCAATCTGATAATCCCATGAAATAAATGTAGTATTCACTTCATCACACTCGATTAGCAACAATTTTTATACATATATTTGAGACGATTTACAGTACAGTACAGTGAAGTACAGTATGCCTCTCTGTTTGCTCTCACACACCTGGTATTGTATGTACAGTAAGTAGGCTATTTACCTGGTTGGTGATTCTTATAGCCCACTTTCTTTTCTTTTATAATATAAAACATTAATGATTGACTAACGTGACCATGGAGATGAAGGGACTTCAATGCCCACCTTTATGCAGTGGTGGAAAGTAACTAAGTAGATGTACTCAAGTGCTGTACTTGAGTAAAACTAATGTAGGTACTTTTACTTTACTGGAGTATTTCTGATTTTCTATAGCGTACTTTTACAGTAGGCTACTCTACTCCACTACATCTCGGAGGCAAATATTGTACTGATTACTATTATTTGAAAACTTTTAGTTACTATAGTTAGGCTACTTTGTGGGTTTTGATTATTATTACAAAACATAAAAAATCAGCCGCATGCATTTAAACTTGAAAATAGATTATCTACAAGCTTACAACTGTTCTGAGCTTGTAGATCTGCTATTTTCAAAATATATATATTTGTATACATTTTAGATAGATTCATGAAGTTAACGGGACATTCTGCATAATGAATACTTTTACAATATGTCAACTCATTTCGTTACATACATTAGATCAGTGGTTCTCAACCTGTGGGGTTCCCATGATTCTGGGGGGTCCCCACATGACAGTAAAGTGTCAAAAAAAAGAAGAAAAAAGAAAGACTAAATGAAATTAAATAAAAGAGACCATTAAATAATTAAGTAATCAACAAACTATAAAAACTGGTCAAACAATGGCCAAATTTTCAAATAATAATAAGAAAGGGGCAAAAAGGTCTCAACTCCTAGAATTCGCTTGTCAGGGTGGGGGCTCAAATATGATTATTTTGCAGATGCTTGGAATATACCAAGACTAGAATAACAAGGACTATTATTAACAAATAATGTAACTATGTAACATAAAAGGACCAAAGGCATTGTGAATGAGAAGCCTCTGTGTGGGAAATTATTGATGCTCAGCCTGTTCTGTTTATTGGGACAGTAGGACAGTAATGAATGAGCTAGGAAACGTTGTTAAAAGACCACAATTAGTCCTTCAACTCCAACTGACCATCATAATTGAATCACTATAGGCCTACTTTGTTGCTATGAATGTGGTCTTTCTCATTAACACACTCTTTGTTGTGGATATGGCAGGCTGAATTTGTGCATCTTTCCATAGCAACCATTTCTCAGTCAGGAAGGCCAACACAATGAAGATGCGCTCTAACCGTGAGTATATGCTAAAATGCTATTTTGATAAATAAATACAAAAACATATATTTTTTTACTGTGGTATTTCCAAATGAATAGGCCTAGGCCTACTTTTAATTCTACTCAATAGGGGCAAATATAGTAGGCATACTTTTACTCCACTACAATTATTTGAAAACATTTACCTTGTAGATTATGTTATAGACATTGGCCTATATGTGAAATTGGACATGCATACTTTAGGTACTTTAAGTATTATGATGCCAATACTTTTATACTTTTTAGTTTTTACTCAAGTAAATTTCGATTACCGGACTTTTACTTCAGACTAACAGTGTTTCTACATACCGTATAGTATTGCAGTAGGCCTATTGATATTTTAGGGTAAGAAATGTAGTAGGTATACTACAGTAGCCTACTTTTGCCACCACTGCCCAGGTGGGCACTTTCACTTAGTTCCCTAGGGTGGTCGCTCTAGGAGAGTTTTAACACTAGGACTTTACAGGCTAAGTGCGTCAGAAAATGTTAATACCCGTATGCATTTATGTGGCCTATTCAAGCCTCTTAGAAAATTAAGTTTCCATCTGAAGAGATGTTTTGACTAGGCTATAGGCCTATAGTTATATCTTGACTTAGGCTATTGATATCTATATCACTAATATTCTAGGCTTAGAATATCAACCTCGAAGTATATATTGCCTTAATTGATGTGGGACAAAATAGGCTTAATCACTTATAATAAGTTTGGGATATTTTTCTCCTCTGCAAAATGCCGGTGAACATGACTTGGTGCCGGACAGACTGCGTCGAGAAGCCGTTCTCTATCGGATACCAGAAGTTCGGTCGCTTCGTGGGCAGGCACCCGTGGTTTTTCTTCCTTTCGCCCATATTCATCTCCATCTGCCTCGGCGGCGGCTTCGCCTTCCTCTGGGACCGGGAGGCCAACGACATCGAGGAGCAGTTCACGCCGACCAACGGGCCGGCAAAGCTGGAGAGGTTGTTCGTGCGGGAGAACTTCCCCCTGAACAACTCGGTGTTCTCCAGCCAGAGGCTCTACTCGGACGGCGTGTACGCGTCCTTCATCGCCGTGTCCAAGTCGGACAACATCTTTAGCGACGCGGCACTGCGGGAGATATTAGGTTTGGACGAGAGGGTCCGTCGGATCAGCGTCACTCTCGGACACGAGAGGCTCGCGTTTGACGCGCTGTGCGCGAGGAAGTACAACAAGTGCATCTCCAATGAGATCCTGGGAGTGATCAATCACTATGGCCCCGGTGGGATCGAGGGCACAGATCGGTTGACCTTTCCGTTTTTTCGCTTTGGGTTCTCGCACATTTTTCTGGGCTACTCTGTCGGCGGGGTGAACGTGAGCGCAACGGTCGTGAAGAGTGCCAAGGCAGTGCGGCTCTTTTACTTTCTGAAGGAGTTCAACCGCACCGTGACGGACTTATGGCTCAACGAATTCCTCAGGGTTTTTCCCGAGAATCTGTCCACGCAATTCATAGAGGTATTAAGAGCCTGCATTTTTTTCTTTTACGGAACAAAGGAAATAAAGGCAAATACATCATCTTTGATTAAAATGTATACCGTTATGTTAAATGTATGATCAAATCATTTCCAAGAGAAATACGTTTGATTTGATACCATGCATTCATGTTGTGTTGGTGGCCTATCAACTCATTCAACTGTCCTCTAACTCCTTTTGCTCTTTGAAGCCCATAGGCAACAATAACCTATTCAAAGACGGAGAGAGAGAGAGAGAGAGAGAGAGAGAGAGAGAAGGGGGGAGAGCGAAGCCTATACATGTTTCAGTCAGAAAGAGAGAGAGAGAGAGTGTCAGTCAGAATTTCAGAAAGAGCGCAAGTGTCAGTCAGAAATAGAGAGTATAGGCCTACATGTTTCAGTAGAGAGAGAGAGAGAGAGAGAGAGAGAGAGAGAGCATCAACTATATTCCCCTGCAGACTACTAGGCCTAGTAATTATCATTATTCATTATGCTTTTGCAAGCTAATCAAATATTCTGCAGCACGTGATGCACATGGCTCATTCTTGTAAAGCCTTATAAGACATTGGGCCATTGTCCATTCTGACTGTCAGCCATATAGGGTTACTGCCATAGTAGTATAGTAGCCAGCCCATAGAGCCCCATTGTGAACCCGGACATGTTGAGTATACACCGTTTTATGTTAGAAATGTTTAGTATGGGTCCCCAGCATGTAGAAACTGATGTTATAAATGTTTAGTATGGGTCCCCAGCATGTAGAAACTGATGTTATAAATGTTTAGTATGGGTCCCCAGCATGTAGAAACTGCCGGATGCTAACTTGCATATGTTGAGAAATTTTCATAATTGGCATAATATCTGACCATACCATTAACAACCTATAAGGAAAATAAATCCCGTAAAATAGCCGTAATCACAAATGTCAGCACATTTGGGTAGTTATGTCATGTTATGTTAAATAGCTATGGCCGTTTATAGCCCAAGGAGTGTTTTCTTTTTGCAAAACTAATGCTTGGAATGGATTCAGCACCATGAAAACACCCTATTTTGACATGTCACATGCTACATAAAGCATGATGAAATTTGGAATATTTTGCCTTCTATAGGTTGTTAATGGTATGGTCACATATTATGCCAATTCTGAAAATTGCTCAACATATGCAAGTTAGCATCCGGCAGTTTGCAGCAATGGGAATCAAACAGGTGAATGAAATCAAGATACATTTTTATAGGACTCGGCACGTCATGTTTTCGTTCAAAGGAAGTAATTAAAATTAGATTTTTGATATAAAAATACACAAAAATGGTCTAAAAGTATGAAAAGCATATTTTTCATTTCACTACGTCTTAAAAAAAGTACTCCCAATTATTGTCAATATAGGTGCAAAGTTCACATATATTTTCGTGCATTTTGATCAAAGAGGAGATAGATTTGAACTGTTTTTCATATAATTAAAAAGGGTGGGTGATCTAAAGGTCAGAGGTCAAAAGTCAGAACACCAAAGCTGTTCGGCATGTGTATCAAACTTTTATTGCCGACCGTCAAACGATTCATGAGCTATGCCTGTTCAAAGTTAGCATTTTCAATTGAGTGCTATAGCGTCAACCAAATAATTACACACCTGTATCGGATCGGTACTCGGTATCGACCAATACGCAAGTTATGGGTATCTGACTCATTATCGGGAAGGAAAAACAGTAGGCCTACATCTCTAATTGAAAATGGTTAAAATCTATAAATGATGCTCTGGTTTTGTGCCTTTACCTTTGACAGGTTACTCACGCTACATCGCTTTCCAGACAGGTGGAATTTGAGGCCAATCAATGGGATGTCCTTCCCCTGTTTTTACTTACTTATGTCATTGCCGTAGCATTTTCCATTCTGTCTGCTTTAAGGTATGTATGATCTTGTTACCCAAATAAGCTTTTAATCCACTATAATTTATCTCATTCAATTTATAATCCCTGCATGTCTCATGAAGTTTAATTTGGCTAATCAAATATAGCATCTATGGATGGGACGATAATATCGTTGATTATCGTTGATAAAATATTTAAACTTTATTTGTCTTCTGCCATTTTAATGTGCAGCAAATTCAGTTAAACACTATATACTTGATAGAATCAATCTGTTTCACTCTCCACAAATTGATTCACCAAAAAATTGCAGATCTACAAGCTACAGCGCGTTACGTTGGAATGCGTAGATCAGCTATTTTTGGCGTAGATTGGCCATTTTAATGTGCAGCAAATTCAGTTAAACCCTCTATACTTGATAGAATGGACCTGTAAAGAGCACACATGGTACACTTATTTCACTCAATCGATTCACCCAAAAAATTGCAGATCTACAAGCTCACAGCACGTTATGTTGGTACGCGTAGATCTGCTATTCTTGGCAAACATCTGCCCCCCCCCACCCGGAATAGGGATGCTGGGGGTTCAAGCGGTTAAAAAAGTGGCATTTTAAGTTTTAAGCATATTTTGATTATCGGGATAATATCGTCAGTCGCAATTATTTTTGTCACAATAATCGTGACATGTAATGTTCATATTGTCCCATCTCTAGTAGCATCACCTATTTAATTTCCATTCACAGATTTGATTGCGTTAGAAATAAGGTATGGGTGGCTATGTTTGGCGTATTGTCTGCTGGACTGGCCGTGTTGTCATCCTTTGGCATGATGCTCTACATCGGGGTGCCGTTTGTCATGACCGTGGCTAACTCACCATTCTTGATATTGGGTAAGGATAGAATTAGCTGTCACTGAATTAAAGATACCCTGAGAAGGTGTATCAACTCTTACAAAGTTATTATTACTGTCATGAAAGAAGTAGGCTACAGCCCAAAATAAATATACAAGTCACTACAGTATAGCTTTAACATTTTCACACCACACATTTGAGAAATGTATAGTATAGCTTTCAAAACAAAACGAAACAAAATGGAACAAAACCACCGCACGAGCTGATACGCTGCTGCTCTTTTGTGTCACCCCCAGGTATCGGGGTGGACGACATGTTCATACTGATATCGTGCTGGCAGAATACCAACGTCCATGACAAGGTGGAGGACAGACTGGCCAACACCTACAAAGAGGCGGCCATCTCCATCACCATCACCACGCTGACAGACGTGCTGGCGTTCTACATCGGACTGATGACGCCGTTCCGCTCCGTCCAGTCCTTCTGCCTGTACTCCAGCACGGCCATCTTGTTCTGCTACCTCTACAGCATCACCTTCTTCGGGGCGTTCCTAGTCCTGAACGGCAGGCGGGAGAACTCCAATAAACACTGGCTGACCTGCAAGGAGGTGCCCAGCGACTGTCCAGTCGGTCGCTCCAAGTGGTACGACCATTGCTGCGTGGGAGGGGCGTACGACCGCCAGTCAGGGGCCGAGGAAGTACAGCCTATGAACCATTTCTTTAAAAAGTACTATGGACCTTTTCTTACCAAGCCCTGGACTAAAGTGTGTGTTATCCTGCTGTATGCCGTGTATATGATCATCAGTGTTTACGGCTGCTTCCAACTCCAGGAGGGGATAGATCTTCGCAACTTGGCGGCAGATGATTCGTACGTAGTGGACTACTATAATGACGAGAAGGCGTACTTCTACGAATATGGCCCAAATATTATGGTTGTCGTGAGGGGCCAATTCCCGTACTGGGACGAGAAGAACAGATCCGATCTGGAATCTTGCGTGGAGGACTTCAAAAGCTTGCCCTTCATTGAGAAGGACATATTTACTTCCTGGCTTAAATCATACAAATACTACGGACATCACACAAATCTCAATTTAAGCATCGAAAACGTCTTCAAGACAAACCTGGGTTCTTTTCTAAGCTTCTACTCTGACTTCAGGCAAGACGTGAACTTCACCAACGACTCGATCCACGCGTCTCGCTTCTTCATTCAAACGGTCAATATTACCACCGCTCTTGACGAAATGAACATGTTGAATAAACTTCGGGATACTGCCAAGAGATGCCCCATACCCTTAATGGTCTACCATTGGTCCTTCATTTTCCACGACCAGTATGCCGTGATAGTAAGCAATACCATTCAGAACATTGGAATCACCTCTGCCGTTATGTTATTCATTTCCCTCCTGTTGATTCCCAACCCCCTCTGCTCACTGTGGGTAACCTTCTCCATAGTTTCCGTCATAACCGGAGTCACTGGTTTCATGGCTCTGTGGAATGTCAATCTCGACACCATATCCATGATCATTCTCGTCGTTTGCATCGGATTCTCTGTGGATTTCTCTGCGCACATTTCGTACGCCTTTGTTTCGAGTAAAAAGCCGACGGCTAACGAGAAGGCTGTGGAAGCACTGTACCATTTGGGTTATCCCATAGTCCAAGGAGCTCTGTCAACTATATTGGGGGTGGTCGTGCTCTCTGCGTCTAAGAACTACATCTTCAGAACCTTTTTCAAAATCATGTTCCTGGTCATCTTCTTCGGACTGTTCCACGGTATCACCTTTATCCCTGTCTTCCTCACCTTCTTTGACGTTTGCAGCGGAAACTCGAGCAGCAGTGAGAAAACAAAGCCTGAAGATCAAGCTATGGGCAACTGCCAACCAAAGATCCAGCACGACAAAGGCGACGACCAGGACAAACAAATCTATGACAATCACACGTTTCTGTCCGATAATCATCCCAACGACCAAAGCCAGACCGGTGCGTCGGTATGGACTCTAACCGGCAACTCTGGTATCACCAGTCACACCCAGACCGTGTGCATGGCCAGTACCGTACCCATGTTCAGGGTCGATGGTCAAACCTACGAAGTTCATATGTTCACGCCCCCCAGTACAAATAGCCAGTCAACAGTTGTTGCAAACCAAATTCTGGAATCAGGGGAAAATGGTGTGATGGTTAACAGTCAACCAATGAGTCAGGAGAATAATATGCCTGTTGTCAACTGCTCAAATGTTGAATCTTTGTGATACATGTCCATGTCATGTTGTATATCCCATTGTGTATGTGGTTTCATAGTGTTTTATGGAATCAAACAATCACAGATATTTAGTGCTAATTCAAATATGAACCGATGGTACGTATAAAACACACTTCTAAAATGGTTAGTCCCAATACTTGATTCTGATTGGCTGGTTTCTGATTAGACCACGTATAAAACCTCACGATAATTTACACCTTATAGTCAGGGAATATTATCAGAATAATGTCAAATCTAGGAATACATTTCTTACCAAGTATTTTCTTCACCAATGTGTTTGTAAAGGTGTCTACTAAGTACTAACATAATCCATATTGATTTCTATTCAACCACCCTAGGGGAATTTTTGACAGCTGCTTAGTTGAGATACCATCAACAACCAATATAAGGCAAAATGTTCTCAATTTCATTATGCTTTAAGGAGCATGTGACATGTCAAACTAGGGGGTTTTCATGATTCTGAATCCATTCCAAGGGCTTGGGCTAAAACGGCCATAGACGTCATCACATTTGGGCAAGTGACTATGGCCAAACAAGGGTTTTTTCATGATTCTGAACCCATTCTAAGCATTAGCTTTGCTAAATTCGGCTATAGCCACTTGCCCAAATGTGCCCAAATGTGCTGACCTCATCACATTTGTGATGATGGCTATAGTCATTTTTAGCCCAAGGAGTGTTTTTCGTTCAAAACTAATGCTTGGAATGGATTCAGAATCATCAAACCCCCCTAGTTTGACATGTCACAAGCATAATGAAATTTAGAACATTTTGCCATATATTGGTTGTTGATGGTACCCCAACTTTCAGCAGATGTCAAAGTCCCCCTAGGGTGGTTGAATAGAAACCAATGTAGGATATGTTAGTAGACACCCTTACAAACACATTGGAAAATTTCTTGGTAAGAAATGTATTCCCAGATTCTATTAATATCCGCCGACTATTAAATCGGTTTATATCAATCCCAGGTGTTACAGTGATCCCACAGACTGTAGCTCAACTAGGGAAGGGGAGCGCTTTATTACTCATAGGACTGTGATTGGGTGGCTCAGGGCAGCCTTGTAAGCAAGCGCCTCCTATTCCCTGTCACTGAGAACAGCTGTTCGCTACGTCACTATGCTACCGTTTTTTACGTGATGTTCACAGACATATCAGCTAAATCTGGATTTTTTATCGAATATGTGACCTAACCCATGAGTTGTTATTCTCTATGTGTTTATTTGGCAAAGTGGCTCTCTGGTGGGCGCAAAGTGTGACTACTTTTGTGAATTAGGCAGTTTTATGGGACCAAAGGTCACAGTTAACAATGGATTTGTGCATTTCCTGTGTGTCGGGCACCATATATGGTGCCCAGGTCTCGTGACATCATGTGACATCATCAGGGATGGAGATGTGGAGGCCCAGATGTCATAGTAAATGCGACCTGCTGTCACAGTTAAGCCCATATATGGAGATCCCTGATGTCATCAATATTGGCCAGCAACTCTACATCTGACCTCAAAACCTTAGATCTCCATATACTGTATGGAGCTGACCTGTTCTGACATTCCATATGTTGATCCTTCCCCATCCATCCTTCAACTTTTGACTTGTACCTGTCCATTCAAATTTCAAACTCTAGACAGGCCTGCCCCAAAGTTATTAGTGCAGCCACGGCCGGCAGCCGGCGAGAACTAGAGTTCTTAACAGGCCCACCTGTCCATTCAAACTCTAGACGGGCCTGCCCCAAAGTTATTAGTGCAGCTGCACCTGGCAGCCGGTGAAAACTAGAGTTCTCAACAGGCCCAAAATGTAAGGCCCCGCCCTACCTGGGCCCTCATCAAACCCTGTACACTCAAGAGAATGTCCCCGCTACCACCCTTAGATCTCCATATACTGTATGGTGCTGACCTGTTCTGACATTCCATATGTTGATCTGACCTGCAGTTTGCCGTCAACGAGGCAGATGCGTGCACACTTCTCGCCCTCAGGCGTCTCACTGGAATTGCTATGTTTGTAACCAACAACAATAATTCACGCGAGGTCCGAGGGTACCTTGTATTTTATAATGTCTGAGAGAGTTGGAGACACCGCTGCACGTCGTCACCGTCGTATCTCACCACGTCTCTCAGCAGGCCTGGAATGGCCACTTGACGTACATGACATAATGCCCCCCCCCCCCCATTGTATTCATGGAGGGTTGTTTTTCAGTATAAAAATGTTGGTATTAGAGCTTGTTTGTTTGTCTGTGCCTCGACAGAGCAGGCGGTAGAGTGGTCTGCTAGATGCTTGCCGGTTGTGGTGGGTCGGTCAGGGCCGAATGTTTGACCCAGTCCAGCCTTGCCTCTCAGACATTATAAAATACAAGGTAACCTCACACTTCTTGTGGCTTATTGCTTTAATTTACCATACTTGGCTATTCAAGTAATTTGATGTTTACCACAGTTTTTAACTTTTATTAGTTTATATTTTCATAGACAACAGGTGTACTTGATGTTCATGTTTTATTTAAAAAAAAATCTAAAGCATTACTGATATTATAACATCTACAGTTTGTTAACCAGCTATGTAATGGTGAATCTGTACAAGATCAAATTAATTATATTCCTTCATCAACAGAATAATCCTTTTATTGATAGGAGATTCATTCATGGCAACTAGTTTGCTCTTATTTGGTACAAGCACATTTTCATCAGTGATGTTGTGATTAATAATAATGGATATTATGAACGGATAATATTACCGGTAATATAAATAGTATGAGTGGTAACTGAATACATACAGTACAGTACAGTGTTTGTTGTATTACCACAATGCACCACTGGGTGGTACTGTGGCAACATACCAAGTAAATGGTCTATCTATGGGCATTCCATTTCATGTTCCTCCATTTGTTAAATTATTAACGTAGTTATTAACATAGTCCAAACATTAAAACTAAATTCTCTGAATTAAGATTCATCATTTTGTTAAATAATAATGATATTGAACTTGACTTGTATAGAGCGCTTTTCCATAAAAAGTTACAAAGTGCTTTACAGACCAAGGTCAAAAAGAAAGGCAACAGGATAATGATTAAGCAAAGTAAACAGCAAAGTAAACTCAGAAGATAAAACTTAAGAGCCAAAATAGGCCTAACTAAAAGGACTTGATGGGTGTGTTCTATTCTTTAGAAATACTTAGCAGTTAAGCAGCTGAATTCTGTACCGATCAGAGACGGGATATACACTGTACCATAGCTTTTTTCCTTTTTTCCCCCTGATCCCAGTGTATAGGGAATTACAATAGTCTAACCGTGATTAAATAAAACCCCATCGTTTAAAGTTTCGTTTTTTGGGGTTCCATAAAACAGTGATTCTCAAACTTATTTTTCTCAGGGCACCCCTGAATGACATCGTTACTTTATAGAAGTGGTCCCCAAACTATTCAGTTCAAGACCCAAAAGAGTGAAAATAGCAGATCTACAAGCGCTTGTAGATTGGCTATTTTCACATAATTATTTTGTTTTTTATTTGTGGAATCTCTTAGATTTGTTTGTTTTGAAATGTATATATATTTTGCATAATACCTTTTCACAGAAATTTAACCACTTGAACCTGACAAGAACTTGGAATTGTAGGAGTTGAGGCATTACATTTAGTTTGACTCTGTTCCACAGATAAATATTGTGAAAATAGCAGATCTACAATCTCACAACGCAAGGCGTTGTGTGCTTACTTTTGATGCAGTATATTTTCCGATATTAAAAGTCACTTGTCACTTCACTGTCATCTGGGGATGCCACACACAGGTTGAAAACCACTGCGTTAGAGGGATTTTGTGGTTGGCCAAAAAGAAAAGCACTAAGAAAAAGTAGAAAACAAAAAGCACTAAGAAAAAGTAGAAAACATTATATTATTGTATTTATTATTTTATTATTACAGACATCAAAGGAGTATGGGCAATAGAAATAATGCTATTCCAGAAGGGCAAACAGTGGTAGTGTGTTTTATGTCATGTCAACAGTTATTCTTAACAGGCTAGTTTGTAGTGTACATTCTAGTAGTCCATATCTCTGTCGGGCAATGTTAATTTTGCAGGGGGGGGGGGGGGAGAAAAATCAGGAAATGAAGAAAAACATATATTTTTAAACAACGCAACGCTGCCTCGTCAAAGTTGTTATTGTGAATTTATATATTGTCAGATACTTCCATGAGAGGGGGAGAAGAACGTTTTAATACTTTTCATTGGTTCAATATTATTAACCAACAAACAGATGTAAAGCGTGTTCAATAGCATTGATTTATGAAAAAGAAGAAAAGAAAAAAGAAAAATGGAGTTAGCGATGAAGTGTATCAGAGTCAAAGCCAGAGTCAGTAATCTAAAAGAACAGAAAAGTCCTCTTGTGGAAACCACAATAAAATCTAAACAAATGCATTCATTTTAAACCTTTGTCCTTTGTATTTTATACATTGGCTATTGAGAAATGGCTTATGCTTATGCTGAGCTATACAAGCTCACTGTGAGCTTGTACATCTGATATTTCACCCTTTTTTTTTATATCTTGAAAGTCTTTGAGAACATTCGCATTTTCTTAACACAAATCTTCTCTCCTGGAGATCCCTGACAAAAAAAAAAAAAAAAAAAAAATCCTTCCCCCCCTCTGCCACTCAGGTGGAAGAGCGCATCACTGCATGCCTGGCTGACATCTCACAGTGGATGTCCTCCAATCACCTCAAGCTGAGCCCAGACAAGACTGAGCTTCTCTTCTTCCCAGCTAAGTCCTGCCCTATGCGGGAGCTAACTATCTCCGTAGACAACGCCCTGGTAACGTCTGTCCAAACAGCCAGGAACCTCGGTGTTGTCCTGGACAGTCAGCTCTCGTTCAAAGCTCACATCACAGCTGTCACTCGATCCTGTAGGTTCACACTCTATAATATACGACGAATTAGACCGTTCCTCACCCAGGAATCAGCCCAGCTCCTAATCCAGACAACAGTCTTGTCAAAACTCGACTATTGTAACTCCCTCCTTACTGGCCTACCAGCATGTGCACTTAAGCCTCTCCAGCTGATCCAAAATGCTGCAGCTCGCTTGGTCTTCAACCAGCCAAAATTCTCACATGTCTCCCCCCTGCTCCGCTCCCTCCACTGGCTCCCGGTCGCTGCCCGCACAGAATACAAAACTCTGATGCTGGCATTCAAGGCAACCAAAGGTATGGCTCCCCCATATCTTGCAAGTATGATTGAACCCTACAAACCCTCCCGCGCACTCAGATCAGCCAACGCAGGGAAGCTGGAAGTACCCTCACTAAAAACGCCGGGACAACGCTCCACACGTCCCAAACTCTTCTCCCTTCTGGCTCCAAAACTGTGGAATGCACTTCCCATTGCAGTCAGAACTGCAGCATCACTCCCAATCTTCCGCCGTAGTCTGAAAACCCACCTTTTTAGACTCCATCATGGCCCATAGCACTTACCCTACCACCTTAGAACGCATTTCTATAGACTTAGATAGCATCTGATACAGACTTATAGCATGTAATGTAGACAGCACTATAATTGCATTGTATATAGTCATAGCACGCCATAGTACATAGTAGTATATATATATAGTTTATATGTATAGTCTCATAATATAGATATTCCACTGTTACTTTCTTAGCTTACGCATGTTTTATGATAAATGCTTTTTTTGTGATGTATTCCCATGCTTTTGTTCTTGCTTATTGTAAGTCGCTCTGGATTAAGAGCGTCTGCTAAATGCCTAAATTGTAAATTGTAAATTGTAAAACCTTTACAGATGGCCAAATATATAGTCCGTGGCCAACTGGCCAAATATATCAATTTGTGGAGTCATTGGCATGAAAACGTTTGAGAAACGCTGTTTTAAACATCATGCAATGCTACAAATATATCAGAACCCTTCTTATCTTCCATCCCTACGCTCCTCTAGCATGCTCACCAATGTGTTTAATGTGCTGCTGGGGTCCATGATCCTAACCAGAGGCACATTCACACCTATCTCTTGAAAGATCTGGTTCTGTAAAGTCATGGCCAGCATGGAGTCAATACCCAGGGCATAGAGAGCCGTGTCGTCGTCGCCCATCTCATCGACGGCGACGTTGCTCACGTCACTGACCATCTTTCTCACACTGTCACGTACCGATTCCTGCCGCTGAAGCCTGGGTTCAGTCACCGTATTCTCTTTCAGCTCCACTTCCACCAAAGCCGACAGTCGTTCCCTGAGAGCAGTGTTCTGTGAGAGCACGTGCTTATGCAGATTTCTGAAGTTGAATTTGCATATGACCTGCTGCGGGTTGTTTATCAGCAGACACCTTTCCAGAGTCTCGTGAACCTCGCACACGTCCATGGTCATCATCCCCCTCCCCTCAAGGAACCTCTGGAAATTACCTTTATTCAGTAGGAGACCCAGGTTCAGAGGGCCCCAGTTTATGGCCTGCCCGGCAAGGCCAAGGTTTCTCCGGTAATGACAGAATGTGTCGAGGAAGGAGTTAGCCGCTGCATAGTTACACTGTGACACGTTGCCGATGACAGAAGAAATGGATGAGTAGCAAACAAAGAAGTCAAGTTTGTTGTGCAATGTTGCAAAATGAAGATTTAGTACCCCGCTCACTTTCGGTCGCAACACCATTTGGAAGAGTGATCGGTCAAGCATGTCAATCAATGCATCATGTAGTACCGCTGCACTGTGAAACACTCCTTTGATCGGACAAGAGGGGAACCTTTGTCCGATCTTGGTGATTGCCTCGACCACTTGCCCTGATGCAGAAACATCACACTGTAGATTTAGGATTGCCACGCCCCATCGTCTGTGGAGCGCTTCCATCTCAGTTTGCGTCTGTGCCGACAGAGCACTTCTGGACAGTGTTGCGATGCAACCTCCACCGCGATAAGCGATAAACTTAACAGTCTCAAGCCCCAAACCGGAGAGCCCTCCGGTCACGATGTAGACACATCTCTGCTTAAAGAGTTGTCTTGGCCTCGTGAGCACAGGTATATGAGACCTGTTGCAATCAGATCCTTCGTGGTCTAAGACTATTTGTTCCAGAGTCTTTGCTGTGAAGTAGGACTCCGTTTTCACATTGGTCTGAGACTCTTCTGTGACTTGTGACTTAAATAAATGCCCTTTCAGAGGCAGTGACATTGTGTCCAAACTCAACGACTTCAGCCAACAGGAAATCTTTGCACTCTGTGCCTTTAGACTGGCTCTCTGAAAAACAGCGGCCACGTTAATTTGGTAGATGTGTATATGTTCACTGTCATTTTCAAATATGTTCACTGCGACCGAGGTTGATATTTGATTGTTGCACACAAATATGACATGCCTCTCCGGACTGCCATGCTCCATTATCCCCTGCCAGGATAGGTGAAATGGTGGCAAGAAAACAAATGTAGAACACTGTTCAACGTTCAAGAGTTCTTTTTGGAAACATTGCCGAGAGATAACATTCCACCCTGACCGGTTTGCTGTCAGAGCTACGACTTTAAGTAGACCAGAGGCAGGAGATGACGAGATAATAGCCAACCTTCTGTGCTGTTTTAGCTGAGGTAATGTCCTCTGCAAGATCTCCCATGCCAATACAAAGTATGACATACACGAAATCTCTCTCAATATTGGGAGACTCTTTGTGTCGTAGCATGCTGCTTCAGGAACTGTAACCCTTGAAGCGGCAGCTACAGGGTAACAACAAACAACATGGTCTCCGACCTTCAGTTTGTGGACATCTTCACCAACAGCTGTGACAACGCCACTAAAATCCAAGGCCAGAAGCTTGTGATTGTGTGAAGAGTGCTCGTTCCAGTAAAACGTCTTGCCAAAGATCAGGTGTGAAACACTGACTGGAAAGTAATCACACGAATGCACGCATATATTCATTAGTCGAATCTCAACAGACTCGCCGTGGACTAGATCTCCTTGTGCTTCACAGGGCACGGCAGACACGTTGGCCACTCTATACGGATCAGCAGTTTGTAGGAGAAAGTCCTTCGTATAGACAGCAGGCCTATCCCCCTCATAAGTAGAGTCATTTAAGGGGGTATGTGCTATGGTTGTTGACCAGGCCTGGCCCTTGCTAATCGAGACCTGTTGGTGCTTGCAGCCGTTTATCACCGACACCAACGTTTGAATGTCGTCGCTGGTCACAGAGGCGAGGTCAATCAACTGAAAAGAGAGACCTTCCACCTCTGCTGCACAAGCTCTCGTCATACCGGACAACACAAAGCCAGGACTGATGTGGTCCACAAGCTCCTCGGTGGATCTGTACGTTATGACTCGGAGAGTGCAGGAGCGCTCGCACTGTTTCAGGGCTAGAACCACTTGGCGAAACAGCTCACAGCAAGTAACCAACGCTTCCAGTGTCCTCTCAGATGATAAATGACTCAGATCCTGAACACCCCAAATGAACAGCATCTCTTCTAAATTGGGATTAACGTGAAGTGTTTCATTTAGTATTACTTGAAGTTCACCGGACAGCCAGCTCTCTCGGTTTAAAATAACAGCCGATTCTAGGTGTACATGCGATCTAAGCGCTTTAGCAATTCCAAAATCGTCCTCGAAAACGACAGCCTTTATCTGGGAAATCACGTCAGACGCAGTATGGTTGATTGTGACGCTTTCACTGTGAAAGAAAGGTGACTCGGAAGCATTTGAGCGACAGCCCAAGAAAGTGATTCTCACTTGCCTTAGCTCCACGAGCACATGCCCATCTTTGGAGGAAAAGCATCCGCACACGTCAAGGAAGTCTGCAGTCTCCTGAGTAGCTCTAATGTATATGACCATTTCCGCCTGTAGTGCTCTTGTCACGGCTATGCAACCTATCGCAGAGGGGAATCCCGGCCTGGCTGTTAGCCGTCTGCTAGCTACCACGGCCGTCATCTGCAGGAAATAGTCCAAAACCACAGGATGGAGGAAGTATTTGTGAAGCTGGCACAGAATCTCACCGGGAACTTCAATCACCGTTATAGCTTCCTTGAATTCATGGCCAAATTGCACATCGCTGAGCTGTCTAAAGACAGGGCCGTATTCAAATCCTCCTTGAGAAAGTATCGCGTAAACCTCATTCTTGTCGATGACCGATTTGCACCTCTGTGTGATGACGTCAAGGGAAATGGTGTGTTCTTTTACAGACGGTTGGGAATTTGTGTACCTGCACGTACCAAATGCGTGTGTTGCTGCGGAAGACTGTACCTTGAATGCGGTCTCGTTTTCTGCATGCTCCAGGATGACTTCCATCTGATGAAAGTTTGAACTCAGTGTAAACAGACTGTGAAAAGTTACACTGAGTTGGAGCGAGGAAACGGGCACCTTTGGTGTTAAACTTGACATCATCGCAGCATAAGCCAGTTCAACGTACAGCGCCCCTGGGGCAATGGCAACACCATTGATCTTGTGGTCCCAGAGATAGGGAGTAGTCTCTAATGAGAGAATGCATTTGTGTACTTTATGGTCGTGTTTTGTTTGGGAAATCATCAGTGGATGGTAAGTGGAAACACTTGGTTTGTTTCCTTTTGCCTCAGCTTTAAAGTTCACCACTTTCCTCTGGTTATCAAACTGATAGACTGGAAACGCAGATGGAAGTGTCTCGCAGCCACTATAGACGCGATGCCAATCCACCTGGACGCCTAGTTCAAAGAGTTTCGCAACCATGGACAACATCGCATCATAATCATTCTCTGGCTGCACTGAAGTGAGAACGACGGTGTCATTTCCCAAAGTCTCGAGTATGTTCCTTTGCAGGGCCCTACGAGGACCAATCTCCACGAAGACCAGGTTCCTCCGTGTCTGTTCATCTCCGGCAGCAGCTCTTAGTGTTTTCTCAAATAAAACCGTCTCTCTGATATTCTTCGCCCAATACCTGCCTGTGCTGAAGTCACCGATTGAATATTTATCTCCGGTCACCGTCGAATAAAGCTCACACTCCACGTCATTGATGGCCAGTGGGCCAATGCTTTCCGCAATTTCGCCAACTATGGGATCCATCATGTGGCTGTGGTAAGCGGCTGGGACATCCAAGATACGGAGAAACAGGTTTTTATCTGTAAACTCGCTGCTCAGCTTACGATGGAGCGTGTCTATTGCGTCTGCGTCACCTGACAGAGTGCAGGACTGAGGGCTGTTGAAAGCTGCCAAGCAAACTTTCCCAGAGAAAACAGGAAGTATTTGCAAGACCTTTGCCACGGCCACATGACCGACTACAAGCATCTTGCCTCCTGTGACCTTGCTCTGGAGGGCACTGCGGTGATAGATCACCTTCACTGCATCCGCAAGAGACAAGAGGCCGGCACAGTGAGCAGCAGCCACCTCACCAACAGAGTGCCCAAGAATGGCATCAGGTTTGACACCCCAGTGCTTCAGAAGGCTGGCAATGCCAACCTGTATCGCAAAGATAAGAGGCTGTACGACATCAGGTTTAGTGTGATCATCATTATCGTAGCCGTCTGCAATTATTTGCACGATGCTGATGCTTTTGTAACTCTGGAAGAGGTTCTCAACCTCTCTGACTTTTTCTCTGAATACAGGTGCGTCTCGCAGAAGCTGCTTGCACATGCCCCTGTAGGTAACCCCGTTACCACAAAACACTAGAACCAATCGGATGTCCGACCTGATCGGCACAGCCTTTTTGTTCAGCGAAGTTGTCAGCTGCCTTTCTAAGTCTGAGATGGAAGACGTTAAGAAGGCTTTTCTATACTTGTGTTTGTAATGGGTCCTCATGCATGCCGAGGTGTATGCTATAGCTTGAACGTCAGCGTCTTTATCTCCGCTTAGCCTCTGGTGAGTGTCTGTGATGGACAAGGACAACGACTTCTGTGATGCTGCAGAAATGACAAAGACCTTTGGACAGCCTTGGGCGATCGTTTTGCGAACAGCATTTTGCCTGTATTCTTTTACTACTGCATGTGCATTTGTGCCACCAAACCCAAAGCTATTAATCCCCGCTACTTTCTCCAGCGACCCACTCGTCTCCCATTTCTCACATGTGGTGGGAATCCGTATGTTCAGGGCTTTGGCATCTATACTGGAACTGTGTTCAGAGTAGAACACAGTTGGAACAATGGTTTCATGCTTCATCATTAGCAGTACCTTAATGAGCCCTGCCACCCCAGCTGCAGACTCTGTGTGTCCAATGTTGCTCTTCACAGAGCCGATGCGGAGTGTCTCTGAACCTGGAGGCCTGGCTTTGGCGATGACGTTTGAGATGCTGCCAGCCTCTGTTGGGTCTCCGACTGGGGTTCCGGTCCCATGTGCCTCGATGTACTGGACATTCTGCAGGTCAGACTCTGAGTAGATTGTGCGCAGCAGCTCCTCTTGTTGAACCATGGAGGGTTTGGTGATGGGAGAGACCGAGCGGCCGTCTTGGTTGACTGCCGTTTTGCTGACAACCCCCCAGATTTTGTTGCGGTCTCTCACAGCCTTGATAAAAAAAGAACACCATTGCATTGTTGTTATTATTCGGCCAGCTACTATACTGGGCATCTGTGGAATTCCAATTGTTATTATACGGTATGAATGACACAACATGACTGAAAACTAAATATCTGAATCTGTTCCATTAATGGACTTCACCTGTTTGAAGTGGATGCACCTGCTTGAGGTACTTAGTACCTCAAGTAGTGTAGTAGTGATCTATAAGAGAGTGAGTAGAGAGGCATATATCTCCCCTTATATGTATTTGTATGTATATTGTATATGTTTGGTTTGTATGTATTGTCCTAGACTTTTCTTTTTCATGTATGTTTACACAAGCACAATTCAATCAAAAGTAAATGAAATGAATGGAAATATTCAAAAATGAAAAGAAAATATTGTTACTGTTGGGCTTAAACCTCACCATATTTTAACTTTTTGTGGTTTTCCGTAAATTAACGCCCTACTTGGTCATATACTATACAGAAAAGTAGATCTGCAAGCTATAAACGATTTGAATCCTGAAAACAGAGTAACAGTTTAGGTCAGGACATAATGACAGAGACGATATCCCGATATAGAACTGACTTTCCAACTAATAAAGAAAGACATAATTGACTCATTTCAGAATTGAATTTCATTGCAGCAACTTTTGCGATTTGTCACAGACAAGATATGATTTTGTGACATTAAATAGAGGGAATAAGTAACATACATGTTTCAGTGGTTTTAGCAGCACCACCCCACAGCCCTCTCCTCTGCCGTAGCCATCAGCTGTGCTGGAGAAAGGTTTACTGGTTCCATCAGGTGAGATCATCTTGGCCTTGCTGAGAGCAACAAATAATCGTGGCTCCATGATACAGCTGACTCCCCCACACAGAGCCATCTCACAGTCTCCTGAGTTATAAAATAAAGAAAACAGTTAATTTCATCTACTACCTTTTCTCACTGACGAAAACTAAATAAAAACGAAACTATGGCGACTAAAACTAAGACTAAATATACTGACAATTTTGTCAACAAATAAAACTAGACTATGATGTTAGGGAGGAACTAGTGGAGATCCAGCAGAACTAGAAGATATGAAGTAATTTTATGTTTGGTTGCACTTGGGTGTTGTGCTCTGTAGATCAGCAATAGCTGATCTACAAGTTCACAATGTGTCGCAGCATGGCACGTTGTGAGCTTGTAGAGCGGCTATTTTTGGTGTAAATCAGGTATTATGGCCAAAATAACGATGTCAAAATCAACTGTCAACTTAATTATAATTAGTCAAATAAAAACCTTTCAGAAAATGTAAACAATATGACTAAAACTAAATTAAATTGTATTCAAAATACTATGTCTAAAAAGACGGCAACATTTGCCGTCACAATAACAGAAAGAAACAGATCGACACTCAAACACACAAATTTCTCACTGGATATAGGCGAAACATTTATGCAGGGAAAGGGAACTTGCACAAGCACATAACTCTTACTCTGTTTCATAGCCTGGCAGGCCGAATGCAGTGCCACTAGAGACGAGGAACAGGCACAGTCGATGGCGAAGGATGGGCCGGTGAGGTTGAAGGTGAACGATATCCTGTTGGCGGCCATGCTCATAGCCGTGCCCGTGCCGTGGTAGTGGCTTATCCTGCTGGGACTGTGGCTGAGGATGCGCTCATAGTCCCTGTTCATCAGACCTGCAACAATAAAGTTCAAATTTCTATATACCTTTTGTGTATTTTTCCCGTAAATGAATTAGTACTAATTGATCATACTACAGCGTCACACAAAAGTATAAAAAGTAGCAGATCCACAAGCTTGTAGATAGCAACTTTTTCTATTTTTGAATTTAAGTTTCCTTCTTTTTTTTTCTTTTTTTGTTTTTCTTGTGTGTGGGGGTGGTGTCACACCGTGACATACAGACAGACAGACATGTTCTGCCTGGCTTCCATAGTAATGGCTCAGTGAATGGCAATAAACTCAACCACGTGCTAAGTTCAAAACCAGGATTTACAGTAACGCTACAATTGTAAGCTGTAAGGACTCGCACTATATTGTTCTGAGTAAAACTGTTATCTAAAATTCAAATGTAAAATGTTTCATGCACTCTGCTTGCAGCAAAAGTTAGAGATGTACGATACCATTTCTTCCTTATCGATACCAATAACTTGCATATTGGTCGATACCGAGTAGTACCGATCCGATACCAGTGTGTAATTAAAAATAATATAGGTCTAGGACAAAGTTGGGTCCAGAGACTCTCTGGGTTTCTTGAGGGGGTTCCAAATAGACCCTAACAGGACTGTAACGCTCAGTGTACAAATGGAACCAAATGGACCCTTACAGGTGGACCATTTGTATACTCTCAGTTATGGGTGTCCCTGAAATTAAACGGTTCGAGAACCACTGATCTAGGAATAAATAAAAATCCCATTAATGTCACAGACGAAAAACTGTCTAAGTCCACACTATTTATCCATAATGTATAAATGATAGATAAAGTACAAACGAAGCCTTTATGTGGAGGGGTCAGAATGAAATTTGGACTTAAGACTGTTTTTCGTCTGTGGTACTCTATTGTGCAGCAACAAGTTAGTAAAATAGTTGTAATGTAAATAGTTATTGAGAGAATAAAACAGTAGTGCAACCTCAACTGAAGCAATCAAAATATGACTGTAAAAAAAATATCATCATGTAATGTGACAATTGACGAGGTAACGGGATGGCATAGACTGATACCAGCATTTTAGGCAGTATTGGCAGCTTTTTACGATACTGGAATTCAGCGACGGCTCCAATTTTTTTTGACTGGGGGTGCTGGCTATTTAGAGGGGCTAATTCATCTCGGTTTACATAGAAGTCAGTCACTTGGGCTTGTTTGGAGGGGGGCTTAAGGGGGGGGGGGGGGTCGGAACTCTACCTAGAATGACAGAGATTGGTTACGGTATAGGTTACCTATGTAAACCCCTGTCCTGGTCCCACTGACTGCCTCCATGGCCACACCAGCGTCTTCCAAGGCTCTGTATGTGCACTGTAGCAGGAGTTTCTGCTGGGGATCCATAACATCAGCCTCAGCTTCAGAAATGCCGAAGAATCTGTGATCAACCTCATTGAATCTGAGGAGTAGATGGATGGATATATATCCTTCATTAAGCATTTTCTCTTTTTACAGTAGGCTACTTTTATGTACATGGTTTTCGAAAGAATACTGTATTTTTCCCCCCAATCTGTAGAGAGCAACGGTTCCCAAACCTTTTTAGCTCAAGCCCTGGGACCCAAACTAATAGAAATAGCAGATCTACAAGCTTACAAGTCCACACTTGGTGCCACGTTGTGAGCTTGTAGATTGGCAATTTTCACTATTTTTCTTTTTACATTTATTCATGAAGAATGTTGGAATTGTTTTGATAATTTCTTTATTTTTTGTACATTTTAAGATGTAGAAAACGAAATAAATTGTACTTGCGCCCTACACAAATTGTTCCACGACCCAATCTTGGCTCCCGACCTACTGATTGGTATCGAGTATGCTAATAGCCTACAATACTACTGCTCATCTAGAGACATTTAGATCATGTCAAAGGTCATGTCTCACCTAGACAGGTATGGGCAGTCCCCCCTAGACAGTAGTAGACACAGGTTCTGACACAAAGCTTGACATTATGGTCAAGATTCAATTTATACCCTGAGCAAGCAGTCAGGCTCAATTAGATCAAATGGTAAAAAATGCAACACATACAGTAAGCAGAAACCAGGTTCAAATCCAGGGTAGAAGAGGAAGTTACATTGTATCTTATCTTTCCCCTTTTTACTTTTGTATGCTTTATTGTATTGTTCTATACTGTGCTAAATCAAATCAAATAAAATGTGCAGCTTTAAGAAAAGGTATTTACTGCTGTCACTTAATTTCAATACCCTGTGTCTGGAGCTTACCCATGTATGAGGGCAGCTTTGGTTGTCTGAGTCTTTCCAGGTTTGCTATCATCAGGATCATACCAGTATGCAGTGTCAAACCTTTCTTCTGGGATGTCGGTAACACAGTTCCTCCCCTCCGACAGCACCTTCCAGAAATTCTCCTGCCCCTCGCCTATTACCAAACACAGCCATAGCAGGCAGTGGTGGAAGAAGTACTCAGTTATGTACTTAAGTATTGACATCAAATTGTACTTAAAAGTACAAAAAGTAGAAAGTATTCGTTATGCAGAATGTCCCATTTCACACGTTTTCAAATGTATAAAAGTCATTTGAAATATAGCCGCCATAGGACTGAAGTGGGTAATGTATGTTTTGCAAGAACGACCAAAATCCACAAAGTAACTAGTACCTAGTTTTCAAAAAGTTGTAGCGGAGTAAAAAGTACAATATTTGCCTCTGAGATGTGGTGGAATAGAAGTAATAGGAGAAAATTGGAAATACTGCAGTAAAGTAAAAAAAATACATAAAACATAAAAAAATACATTTAATCGAGTAAATTTACTTTAGTTTATACCACTGCCTATCAGCAAAACACAGCCTTATGTTATAGAATACCTAAAAAGAAAAAAACACTATATAAAAAAAGGGGGAAAAGAATCCTTTATTCTTACCTCCTGGGAAATTGCATCCGATCCCAATAATGGCTATGTCTTCTTCTTCTGTGAGCGCCATGATCATGTTCAGTTAGCAGAGTTGATCGACATATTCTGTTGTCTCGCAGTCATTCTCAAACATACCGGGATTCCCCTAAAATACAGTCTATAAACCATTTCACAAAGATGCTCAACTTGCTGCCGAGTTTGCTCTCAACTGAAGATGTTCCATCTCCATTGCCTTTTATAAACAGTGTCTTGAATCAAAGCAAAGGGGACCATGGGGACAAAACAATAGACACCCGTTGACTGTTACCGACCCACGACGGCTTCATTTGTAACCAAATACTAATTACAGGTTAAGATGGTGATCTAAAGCAAGGGTTCCCAAACGTTTTAGCTCAAGACCTACAAGAGAAATTAGAGGTCTCCCAAAATACAAGAGCACATTGGGATGCAACACGATATGAGTTTGTAGATCTTGTACAGTAGATAGATCTACAAGATCTACAAACTAGCATGAAAATAGATCTATTTTCACAACTAAAAAAAAAGATCCATGGAACAAAAGAAATTATTTTTTTCCCTTTCTTTTTTACTTACTCAGCTCTTTGTGATTTTGTCAATGCTAGATAAATGCACAGGAAATGCAGCTTTTTTTGTATATCAAGTCATGTAAAAAGAAATAAACTAAAATAAAGCATAATCATAGATCAACTTTTATTTAAGGTTCAACCGGGTCCATTTACAATTGAGCGTGAACCAAATCACACACTTAAGAGTATTTACATTTGCACTCATATACAAGTTACAGCAGAGTGATCGTGCAGAAAAACAAGCCTAACCCAATCAACCTCAGTCAGGCATGATGAGCCTGAGCCCCGTTTTAAAACAGCAATGCTCTTAGAAAGTTGGTGTTTGGTGGTTTCGTTTTTTCAGTTTGTAAAGTCTTGATTGTTTATTTTGTGTGGTAAAACATTTGTATGTTATTATGATATCCGTGTTGGAGCCCGAGGAAAGGGAGGGAGAATCTTACCTGACCTGACTCAAGCTGAGTCAGCCCAGCCGGTCTTTGGTCCAGGCAGAGAATCAAACCTCTAAATTCTGGGTTGAATTTAGAAAATGATATACGTGGGCTTACCACAAATTTGGAGGGACAAAAACAGCACATGAATAAATAGAAACTCTAGGAAAGGGTGCTTCTCTGAGCTAGGCCTGTCACAATTATTACATAATGGTCTAACTGCAAATGTTTGAGATAATCACAATTATTTGCATAATCGTCAATCGTTTCCATGTTGAGAAATTATTTCAACTATTTTTTGCCCTGTGCAATTTGAGATTACTAAGGCTAAAAGGCAAACAGAAAAACTTTTCAATGTTCAATGCAAAAAAACACAATTAAATCGTAATTATTTGTGTGACAATTAATCGTCAACTTAAATGTGTAATCGTGACAGCCCTACTCTCAGTGCATGTCTCCGCCAGGCCGGGTTGCCTACCGAGCAGAGTTTCACACAGCTCTGTCCAACGGTGCCGGAGATTAGCCGGCCACAGACACACTGACTGACCGACAGTCACACTGACTGACTCACAGATGGACGGACGGACAGGACTCCCTCTGGCCTCTGGCCGTGCAGCCCGGCACAGACAATGAGTACTCAAGCATTATGGTGGATGGAAATGAATGCTGTAAGGAAAACAGTGGTTTCCAACCAGTGGTCTTTGAGGGGGTCTACATAATTAGAAAATGTAGAAGAATTCTTATTTTTTATCACCGTTTGCCTGTTCTCTCTCTTAATGGTACCACATCAATACAGCATGGAATTGTGTACAAACTCTTCTATAAAGATAACCAAATATTCTGTAGTTTTGGGTCTGAGGCTAAATCTAATCAATGGTGGTCCATGGCTCAAATGCTAAATAAATAATGGGCCTTGATCTGAAAAGGGTTGAAAACCACTAAATTAAAAGAAACGGAACAATCCACAAGTGTTCAACAACAATCATGAATTTCACTGAGCTCTTTGATAAGAGTCCCATCTACGGTACATTCTACATGTAACTCTATGGTTCTACCATATAGGGCATAGCAGTGGTAGCCATTTTGTGGTGCCACGGATAGAAAAACGATTCATTTTCCCCACAGAGATTTCTGAAAATATTTATCTAAATGATTTTATTTTGAAAACAAGGGTAATTTATTCAATATTATATTATATAATACAATAAAATATTCAAATATTTTTGGACACATGGTAGCTTGGTTCCATGCATAAAATAATTAAGCTCTATGAGAAAAGAAATAATGGGGTTTCTATCTGTGGCACCACAAAATGGCCACCGCTGCTATGCCCTATTCAAGTCTATGTACACACATCTACAATGAATGCTTAGCTTAAATTAAATAAATCCAAGTTATGTAATAATTTGATCCGAAGAAAAAAAAAAGATTGTGCCTCATAAATTTGATAACATACCAAATCTGAGATTTTGTTAACGTACAAAATGTTCTACAGACAGCTGTTCACTGAAAACTGAACTATGTTCACAGAGGGGGTAAACTAAACTCCCTTGTGTCATATCCATTTATTGAATATAAATAAATAAACGGCACGTCTGCACTAAATGTACCCAAATAAAAATTAAAATTAGGAAATTGGTTGAAAACAAATGGTCGCACATATATAGAGGGTATGTGCATCATCATACGCAGAAGTTATGCAGGAACGCCTACAGAGTGGAAAAAAACTACTTTCTGGACAGCCCATACATCCAAACAAAACAGTCCTATCTGTTTATATTAAAGTTTAATACAATCAAACCGTGGCAAAGTGAGAACGTTGTTTAATAATTAAACAACGTTCTCACTTTGCCACTCACTTCATGCATGCGCATACCCTCTATTTTCTGTGCTCCATTTCGGTTATGAATACAAGAGGATACAGGGAAACAGAAAGGAGAAACTACAAGGCCCTCCAATCCATCGCACAGCTTGATTATACAAACAAAGAGTCTAAATTGTCTGGTCTGCTGACTGAGGAGTCTAGGTGGAAGCCTGCAGCGCCTTGCCCTCCAGAACCAACTTGATCTCTTTGGCGTTTAGAGTCTCGTAGGTGAGCAGGGCGTCAGCCAACGTCTTGTGCTCCTTACTGTACATTTTCAAGAGGTGTTTAGCGCGCTCATACGAGGCCTGCATGGAAGAAAAACATCCATTAATCACCCAGGATTAATTGGAATGGAAACATTTTCCAGGTAGGTGACTCTGCTCTAGGTCTGAGGATGTCAAAACAATGGTACAGTAGTTATTATTGTTAATGCTTTCTATTAAACTATTGGACTGTCAAGTAGGTTGCAGGGTAGCCTGGCTCCAGCCCTGAATCGCTAGTACCATTAATAAAACATGTCCTGGCCCAGGCCGTAGCGTAACGGTCTGGGCACCGGACTGGTAATCCAGTCGCAGTGTGCCGCGGGTTCGACTCCCGGACCCGACACGGCCTTTACTGCATGTCATCCCCCCATCTCTCTCCCGTTTCCTGTCAGCCTACTGTCTGTCCCTTCAAAAATCAATAAAAGGCGTAAGCCGCAAAAAAAATATCTTTAAAAAAATAAATAAAACATGTCCTGGCCCGGGCAGCTGGCGTAGCCGTCTGGGCACCTTGGCTGGTAATCCAGTCTGGCAGTGTGCCGCAGGTTCGACTCCCGATCCCGACGGCCTTTACTGCGTGTCACTCCCCCCCCCCCCCCCCCCCCCCATCTCTCTCCCCATTTCCTGTCAGCCTACTGTATACCTATCCCTCTATAAAAAAGAAAATAAAGGCGAAAGCCACAAAAATATTAATGTATATATATATGTCCTGAACTAAATGAGAATTCAGACGGAGTGTCAGGCTGCAGGGTACTGATAAGACAGTAATATAATGATCATGTAGATGGTAGTAATATAATCATGTAGATGGTAGTGTGTGTGTGTAGTTGTTGACTACTATATGCTGTAATAATTGGATGTTTTCTTTTTTTATTGTATGCAGTTAATGTTATGTTTGTAATGTGAGACTAAAAGTAAAGGTTTGCAAAACCAACGTTTTCTCCTCTCTGAAATAAAGCCATTTTAGTATGCAAATCTTGGGAATATTGGCTTGTGTGGCTTCAGTGACCATTGGGCTAAAGAATGGTTCAGAAGCTGTGTTCACGTTCACTCTTCCATTGGAAATAATAGACTCATAAAAAGGCGGCCAACTACTTCACACATACGGTAAACCTGAACCGGACATGGCATGTCTTTCATTCTTTTCGTCTTATCTTGGGGAAAGCTCACCTTCAGCAGAAACCTGATTTCCTGCTCGATGGCGGCTTGCGTCTCTGGGCTCTGCTTGGACAGGTCAGAGTAGGTCATGACACCAAGCTGCAAACAAACACAAATGAGGGTTAGAGTCCCATCGAGCTGCAACCAGACACAATCACATTTGTATACCGATATAACGTCTTGCTCAAGGACACTACAACATTACTTTGGGGGAGCCCGGGATCGAACTGGGAACCTTTCGGTTAAGTGGCCACTCTACCCTGAGCCACCCCCAATGAGAGTGAGAGTCCCATCAAAGGGAACAGTTAGATCTCGAGTCTTATGCAACTGCCACAAATGGTTACTGAGCACAAGAGAACAAAGACAGCTTCCAGGGAGCTATTTGAGAGACTAATAGCTACAGTGTTCCAACCTCTTAAGGCATAATTACATGTCGTGCTGACAATGGGCTCGACATTACAGGTTAAGTAGAGGGAACAGGGGTTGATGTTAGGATACTACGTACCATCTTCAAATAAATAGAAAAGAAACATAGGTAGATCCACTGGGTTGACACTAACGGTTGCCCGACTGCCCGTGGCAAGTATGCTTTCAGGTTGCCCGACGGGCAAGTGCATTCCGTCTTCGTTAAATATGATTGACTATTCATGAAGCACAATGCTACCTTTTATGCAACCATCAGTTGCACACATTCTGTATTTCACGGTGACTGTCGCCACTCGGCAGTTGACATACATTTGTTCTACACGCGAAAGTTTCACCTATCATTTTATAATGGAGGGATTACTTTTTGGGCAAGTGGTCATCAACTTTGGGCAAGAAGAACATGACCTATAATTGCACAACAGGTAAGTAAGTGTCTCTGAGACCTTATTGTCAACCCAATTGGTGTATGTCTAGTTGTAGTAGTGAAAATCTCTTCAGAACACATGAGTGAGAAAGGGATTATAGGGAGGTGGGAGCAAAGTCTGGAATGTGTGGCCTGCTCATAGAGACCATGAGATCCCTCAGCAGTAATTTGGCAGGGAGCTCTAGTCTCAGCCTCATTTTCACTATGCCCGATACTGCCTAAAATGCTGAATGATCTGTATTGGGGGAGTATGTCAGTCTATGCCATTCCGATACCGTGCAATTAATCGCATATACGTTATTTGCAGAGGATACATCAATTATTTTGCATTTGGGCCCAGTCCGTAGCGTAACGGTCTGGGCACCGGACTGGTGATCCAGTCGCGGTGTGCCGCGGGTTCGACTCCCGGACCCGACACGGCCTTTACCGCATGTCATCCCCCCATCTCTCTCCCGTTTCCTGTCAGCCTACTTTCTATCCCTTAAAAAATCAATAAAGGCGTAAGCCGCAAAAAAAATAATATCTTAAATTATTTTGCATTTGAATGCTTCAGTTGACGCTGCACTACTGATTTATACTCGTACTGTACCATTTATAAAAACAATATTTTACTAACTTGTAGTTGCACACTTTAACCATTATTAATTGAATGTTCGTTTATTCCTAGATCAGTGGTTCTCAACTTTTACATTCAAATGGAACCAATAGACCCCCAAGGAACCCACATTGAATTTTTTAAGGGTCTCCTATAAACAATTTACGCCATAATGTGCCTCATTACGTCATATTGTCTCTTCATTGTTAATGGCGTTTAATGTTTGTGTGTTGGCACCGTTTTACATCACCATTACATCACCTTATCAACATGAGTTAGACTTTAATATATTACCGCCCCTCACTTCACACGGGTGTGATTTTTTCATTACACACTGGTATCGGTTCTGTACTCCGTATAGAATCGGTATCGTGAAGAAAAACATGGTATGTACATCTCTCTAAAACAAATCCAAGTTGCATACCTTGTCACTCATTCCAAATCTGGTCACCATCAGCTTAGCTATTTTTGTTGCTCCGTCAAAGTCGCTGGATGCTCCTGGGAACATAAGTTGCATATTTGTTGTACATTTACACTGTACTACAATTTTGAGCTATTTTTACTTTACTGGAGCATTACCAATTTTCAACACTTTTACCAGCAACTCCACTACATCTCAGAGATAAATATTATAGTTTTACTCCACTAAAAGTACATTGTAGATTTTGATTATAATTTTCAAAACATATATTAGCCTTATATACATTTCGGCTATTTGAAAATAGCCAATCTACAAGCTCAAAATGTGTCACAATGTGATGCACTGTGAGCTTGTACATCTGTTATTTTAAAGATCCACCACTGCTTACCAGTGGTGATTTGGTCGTCTCCAAAAATTAGCTCTTCTGCCACACGGCCGCCCATGCTGACGTCCATTTGAGCCAAGAGCTGGGCTCGTGTCTCACTCCAGCGGTCATTCTCTGGGAGCATTGACACCTGTAGGGGAGATCATGGAGAAACACACAATAGCTTTGGGAATTGGGTACATGATGGACGGTATGCCTGCCATAATGGTCATAATAGAAAGGTTCATAGATTTTGAAAAATAGCCGATGTAAAAGCTTACAACTAGGCCTGTCAAAGTTAACGTGTTATTAACTAGTTAACCTAGGGCGCTTTCACACCGGACATGTTTGGTTCGTTTAAAACGAACCATGGTCCGCTTACCCCTTTGGTTCGGTTGGTGTGAACGTGCATACGAACTCTGGTGCGGATCAAAGAAACGAACCATGCTCCGCAAAAAAAGGCCGGACTCGGTTCGCTTCCAAACGAACCACGGTGCGGTTCGTTACTGGTGTGAATGCATTCGGACTTTATAGAGGACCAAATACAGGACGATAGCCAAAATAGCCGTCGGGCGTCGGCAGTTGTGAGGCTGCATTAATAAATAGTTATAAAAGCATGTATTGATATGACAGCTGACAGTCTGATTTTAATAGTAGACACATACAGTATATGTCGAGGCGCAGCGCAAATGTAATGGCAGCGTACGAGGTTCACATGCGCAAAATGTACAAGTTATCGACATGGAATGGTGTATATTATGGTAGCCTACACGATGTAAGCTTGTAGATCTGTTTATTTTAAGCATGCGCAAGTTATGGCATGCAAGTTATGACAAAGCATGCGATGCATGAGTCTCTTTCAACTCTTGTCCCCTCCTTTTCTTTCTGTGTGTGTGTGTGTGTGTGTGTGTGTGGGCGTGCGCACATGAGGGGGAGAGACCTATATATTTATATGGGAGAGACGCAGAGACAGAGAAATATTTAAAATCATCCATGTCGCGCAGGCCGCACGTATAGAGAAAAAGCAAATGTTAAATAAGCTATACACAGCCAGGTGGTCCCAAATGATTAATTGATTGCATCACTATAGCAAAAGACGTAAAACTAGGTCAACTCAATTAGCTGCAGCGGAGCTGTTCTGACTGAAGCTCAATAACCACTTACTGACCACCTTCAAGTTTAAACCATAAGATGACATGGAAATGCCCGCCGATTTGATGCGCAGAAATAACATATATCTAATCGGGTTAAGGTGCACACATGGAAGAAAAGTCATTTTTATCGGGGATACTTGTTGTAGGCTATATAGTCTCCGTGAATTGTATGAATGAGCAGCAAGCACATTGTTCAAACACCTGCTCCTCTGTTCATCTGTTGCTCTTATTTGGCTAATAAAATAATTAATAAGAATGAATGCAATAGCAAGTTGTTGCTGTCTGTTCTCTTCTCTCTGTGTGACTGAAGGTTGCCCCAAAATTTGTAGACAGTGATTTCCCCTCATGTTCTTTTTCCCCTCACCATTTGGTTCGCTTAACATGTCCACGTGTAATTTGTTTACATATTTGGTACGCTTTACAAAGTCCAGTGTGAACACCAAACAGACCAAAATCAAAATGCAAATATTTGGTCCTTGGTCCTTGAGCCGGATCTTCTAAGCGAACTTTGGGTGTGAAAGCGCCCTTACAATCCTCTTAACAGCACTATTTTCTTTGACGCGCGATTAACGCACTGAAGTTTGACAGAATGGTTGAGAGACACATGTGAAATTGTGAATGCAGGCAGTCAGTGAGCCCCGCCTCTCCCCCCCCCCTCCTCTCTCGCTCTCTCTCTCTCTCTCGTCTAGCCTGTGCGCACTGGGCTGGGGGAGTTGAGCTGTGAGCAGTGCACTCGTCTGAATGCCTCCTTTTGGACTCCTTTGGACCCGTTATTAATTAATTTGCTCCACAATGTGTTAGATCAGAATCTGGCATTGGGCAAAAGCAAAACTCTGGCCGTTTTGGTTGACAAATATAGCAGTCAGACCATGCTAATACTAAAGCTAATGTTGACAGCATGATTGCGCGTCCTTGCAGGAGAGAGAGAGGCAGGGAAGGGGGCCTCTCGTCTGGAAGTGTGTGTGAGTGTGAGAGAGAGACTGTGTGTGTGTGTGTGTGTGTGTGTGTTGAGTTGAGTTGATGATTTTGTTTCCCTCTTCCATGGCATTTGCAATAAAGCAAGCATTCTCCCATATTGATAAGAGTATTTCAAACTTGAAAGGAGTGGTTCTGAACCAGTGGTGCGGGGACCACCAGTGGTCCCTGAGGGTGGCCCGCAGCTAAATGATGAGAGTTGGTAACCAAATGAACCCTTGTAAATCTTTAACTCTTGATAGTGTAAAATGAAACCAAGTGTGTCCATTTTGTTAAATTTTACACTCAAGAGTTGAATAATTGTTAAACAGCTGCATTAATTACTAAAGTTAATTTAAGTCTACACAATTAGAAAAACATGTTATTTTGATCAACATGGCCTGTTATCTCTCGTAATGGTACCATTGGCCAACATCAATACAGTTCTTTAGTTTGGGTCTGAGAGGCTAAATGTCATCAAATGGTGGTCCGTGGCTCAAATGCAGAATAAATAATGGGCCTTGATATGAAAAATCTTGAAAACCACTGATTTAAGGTATATTTAGAACGGATAAAAAATATGCGATTAATTTGCGATTAATCACAGTTAACTATGGACAATCATGCGATTAATCAGATTAAATATTATAATCTTTTGACAGCCCTACTTACAACATGTGCTTTGTGAGCTTGTGGATCAGCTAGCTATTTCCACTATTTTGTAACATATTTTGAGTATATAATATGAAATATGGCCTATTTAGGCCATAATAAAAAACAATTGCTGCTTTTGCCTTTTATTTATTTATTTTATAGAGGGATAGGGTGACAGTAGGCTGACAGGAAATGGGGAGAGAGATAAAATAAATAATACTAATTAAAAGATGGGTAAATGTACTTACGTGGCCAAGAGTCGGACCTCTAGGCATGATAGTGGCTTTATTGATTGGCATTGCATCTTTGGTGTAGTAGGCAACGATGGCATGGCCAGACTCATGGTAGGCTGTGATGGTCTTATTCTTCACGTCAATCTCCACACTCCTCCTCTCAGGGCCTAGAGACAAGGACACAAAGGATAAGGAATAATTAACCCATTTCTGTTAGTGGCTCTCAAACATTTTCATGTCAAGGAGTTGTCCCACAATTATATATATATTTTGGCCGCCGAACCAATCTCAAAATATGTTGTTCCAGGGACCCCCAGAAGCAAAGATTTGAGTTACAAATGTTCGCATAAAAAAAATATATATATATATACACACACACACACACACACACACACACACACACAGGTATACATATATATATTCAGAGATTTACAAAAAAAATCCAGATTTTTCAAAAATAGCTACATCTATGCTATGAGCTTGAATTATTATGTGCTATTCTTTTACAGACAAAGTTTCAAATAATGGTTAAACTGGTTAAAAGCTCAAGTGACATGGACGCTTTCCAGGTCTTAAAACTAACTTACTAATAATCAATGCCAAGAACAGAAAGAAGGTCGACCAAAGGCGTTAATCTAGCTGAACCCTGAGAACTCTCCTGGTCACAGGAATTAATTCGAGTGACACCACAAATTCATTGACCTGACATTCTCCCTGCCTACACAGTCTCATCTAGCCCAATTTGACCCGAGCTCGATTCTACAAATGTCTTCTAAATGATGACAGTTTTCTGAAAACCCCATCTTTCTATATCAGTGGTTCTGAACTTTTTACATGTCAAGGACCCCCAGATTTATCTGTATTTGGCCACTGACACCCATCTGAAAATATGTTGTTCCAACTTCCAGGTACCCCCCCAGAATGCTATAAACACCAAAAGGGGTTCCCGCCCAGAATGGGCTAGAGTTCATTCCATAGTTAATCTGTCTGGTGCATGGATTAAAGCTAAATTAAATCTCACAACTGAAAACGTTGTATTCACCATGTCTTAATGTGCGATTTGTGAAAGTGTAACACTAATTATCCCTAAACAATTTAAACAATGTCAAAATATGATGTTTTAGTTATATTGTTCCTGCTGTTCTACATACTGCCAACGAGGTACAGAAATAACCGATTGAGGATTTAACCTTTGCTTTTATGAAATATCCGAGACCAATAGGGCTTATGGAAGATGCTTCTGAATCTGAACATATTGCTAGTCTGACCGACCACTTCAAATGCTCTAATCTTAAGGAAAACTTTAACTCCAGACTAAAATAACATACAGGCTAATTTTCCTACTTATATTGATCCCAAATGGCCTTGCCATGGGGTCTACAAGCTTGCAACACATTGCGAGCTTGTAGATAGAATAGTGCAACACTGTGCAACATGAAGACAAGACATGTTGGCTTCCTTCTATGGAATCCAAATAATTTAAATCAGTCATGGGAACTTTAATCCATCCATGCTCATGTGATGCTTTAAAGTAGTAGTAGAGAGTGTGTGTGTGTGTGTGTGTGTGTGTGTGTGTGTGTGTGTGTGTGTGTGTGTGTGCAGGGCCCTGTCTCTATTCACCCATGAGGATCTTGTCCTTGGCAAACTCCAGGTCCCACATTGTGACCATCTCCTTCTCGTCCACAGCTGCCTTCAGGGCTGCCTGGTTGACCAGGTTCTCCAGCTCCGCCCCAGAGAATCCCACTGTGCCCCGGGCGATGATCCCAGCCTCCACGGCTTGGGAAAGAGGGGAGGGGGGGACAGATTTAAGATGTTACCAGGGCTTTGAAACAGTGAGGGCTTTCACGTGACGGGAACAATAAGGTTCTGTCCACTGTGTGTGAATATATTTTTGCAATTATGTTAGCTTAGAAGGCACTTGTCTGACTAACTGATGCTTAGGTGCTGCAGAGGGTGGTGAAAAACAAACGCCCAGAACATCACCCACAGCAGTCTTCCTTCTTTTGAGGATATCTACGTCAGCAGGTGCAAGAGCAGTGCGTCCCGCATTAAGGAGGACCCCACTCACCCGGCGCATAAACTGTTCCACCCACTCCCTTCAGCTAAGAGGCTGCGGTGAATCAAAGCCGGAACTGAAAGGCTCAAATGCAGCTTCTGCACAGAAGTTAGACTGATGAACGGCCAATATATGCACATACTTTGGCTGTTCTGCCTTGCTGTGCTGTTATGAGTTGGGTGTGTGGGGTTCTGAGGTTATTATTCTATGAGGTTAGGCATAGTATTTGTGAGATTAGGTGCCGTTATACAGAATATGCTGCCATGCTATCTTCTTTTGATAAATGCTGGCTGGTACTTTATTGCTGGTCCCGAGTTTCACGTGCAATCATGTAAATGACAAATAAAGTGAACTTTGAAAATGAAATTTTGTCTGGAAAATGAAAATGAGTGACTATGGGTTACACTGCCAGTAATGATTGTCATCGTCATCATTCGACAATTTAATTTGACCACGATACATTTACCGGTAGTTCAAATCCTACACGCTTATAAATCATGTTCTCAAGTGTACTTTTCCATTGTAACCTACCAGGGTCTACTTTGATCTTGGACAGGTACCAGTTGAGAATTTCCGTGCGGCCTTTCACATCGGGCCTGGGGACTGTCACCTGCATGTCAAACCTCCCAGGCCTTATCAGAGCGCTGCAACGTAAAGCAGATGTAGATGTTCAGACACGTGTGTCCTGACATTTGTGACATGGGAATGGTATTCACACTGGTTTTTTAGAGCATCTCTATTTGACTCTATTTTAAGTCAAATGTAATTTTTGGTCATCCATCACAGCAAAAGGCTCCTAGTTTATCCGAAGAAAACTCAACCCTACCTTACTGTCAACTCTAAACTAGAGTTTACATTCAGTTCCATTCAGGTACAGCGTGAGATGACAATTTTAAATAAATGTCAAATTTCAATCCATTATCAACATCACATCTTGCATCCAAAGAAAGTAAACATACTTATCCAAAGCCTCTGCGAAGTTTGTAGCACCAATAACGATGACACCCTCATTAGGTTTGAACCTGTAAAAGACAAAGCATTCCTTTCATCAGTATTTCATCATATCCACACTGTCTGAGTTACAAATCATAATGTTCCCCATCCTCTATAGCAGTGGTTCTCAAAATCTTTTGTGCCAAGGACCCCCAAATTGATACAAATTAACTTGCAGACCCCGCAATTTGAAAATATATGTCAGAGACCCCCATGTGTGGCTCTAGAAAGGACCTGCAGTTTGACAGTTTGACCCTGGACCCCCCCCTCCACACACCCACAAGGGTCCATTTGCTTAACTATCAATGATTTTGCTGGGGACCTCCTGGACGCCACTCAAGGACCCCACTCTGGTCCCTTTTCCACCAAAATAACTTTGGTTCTAGAACTGGTTCCGTTCTAGATTCTTGGAAACGTAGTGCTTTCACGGAACCGCCAGTAGGAACACTGGTTCAAAATTAGGCAGGAAAAAGGAACCGAAACGGTTCAACCCTGGTGAAAAAGGGGCCTCTGAGAACCACTGCTCTCTAGATGTTAGGGCGGGTCTACAGGGTGACCCTGCAATCACGAGCCCATTCACAGTGAATAGCCGCCAACTAACCCGTCCATCTCTGCCAACAGCTGGTTGATGGTTTGCCTGGAGTACGGGTGCATTGGCGACTCAATCCTCTTGCCTCCAACACTGTCCAGTTCATCAATGAATATCACACAGGGAGCATTTGCTTTTGCCTCTTCTGTAAAGCACAAAAAGAATAGGCGTGATAGTGTGATATCATCCACCATTTTGATATGCTTTAATATTGGACACTGTTCAAACAAAATGTTTATTGCGGTGAAGGATCACAATATTAGTCCTTGTTTGACACAATGCCATGTGCATTGCTGTTCTTTTAAAGCCATCAACAGATTAGTTTTGGCGTTTACATATTGGTGTTTTCAATCTATTCCCAGGCCTTTTAATCAAATAATTTGTAAAACGACATTCATAATGATCAGGCGTTGACACAAACGTGACTGCCCGTGGTAAGTATATAAAACATTCGGGCAAGAAGTAGAGTTTGCTTTCAGTTTGCACGACCGGCAAGTGTGTTTGAGTGGGGCAGTTGCACTCATTCCGTTTTATCGATTGGATTTAATATTAATTTGTTGCTTCATTCTAATGTGGAATGCGTGATACCTTTGATGTGAGTTTCAAGCATGCAAGTAGTAAGTGAAAAAATAAATACAAAATAAATGTGTTGAAATGAACGGTAATTCACGTCAACCCCAATAATGCCCCTCCACTCCAACAACAGACAAGCAAGACAAACTCACTGAAGAGGTTCCTGATGCGGCTAGCGCCAACGCCCACGAACATCTCGTCAAACTCGGACCCAGAGGCGTAGTAGAAAGGCACGTCGGCCTCCCCGGCCACCGCTCTCGCCAGGAGGGTCTTCCCTGTGCCTGGTGGGCCGATCAGCAGGATCCCTGAAGAACACCACAATGGAGGAAACAATTAGCAGGAATCTTCTTCTTTTTACTTTTGGAACAATAATGAAAAAAAAGGATTTCTGAAAACTTAGTTTAAGATTTAGAAGGCATTTTAAAAGGCCTAAATGGGTTGGGGGAAAAAAACTAGTATGGAGTGCAGGGCAGTGGTTCTCATATGCATCTCAAACATTGTTATTGCCAGGGACCCCCAGAAGCAAAGATTGAGATGGTGTTGTACTGTACTTGTGCTGTACGACAGTGGCTCAGGGGTAGAGTTTGCGGATGGTAACTGCAAGGTCGCCAGTTCGAACCCGGGCTCCCCCAGAGTTACCGTCAAAGTGTCCTTGAGCAAGACACTGAACCCTTAATTGCTCCTGATGTGCTGGTTAGTGCATTGCATGGTTTCCGCTGCCATCGGTGTGTGAATGGAATGCACAATCTATGTAATGCGCCTTGGATAAAGGCGCTATATAAATGCACCATTTACCATTTACTGTACAAGCCCTCATCCCTGGCCTTTGTGTGTGTGTGTTAGGCTGTGCATTAGTGACACTTGGTGGTGAACAAATGCTATAACGCTATTCTCGTGATCGGACAGACCCAGCCACCCAGCCAGGTATATATATTATATATATATATAATATATATATTCAAAGATTTGCATACATTTTCACGATCTTTCAAAAATAGATTGTGGTGTAGGTATAGTAAAGATGATTGGTCCACGGCCAAATACATATCATTTTGGGGGTCCTTCGCACAAAAAAGGTTTGAGCACTAATGATTTAGAAGGAATCTGCCTGAGGTTAAAATGGGTTAAAGAAAGATTTTGGTAAAGCCACACTACCTACCTTTAGGTAACTTTCCACCCAACACAGTGAATTTCTGGGGATTCCTGAGAAACTCCACGACCTCTTGAAGTTCGTTCTTCGCTTCATCCACTCCTTTGACATGATCAAATGTCACATTCTTCACCTGGACGGGGTCCATGGCAGAGTCCAACCCGGACGTGGTCCGGAACCTTACTGCAGAGATCCAACAGAAACAGAACCCATTCAAAAGGAATGCATTTCTATGTTTTCCGGAACCTTACTGCTGCAGAGATCCAACAGAAACAGAACCCATTCAAAGGAATGCATTTCTATGTTTTCCGGAACCTTACTGCAGAGATCCGGGGGAAGCCCGCATAAACAATGGGGGGCGAGTGCGTTTTTGGCGAGCGTTCTGGTTACCTCCAAAACCACCAAGTAAACTAAGCTCTCATCTCATCAAGGTGTGCAAGCAGGGTAATGGAAGTGACTAGTGTGCTAAAAGAACAAATGAAAATGGACACAAACCAGCATCAGAAAAGGAGCCTTTACCCGAGAGGAACGGGGTTTTGTACAGGCCGTACATGCCGATGAGGAGGAGGGCTAACAGCACCAGTCTGGTTCTTCTCTGGGAGTCTGTCGACACAGGGTACAAACCAAGGTTAGTGCAAATAGACTTGGCACAATATTTGATAATATCGAATACCACAAGTGCTATGGTTATGAGTCCTTTTTGAAAGCTGTAGATGTACTTGGGCCTGAGGTCACGTGGCCCCTGGCATCTGACACAAAATCACACGCATATATTGGAAGAAATGACATGGTTGATTATATCTAACCTTCATATTTTACAATCACTTATGATACTTACAATAGGCCTAATAGCCATTAGTTTATGTTACAGGCGAGCCTATCTTGTTATGATTCAGTAGCCTTTGGAGCAGCCACACACTATAACTATGATTTCTGTCCTGTGCTCTTGGCAGAACTACTGTACCACTGCCATGAGTGTTTTCTGTACTTCTCCCCATGTACATAAAGCATAACCATCAACACCTACAATATTGTCTTGACTCCAATTTGCCTCATCGATTGCTGATTAATCCAGAATTCCATGACAGTAGGCACTGACATTTTGTATCACATGTGTCTTGATAAACATTATACAATATAGAAATATTGAACAATTCCAGGTGAGCAGTGTGTGGGTTTTTTTTTTTACATGGGTATATTTTATAGGAGATATGACTTCTAGCACTACAGAGAGAACACACATACCAGCTTCAATGCAGTGCTGCCACCCAGTGACAAAATGCTGCAACTGCTAATGATATAAGTTACGAAATTGTGGCCTACACTTTGGCTAATCAAGCCGATGTCAAGGGCAGTGCACACAAAGTGCACTGCCTTGTGACGGGGCGAATGGAAGTGGCAGGGCAGCAGGCACATACCGTGGGTTCTTTGGGTGAAGACCTGAGACCTCATGAAGCCCTCGGTGAAACCGCTCTTGAACGCGTCCTGCTGGTTGTCTGGAAGGTTCTTCTGTTTCACCACCTGGTCCAGTGTCTGTGCCTCTGGTCCCTTTTCCCTCATGAGCAATCCCTGAGAGGCAGAGGAAATATGAAATCATGGGAACAGATCATAAAAAAGAAACAGGTGTCTCTGTGCAAAAGAGACAGAAAGAAGAGCGATTGGGTCTCAATAGGACATCAGCGCATTCAGCAGGAGTCCTCATCATGTCAGAACATGACTGAAAGGAGTTAACTAGATTCCATGAAAAATGTTGTTAGGCTAAATCCTAATCTGAGATTTGTGAAAAGAGCGCAGGGTTCATCATAGGGTTTTCAGGAAGATTAAACATTATTAGTTTAGTTTGACCACTTCAAATACTCTTTCATCTTAAAATAAATAACCGGAAATAGGTTATCTACAACCTTACAACACGTAAGATGGTAGATAACCTCATTTCAGTGCATGACATACTTAGACGAAATGCAGACAAGTCCAAATGACAGAAATCAGTCATGGCGACCGATTCCCTCAACACTTTTGTGGCTTCCATGTGTTAAAACCACTTTTCTACAATTCCATCACCTACCATAAAAATCACACACGTGTGAACTGAGTGGTGCAATTCCCCCCCCCCCCCCCCCCCCCCTCTCTCTCTCTCTATCTCTCTCTCTCATTAGAGTCACTACCTCTCTCACTCTCTCTCATTAGAGTCACTACCCCTCTCACTGTTTCTGGCGCCCCCTACTGCTATTTTTAAGTCACATACTCATGCTCACACAGACACACAAACAAGTACGAGACAGACACACACACAGACACACAAACACATACGAGGACATTGCAAGCTGGTTGTAGGAGTGGTTGCACCACTCAAAAATTGCTATAGAACAAGCAGCGTTTAATAAACATAATGATATAGATACACAACTAACTACTTTATTTTTTTTGGATAAATTGATCTTACTACAGCATCAAAAGTTAGTAGCAGATCAAGTTTGAAGCTTGTAGATCTGAAAAGTAACAGTGTTGGACATTTCTACCCGACAGCAATAATATTCCGAACCATTTCCACACTGTTGGAAGGAACGGTCAAGGCGAGAGAGAAGCACACATAGGTGAGTAGCGAACAAACAGACCTTCAGGAAGGTTGGTGTGTGGGCCTCTGTCTCTGCTGGACCGTCATAAGCAGACTCCAATCGTCTGCTCCGCCTCAGTGTTTTGAATCCTCGATGCTGGACCCATACTGGACCCAAAAAGGACAAAACGTCAAACATCTCTAAAAGCCTATGCAATACTACGTACAGTAACATGCATGTGCTTGGTGCAAATTCTTACCAGGCAAGTACTGTAGCTCTGAGCAGACAGCTTTCAGTGCACTATGGTGTTCTCTGTGAAATAGCGGTGAGCCAAATACACCCAGTCTTCTGTGAGAATACCCTATGAAATAAATACATTTTGAAATAAACAACTATATTTTAATAATGTTCAATCTCTATAGGCTACCCATAATGCAAAAGAAAATAGGCTTTTGAGTCACTAACCAGGAAAACATAGTGTCATTTTAGATTTTTATTTTTATGGCTATTCAATAACAGCAGATCGTGTCGCGATGCAAGCTTTTATTTCTAATTGAAAAAGTGTGAGAACTACTGATTTAGAAGGCATTTTAAAAAAATCGGCCTTGGGTTAATATGTCACACTAAAAAGGTCTAGTCTAGTCTGTTGGTACATCCTCCCGGTGGGGACTCCTCACTGGCAGGTGAGTCCGTAGGATATTACAACAGCAGTGACAACAAAGAAATGTGTGTGTGGGGAGGAATCATTTGGCATAAAAAGCTAAAATAAAATAATAATAAATAAGGGAAAAAAACATGTCCAGTTTCCTGCAGTGTGGTCACTTGTAGCTCAGTTGGTACTAGGGCTGGGTGCAATAACCGCAAAAATGTGGAACGCCTTACCAACTGTCATTAAGACATGTAAATCCCTTGACTCCACCCACCCCCACCCACCCCTTTCCCCCCTCACTGTATAAGTTTTTCCCCCTTTTTACCTCCTTTATGATGATTTCCTCTTTTTGGCTTTATAGAAATGCATAGTGTACAAATTACAAAATGATATGATGAATTGAAAATGGTGGACCATCTTGTAAACAAGTGTAATGCTTTATGGCAGGGGTATTCAATTAGAATAGGCCGGGGGCCACAACTGTAGAATGATTGTGTGTGGGGGGCCGCAGTGTGCGAGCGAAGCGCGGAAATGTGTGGGTTCTCAAAATGCTTTTTGTGCTTAAACACGAAGATTTATGTATATTTCCGCACAGTAATGAGCAGGATATTATGTCTAAACAGGTATATGCTACCTTAGAATAGATGTAGGCCTAGACCTATTTGACAGTGCATAAACAGCATTGCTTTGACATTAACGACCATCAGCTGGACGGACACACACACACACACACACACACACACACACACACACACACACACACACACACACACACACACACACACACACACACACACACACACACACACACACACACACACACACGACCACGACCACCAATGACACAAGTAAGATGCGCAAACGCGGGAAGCGAACGCAGCTCGTGTGTGTGTGTGTGTGCTACAGCTGCGCCCTGTGTGTGTGTGTGTGCTACAGCTGCGCCCTCTGGTGGCGGGCGGGTGGTGTAACAGCGGGACAGACAGACAGACACACAGACACACAGACACACAGACATTCAGCCCTTGCTGTCATAGTAAGTGGCTCACTGCGTTCGCAATCATCGTTAGGCAGATTGTTTTTTAAACAAGATTTATTTACGTGAGAATAGTTTATCAGACTATAAAGATCAGATCATAGAGCAGTGATTCCCAAAGTGGGGTTCGGGGTCCGGGGACCCCCAGGGTCCTTGAGGCCAGGGGGTCCCCAGGGAAATGATGGTTTGGAACCAAATGGACCCTTATGGGTCTGTAACTCTGAGAATGGAACCAAATGGACCCTAACAGGGTTTATTATCGTGAGAAAGGGGGGGGGGGGGTTATTACCGCCCCAGCCCTAGTTGGTACCACAGCTTTCCAAAAAAGGTTCTTCTCCTCTTACCATGTTTGTTCTGGAAGAAGGTGTCTGCTGAGACATGGGTGGTCCTCCACGGTGAGGGTGGGACGGGACAGGGTTCCTCTGGTCCCAGTGTGGGCAGCAACCTGCTGACCAGCTCATCAAGCTGGCCCACTTTCAGCTCGGACAACCCCAGCTCCTTCAGGCTCACAGTGGGCTGGAAGAAGATGCATGTGATTTGTGAAACAGCATTAAAAAAAAGCCTCCAGAACACACTGGCACCGTGTTTCCCTAAACTATGTAAAGTTAGGATTATGATTTTTTGGGGGGGAGTTTTGGTCAAATTGTTCCTGCTGGTCTACAACCAGTTGACGAAATTGAACATTCCAAGACCAGGGTTCAAGGTTGTCTTTATTTGTCTCCCTGAGGAGAAATTCGTCTTGGAGACATCCTCATGATCTAAGGCTTAGATTATGAGGATGTCTACCCCCCCCGAATCTATCTATGTCCAGGTGGTTTGGCAACCTAACTGTTAAATACAAATCTCAAATTAGCAAATATGGCTTAGAATCTAACCTGGACATAGATAGATTCTATACTAGCCCTGTAAAAGGTCGACTCCGAAAAGCCTAGTGGCTGTATTTTGCGTGTCTTAAGTACCAGGTCTTATTACTTAACTTAAGACCTGGAGGCGTGATCAATGCCACTTGGCTATTCTGAGTGGCTAAAGAGCATTGACCACGCCTCCAGGTCTTGAGACAAGCTCGGAATATTGTATCTGACCCCTTGCATGTGTTGTACAGAGAGTACGAGCTAATGCCATCCGGTAGGAGGTATAGAACTCCACGGTGTGTGTATAATAGATTTAAACACTCTTTTGTTCCCCTGTAAATCAAAATGCTCAATCAGAGATTGCCGAATGCACTTTACTGACTCAGAGATTCAGGGATTGCCAAAAGCACTTTATTGACTAGTTGCACTTTATCAAGGGAATGTGTGCAATATCTCTGTTTTGTGTATGTTGGGAGTTTCATGGTGTTTTTTCCTTTTCGTATGTGAACGTGTCTGGTATTTGTATGCAGCTGTGACTCTGTCTCCAAGACAAATTACTCCCAAGGGAGACAAATAAAGACAACCTTGAACCTTATAATACTCTAATATTAAAATAACTAATAACCAAAAAATAGCCTGGGGACTTCAGGAGAGACAATCCAAATAAAATACTGGAGCACTCGAGTGGTCTACACATATTTATGATTTTGCAACACATGGAGACGTTCCACTCTCCAAGACCTAAAGAGCATTGTAATGAGCTGGCAGGAAGCAAAGGCCCAGGCCCAGAAGAAAGTGAGATAGAGAGCCCTGGTAACACCATATGCCCCTCAACGGGGTAAAGACGATTAGGTCAAGTAAGCCAGTATGATCATTATTATTAAAGCACATTGAATTGCCTTGTTGTTGAAATGCGCTATACAAATAAACCAGCTTCATTCATCTTTGTTGACTCTGTAATCTGCATATGGCTCATCATATATTAAATAAATACTAGCAAGGGGGAAAAAAGCTAAATTTCTTCAGAAAAACTATAGTGAATTAAAAAACACTGCATTTGTTTCCAAGTGTTACGCCCTACCTCGTTGAGCAGAGGATTGTGTTCAGAGGTGAAGTCCTTCTGCAGACTCTGGACTGAGGCAGAGGCTGCAGAGTTGACTGAACTCTTCAAGGAATGGAGGGCATTGATGAGCTGGGTGAGGGCCACTGTCATCTGGGAACATAACATCACACAGGTGGACAAAGATATGAAATATTAATGCAAACTGACACAATGTTGATAGATGAGTTCAACAATATGTGTCACACCACAGGTTTATATGTGTACAAATGTGGGTGGAAATATTTGTATACAAGCTTCATGTGCAAGGAGGGGGCACCACGTTGGAACTCTTTTCCTATGGATCTAAAGCTAGAGACAGATGGTAATGTGGCTAGCTGCGACAGAGCAGATCAGAGGCAGGAACATAGGGACGCGCAGCTAGCTACTGTCAGTGCGCGAGGCGGTACAATGGGATGTCAATAAGGAAGTAATGAAGAGAGAATTTCAGAGCTGCCAAAACAGTCAAACACAGATTAAAGATACTTAATGGCTTTTAAGTGACATTTAGCCTGGGTCAGATGGCACGGGACCGGGTTCCGAGCGGTCAGTGACATCGAAAGGTTCTTACGACTAATGACAACTGATATAGAGCATAGCATTTTGATTCATAAAGTTCTTGACAATATAACACATTCCAGTTTTAGACCATTTCAGCCTAATATCTCTCTTTTTTGTGTGTGTGTGTGTGTGTCATCACTGTTAATATTTTTTTTGTACTATACTACTTTACTATGTAAATAAAGCCAGGTATTGGAGCGGGCCTCATAGAACTAGAATGCCTGTGATCATTTAATTATACTTCGTAAATTTTCATGTATCACAGGCATAGATCGCTTGCATGATTTCTGGTAGAACTTTAACATGTGCGGCATAAATGTGATAAATGCTCCGTTTGTACTCACCCATTAAATAATTCCAAAGACGTGGAGTGAAATATGGTCCTCTAGTTTTATATCCATGTGAAAGTTCTGGCACAAAACGCGTATTTAGTGAATTATCTTCACTTTCAAGAGATGCACACGGACGCCTTTCTCTCCGGCGAGAGGGGCCCGGAAAGATCGATGAACTGATTTTAGATACTTCCTGTTGTTTACCGAAGACGTCATCACAAATTGACCAAGGAAACACAAAAGTTTGGGTCACACAATTGGCAGGTGCTTTGCGATAGGTGCTGGGTAATTAATCACACCACCTGCCAATTGTGTGACCGCAAACTTTTGTGTTTCCCATGTCAATTGGTGATGACGTCTGCGGTAAACAGGACGTATTTGTAAAATCAGTTCATCGATTGTTCCAGCCCCCCTCGCCCGGAGAGAAATATGTCCGTGTGCATCTCTTGAAAAAGTGGAGATAATTGACTAAATACACGTTTTGTGCCAGAACTTTCACATGGATATAACACTAGAGGACCATTTTTCACACCACGTCTTTGGATTTTTTTTTTTTTTTTTTTTTAAGATATTTTTTTGCGGCTTACGCCTTTTATTGATTTTTGAAGGGACAGACAGTAGGCTGACAGGAAACGGGAGAGAGATGGGGGGATGACATGCAATAAAGGCCGTGTCGGGTCCGGGAGTCGAACCCGCGGCACACTGCGACTGGATTACCAGTCCGGTGCCCAGACCGTTACGCTACGGCCTGGGCCATCTTTGGAATTATTTAATGGGTGAGTACAAACGGAGCATTCATCACATTTAGGCCACGTATGTTAAAGTTCTACTAGCCCTACAAGTCAGAACCCAATGCTACTGAAGTTTCTGACATTTTTGAGACCCAGATAGCATGGGGTCCTATTCCACCTCCACCCTGCCACAGGGTACGCACACATAATTAAACATAAATACCTTCGGATATGTCCTTCTGCGCTCTTTGAGGGCTTTTGTTCGTTTGAGTGTGTGAACTATAAGTACCTATAAATACCGCTGCGAATATCTCCTGTGGCGCGGAAGCCGTTAAGTATTTCTATTCTTTGTTTGACCGATTTGGTCGCTTTGATTCTTCTCTTCCTTCCTTATTTATCGACACCTCATTGTACCGCCTATCTGGCTAGCTAGTGGCTATAGCTATGACAGAGCAGATCAGAGGCAGGAACGTAGCCTTGCACAAGCCAACCGCACATCGGGAGGCGGTACAATTACAATAAACGGTAAATAAACAAGAAGAATCAAAGCGACCAAATCTGTCAAACAAAGTACTTAAATATATACTTATATATATATATATATATACTTAAAATACTTAACGGCTTCCGAGGCACAGGAGAATTCGCAGCGGTATGTATAGGTACTTATAGTTGACACATTCAGAATAACTCAAACGAAAAGAAGCCGTCAAACGGCAGACACGACGTATCCGACGATATTTATGTCCGCGTTCTATCATTTCAATATGAAAACACAGATACGCACAGGGACCCCGCGGGTAGCCCGGTTCGGCACGAATCGATTGGGCTGACCCAGGGGGTTCCGAGAGGGGCTAAAGTTCTACCAGAAATCAAGGAGGCCTTTCTATGGCTCTGTATGTGAAATACTGTACATACTGTATGTAACAACAAGAGCCGTTCTAGGGCTACGGGCCTCATAGACATGACAGTGTTATCCAATGTTTCTGTGCTCTGCATTTACATGCAGACAAACAGTATGTCCTTCCAATAAGGTTATGTAACTTGAGCACTATGATAATGACTGGATATGCGCCCTTTAATTTCTACCAGCCTTGATGTTACCATGTACAACTAGATATACGTACACAATCCTCTCACTTTACATTGAATGTATTGCTATGGTATAGCAGCACAATGATGCCATCGTTAAACAACTGTATTATTGTTACAGTGACGAGGCCTGAGCCCTGACGCCGGCCGGGTATCATTGGCCGCTAACTTCCGTTACAAATAATAAACAATATACAATATACAACACATTTGATAATAGTTGTACATAGTTTTGACATTATTGTCACCAAAACGAAACAATAGTTCAGATTTTTAACAAAAACGCGAGGAAGCTGTAAGGTTATGAATACTAAAAACATATCAGTTGAATTAGCATCGTCACATTGTTATTACCTGCTGTGGTTGGAACGTGGTTGAAAATGAAAACATTATTATTCCAAAAATATGATAAATGAAAAATGAACTTTGAGGGTTGGTTTATGTGGGAGTAGACCCTCAGAATAATGTCCTCTCTCTCTCAGAGCTCCGTCCTTGTTTTGTTTTCCTCTTGTCACACAATTTATTTCAGACAGAATGCAAATGGCCTCCCTGGAAGAAAGGTCAACTAGCCTACAAAATGACGTCAATTGAATGACTACCACCGGGTCAAAGTTGCATCATAAATCCGGAGCCTTTTCTTTCTTTCTTTCTTTCTTTCTTTCTTTCTTTTATTTTTCCATTTTTATATTTTCTAGTAACTGCTGTTTGTACTGTTATTTTGTGATTTGTAATGTTTATATTGCATCATTACATATTTTTGGATAGCTATTTTAATATTATGTATTATTATTATTATGTACATAATTGTAGGTTCATTTATCCAAATCTGATCAAACTATATCAATCATAAAAAACATGTTGGACATAATTATTTCATGCACTGGTTTTATTTGTAATCCCATGTAAACACTTCTGCCCGATTGAAAATAAAATATACAAATCTAGAACAGCCCCCTAGCCTTTATCAAATATGTAATCAATCATATATACACACCAATCCCGGTTCATGGGATAAAACCAAAACATGTGGATGTCTAGTGTTTTTTTAGGTGAATAGATTTGATGTTAAAATAATAATAATAATTTTGCACAGGCGATTTATTTTATGTGCGTGATGACGCATGTAGGAAAAGGACCCCAGAACGGAGCGGAAGAGCGGAATTCAAAAATTCAAAACAAACAAACCTCACCCACTCACCCAAAGCCTCACCCTGTCCTCCTCTCCTTTCAGCGACATGTTTTTTTAATTCAGTTAAACGGGTAGTTAAAGATACAAACACAACCTGATTACGGCTTGGACCTTTTGAAACGCTCATCATGATGACGGACGCTAACACAACGGAGGGTCCTCCTGTTGGAGACGGTGGTCCAGAAAACGGTATAACGTATAACGTCCCCAAGGCGCCCTCCATTGAAGACTTCGACATTCTGAAGCCCATCAGTCGCGGTGCCTTTGGACAGGTCTACCTCGCGAGGAAGAAGAACTGCAACACACGATTATATGCAGCCAAGGTGAGTGAGTCAGGAGGGTTTTTTTTTTAGAACTGAGGGAACTGAGTCCCCTTTTCCAACTCGCCCCGCGAAAAGTGAAGAACCCCAATGTTGTGGTGTTTACAGTACTATTAAACAGTGGTTGTTGTCAAAGTGGGGTTCTTATCAGGAAGTCCCACTCCCCAGAAAAATCATCATGAGGAACAAACCTGAGGCCGATTTAACAAAAATGTCCTCTAAATCAATAATTATCAAACTTGTTCTTGCCAAGTACCCCCAAAATGATGCACACCACCATCTGAAAAAAGGTTTGTGCAGGGGCCAGGGACCCCAAGAAGAGAAGATTTGTGTTTAAAAAGAATCACATCCGTGTGAAGTGAGGGGCGCGCTTATCATCACACATCACATTCCGTGCTCCACCAATGTAATCATCACAAATCATTCCGGCCAATCTTTGGTGTCTTCACTATTCTGCCCTCACTTTTATCTTCAATATGTACTTTGCTCAGCCAATAAAATCATCGCTATGGCGTGAATCACAAGCCAATGATTCACAAGCCAATGCTTGTGTGGTTGTGTTCACACAAAGCTGGAAAGCTGGGTATAGGAGCGCACTATGTAACTTACCTCGCTTCTACCCTGGATTTGAGCCTTGTTTCCTGCGCAAGTGCTGACATTTCTACCATTGAGCCTGCCTGCTTGCTCAAGGAATAACTTGAATCTTGACTGTAAGCAGGTAAAAATTCGTGTCAGATCCTGTGTCTAGGTGGGACATGACCTTTGACACGATCTTTATTTTGTCTCGGGGAGACAAAAAAATACAGCCACCCCAATTTTAGAGTTTATTAGGAATAGGATCCCCATTAGCTGGTACATAACAGCTAGTCTTCCTGGGGTCACACAGAACATAACATGCCAAAGCACCAGTGCTCGCCCATAGTCTGCTGTCACCCAGGCAGATCGCGTGCACGCCCTTCTCCCTCAGGCGTCTTACTGGTATTATATTAACAATACTTTACCTGGTTAAATAGATGGTATGCGTGTGAAGTTCTGCAGGAACGCCAACTGAGTGGTAAAAAAAAATACTTTGGCCTTGACACATACATCCAAACAGAAAAGTCCCATCTGATTGCATTTAACAACGTTAAACTCACTGTGCCACTCACTTTATGCATGCACATACCCTCTATAGCGGCACTATTTAACTTTGTTAATTGTTAATGCAAATCTGGTAGAGTCAACCAGATGGGACAAATATGCATTTTATTTATTACAAAAGTTAAATAGTGCCGGTTTAAGCCCTATTGAAAAATGCAACACATTTTGAGCTTGTATATATGGTATTTTTGAATAATCTTTGTACTAATTTTGAAACATTTGTGAAACTTATTTTTCTTTCTTTGTTTTAGGTCATGAAAAAAGCCGACATTGTTAACAAAAACATGATCGAGCAACTGAAGGCAGAGAGGGATGCACTGGCGATGAGTAAAAGCCCCTTTGTGGTACATCTGTACTACTTGATTCAGACTAAAACCAAGATTATCCTGGTAATTTGTGACATTGACATTTAGTTGAAGAACAATTTATTTTCTCCTTTGCAGCATTAAACCCAGTACAGTCAGACAACTATTAGAGTGAAATTTGAATTTATTGGGTAATATTTGAGCATAGACGCACAGCAAATGTGATGATTAACAATAATGTTGTGATAATAAAAGCATGCTTAAAACTAGAATGCCACTTTTGTTGACCTATATACTGGGGGGTAGTGGGGAACGCTCACCAACATAGCCAATCCATGAGCTCACAACACGTAAGCTCATACATCTGCTATCTTTGGTGAATCAATTTGTGTAGAGTGAAATAAGAGCGTACTAATGACCAAATACGTTCTTTACAGGTCTGTTTGATCAAGTTTAGAGGGCAGTGGAACTGAATTTTGCAGCATCACGATATATTCAAATTACACAATACGATTATTGTGATAATATCGTGATATACGTGATAATTACTGTCCCATCCTTAACCAAGTATGCGCCATGCTCCCATTATTCATATTTCACATTGCTCACACAGGTAATGGAATACCTCATTGGTGGAGATGTCAAATCGCTCCTTCACGTCTATGGCTATTTTGACCAGGATATGTCCGTGAAATATATTTCGGAGATTGCACTGGCTTTAGACTATCTACACCATCATGGCATAATTCACCGGTAAGTCTGATCGAAAATATGCGTAATGATGTTTATTTTTGCCTCTGACTGTGTAACATGTCATTTTACGGAATCCTTAATCTTTAGGGACTTGAAACCAGACAACATGCTTGTGTCCAATAATGGACACATCAAGCTAACAGACTTTGGCCTTTCCAAAGTAAATCTTGACCGAGGTATGAAAACAAACCATGTATCGCATCATAATTCAATATATCATCCTGGACCCTACCAGATGAATAATATATAATGATTTTGTGTTTATGTTGTTAGAACTGAACCTGACGGATATCTTGACAACACCCTCACTGGCAAAGCCTAAACAAGATTACTTCCGTACTCCAGGTCAAGTCCTGTCCTTGATCAGCTCCCTGGGATTAGTGAGTGATGTATATTTGTGTGCGTGTGTGTGTGTGTGTGTGTGTGTGTGTGCAATGCATGTATATGTATAGTCTCTGTCGGGTGGAAACCCTACAGTATGTCCAAAACTGTTACTTTTCAGGATTCAAATTCAAAAGTAGCAGCTCAAAAACACATCGCTTCACGCCACATATAAAATTATCAAGCTTGTGTGACACTAGTTGAGTATGATCAAGTAGGGCATTCATTTACAAAAAACACAAGGGGTTAGATTAGAATATGCAGATAAGATTTTGCCCGACAGCAACGATATGTAAAAATGTTAAACATTGTCAACTCTCTTCTTGCTTATCCAAAACAGAACACGCCTGCACCTGAAGGTAGTCGCCACCACTGTAGTGCATCGGCTGCATGCAGTCCCATGTTCTGTGGCAAAGCAGCGCAACGGAGAAACACCTACTGTTCGCCTATTCTGAGGACAAAAGAGTGCTCATACTCCCCCGTTGGGTACTCATGGAAACTAGGTATGTTGCATAGGGGTGATAAATATGGTAGATATGGTGATAAATATCGTGGAGACGATACAATGTCTCTACGATATGCCGTCAGAGATATTGTATCTATTGTGATACAGTGAATGCACATTCTATGATTGGTCTAAATGGTCTGTTACTCCTTTTTTTGTTTTTGTTACCTTTAGGTGGTAACTTGAAAAAGAACCATAAAAACGCAAGAAAATATTTTGTGATAATATTGTGTAATCGTAATACTGCTTGAATTTTTTTTGATTTTTTTTCCTCCCTATCGCCCACCCCTAAAGTTACACATCAAGCTCAAATAATAATAATAACAATACAACTTTATTTGTATAGCACTTTGAACAAAACTGTGATAGAACGTCGCAGTCCCGCCCCCTTTCAGAACGACGAGGGCACCAGGAAATAATTTCCCACTCAGAGAGTATTTATTTAAACTAAAAGGCATTATGATTTAACCCTCAGACAAAGCCAACAGCCGAGTTGACAAATCATGACGTTCAAACACATTTTTTGGGGCCGAACAAATAAAAAAAAGGGCAGTGTACAACATGTTTTTGAGTTTTCTTTCTAATTATTTGTTCGGCCCAAAAAAACACTCTTTCAAAACCCTATGGGAAAAATGAATGGGGAATTATTTCCTGGTGCCTCGTCGTTCTGAAAGGGGGCAGGACATGCGACGCTCTATAAAACAGCAATAATGAAATAACAATACGATTTTGAGTACTGTTGCCATCTGAGCTCCAGTCTAGACCCAAAATGTTCAGCTAGCTAAACCACCTAGCAAAAGATGACCTGGTCTGTTGCTAAAGTCATGCTTATCAAGAGAGAGGGAATGGGTCAAACTCTGCAAGACAAGCTCTGTCGTGTGTGAGGGAAGTGTTGACTTTAGCCTTGTTTTCGTTGCTCTTCCAGGACCCAACAGAGCATTAAACCCACGCAGCATCACCAAGAATCTGGCCCCCATCCTGCAGAAGTCCAGATTAAGAAGGGTGGATACACTGAGTGCAGCCAGCACAATGGCCTCTGCTACTGACTCTGATGGTGGTATCAGTCCACTGTGGGAGTGTGACGAGGTCTGAGAAAAAATATCTGTTCACCTTTATTTTAAGGTTTAAGGTTAATTGTTAATTATAAACAATCTTATTAGAATAATTTTGTGACAATTTGTAGATTTGTATTATTTGCTTGCTTCCTTAGAAAGAGAATGAAGAAACCGCGTGTGAGAGGAAATTGCGCATGCAGTCCATGTTTTGTGACACAAAGAGAGAGACGGTGACAGCAGAGCCGAGCATGAATGGACAGGACCGTGCCCTGACCTCACTGAAGAACATGGAGCTCCCTGCCAAGGCCACTAGAGAACATTTGGATTCGGCTCCTGGGGAACCGTCTAAGATGTCCGATCCAGACTCCCTTGCTACAGGAAAGGCTTTTCCCTTCAACCAAGATGACGTTTCCCCACCTATGACAGAAGAGAGTCAAACTGCACTGCCCTCTTGTGTTAAGAGGCCCTTCTCGGACATGGAGAGGAGTGCAGAGACATTGGAGACCCAAAACAAGAAATGCAACGCACTCTACACGAGATCCTGTCCAGTCCCAGGGGATGATTCAAAGCGGCATACTGGCATAACGGGCATGTTCTCTGCTGTTGACATCATTGATGACTTTAAGCGGGAAAGTGGTTTGCACGACGAACCGAAACTGAAGCACTCCAGTCCCATTGCCAAAAATCTCTTCTTTTGTGATCTCGAAGAGCTGGAGGAAGACGTCTTTGTCGACAGTGCACAAGAAACGGCAAACTCAAGTTTCCCGTTTGGTGAAGGCCGCGACGTGTGCAGAAGTTTGAGCCTCGACGGGTCCGACGGTTCCATGCTCGACCTGTGTGTCACCGCTGACAGCCCGGGCTCGCGGAGGCTCAGCAATAGTCCCGATAAACACGACTCAACTTCGTTTGAGGAACTAGTGGAGAATAGGTGTGCGCCCCTCACCAAAAAATCACTGGCCCAAGCGAACGCCTTCACCAGTGTCGAAACGCCGAAACTCGGCCACGGCGAACCCAGGTGTTCGTTCCGCGACTGCGTCCCAGAGCTCGCCCCCGGCGGCGTTACGGAGTCGCCCTCGTTCCTCAAGCCGAGGAACGTGGTGGTGTTCCGCAGCTACTGTAGCTCCATCAACCGCTCCAACCTCACCTATAACACCTCGCACCTGAGCCTGGCCTCTGTGGAGCACATGGACCTGTCCATGGCCGCTTGTTCCAGCCACAGTCTACCAGAGGTCACCACAACTCCAGTCCAGAGAAAAAGACCCTGCTCCACCAGCAGCAGTGCCTTTCAGGTACAAGAAGCAGGGCTGTCATGATTATGTCACGTATGAATAAAGAGTACATTTTGGTTTGCTAGTAACCTAGCCTCACTTCGTGTTGTAAGCTTGTAGATCTGCCATTTCAGCTTTTCTTTTAATGCATGAAACATTTTCAACATGGAAACGATTATAACAAAAATAATTGCGATTAGACCATTATGTAATAATTTATGTAATAATTGTGACAGGCCTAGGTACAAGCATGGATTGTTCTCAGTCGCTATGACTGATTTCAGTCATTTGAATTCTAAACCATCCAGCAGTCTATGGAAGCATGTTGCGCAGGGAAAATATTTGTTTGGTAATTATTTCAAGATCGGAGCATCTGAAGTGGTAAAAGTAGCAATATGTTCAGAAGCATCTTCCATAAAATCTTAATAGTCTGGGATATTTCATTTAAAAGCAAAGTTTAAAGCCTCAGTCTGTGATTTATTCACCAGGTTGGCAGTATGTAGAACAGCAGGAACAATATTACTGGAACATCAATCATTCATAATACATATTGTGTTAATTGTTTAGGACTCGTGCTAGTGTGGGGACAGTTCACAAATCACACATTAGCACTTGAACATACAAACATTTTCAGTCGTGAGATTTGATTTTGCTTTAAGTCATAGGCTTACAAGTCATAGGCATAATGTGCATTACATTATTTTTCCTCCAGGAAACCTTTAACAGTTTGCAGGAGAATGTGAAAATCAACACTAGTTTAAATTGAGAAAGTTTACAAGCATCTATTTTTGGTCATGGCATGATAGATGATATGTGTCAAGTCTGTACATTTCATGTAGTTCTTGACTAACAACTTTGTGGTTGATTTTGGCCCTTACCTCAGACTCCCCAGCCTATGACGACCTCCCATACTCCCTTCAGGACCCCAAAGAGTGTCAGAAGGGGTGCCCTGCCTGTGGAAGGTGCACCAATTCTTGGAACCCCTGACTACTTGGCCCCGGAGCTTCTCTTAGGGAAACCTCACGGTATTCAAACAAAACAAACACCATGCACTGTAGTAATAATAATGTTTTAATTTTAAAATAAATATATCCAAAATGTTTTTTTGCACTTAACGACTCTATTCTGATGTGAACATCCAGCAAAGATAGCCGATCTGCAATGTCACAACGTGGCACGTTGTGCGCTTGTAGATGATCGGCTATTTTTGGTGAAGCTATTTAGTGTAGAGCGAAAAGAAGAGGGCGCCTAGTATAGAGCCCTGAAGAACTCTGGGGGTCCATTTGGTTTCATTTTACACTCTCAGGAGTTACATTTAGATAAAGATCTGCATTACTTAATTTACAAGAACTCTACACAATTAGAGAATGTATGTATTTTGATCAACATTTGCCTGTTATCTCTCATGTGGTACCACATCAATACAGCATATTATATGTTTTTGGGTCTGAGAGGCTAAATCTCATCAAATGGTGGTCCGTGGCTCAAATGCCATATGAATAATGGATCTTGCTATGAAAAGGTTTGAAAACCACTGAACTAAGTATATAGGCTTATAGGGCATTAAGTGGGTAGTGTTGGATCATTAATGAACACTGTAGCCTTTGTGACGGACATTCTCTTTGAGTTTCAGGGAATGGTCGGTGTGGTAAGTTTCTACATGCATGTTCAACCAGCCTTGCTAATATGCCAGAGGAATATTGGCTGCTTGGCTTTACAAATGTGCCCTTCCCCACAGCTTCTGCAGTTCTGCCAAGGGCTGTCACGATTACAAATTTAAGTTGGCGATTAATTGTCACGCAAATAATTGCAATTATTACCTAACGATTTAATTGTGTTTTTGGTGTTGAACATTGGAACTTTTTTTTTTTTTTTTTTTTTTTATATATTTTTTTTTTTGCGGCTTACGCCTTTTATTGATTTTTGAAGGGACAGACAGTAGGCTGACAGGAAACGGGAGAGAGATGGGGGGATGACATGCAGTAAAGGCCGTGTCGGGTCCGGGAGTCGAACCCGCGGCACACTGCGACTGGATTACCAGTCCGGTGCCCAGACCGTTACGCTACGGCCTGGGCCAAACATTGGAACTTTGATATGAATCAAAATGACATTTCTGATTGCCTATAAGGCAATAATAGATTGATAATAAAAGATTGCACAGGGAAGATAAGATATGACAAGTACCGTAATTTCCGGAATTTATAAGCCACCACTTTTTTTCCCATGCTTTGAACCCTGCGGCCTATACAACGGTGCACGTAATCTATGGATCTAACGGCCACTTACACAACGGACCTTATCTCTATGACCTCTATGCGGCTTATAGTCCAGTGCGGCTTGTATATGTACACATTTGGTTTTTCCCCTACATTTAGCTGGTGCGGCTTATATCCAGGTGCGCTTTTTTAGTCCGGAAATTATAAATATTATAAATTATTTATTATAAAATTATAAATTATATTTAGTCCTTAAATATACAAAGAAATTACTGACGTATCTATTTACTGACAAAATAAGTAAATACCGGTAGCCGAAATAGCTGATCTAGTAGCAGATCTGTTATTTCTGCTTTTTTATTTTTGACAATTATGCAAAAATTATTGTGACAGGCCTAGTTCTACCCCCTTTTGATTGGTTTGGTGTGCAACTTTACTGAGCCTGATTGGAGGAAAAAGAGAAAGGACATCGTTTTGTTCATGTCATAAAAGTGGCCATGAATGTCAGAAGGCCTGAACTAACAAAAAAGGATACATTCTAGATGTCCTTATATTCAGTGGTATGTGGGATAAAAAAGAAAAAGCAATTTCACTTTGCAGCATGCATATCACATCAGCCTGGGTCTCTGTGGTAACATTATACTTGTATTTTATGTACAGTATATAGTTTGTTTACAGTTACAAATAATATATACTGCACGATTAGCTACAAATACAATCATTTAGCATTACATTTTACTCTTAGGCATTTAAATTGAATCCATTGTTCCAGAAATGTAATCCTCGTGTCTGGTCTATGTTTCTGGTGTGTAATCCTTCTAACTTGGTTCCTGCTTCTGCCACTGCAGTAGTTTTAATGCACACACTTAATGGGAATGAATAAAATAGAGTGAATATTGATGTCAACTGAAATGTGACCCTTCCCTTTATTCATGTAGATTTCATGGTTGACTGGTGGGCTCTGGGTGTGTGTCTATTTGAGTTCCTTACCGGTGTGCCTCCATTCAACGACGAGACTCCTCAGCTGGTCTTTCAGAATATCCTCAAAAGAGGTGAGGTTTTTGTATTTGCTTTGTGTTTTTATTCCAATGATATAAGTTACGTTGTTTATTCTTGTTGTAGTTTATTATGGTTTTGTTCGGCCTGTCTGGAAAATAACCTTTCCTGAGCAGAATGACAAAGATTTAAGTGTTTCTTAAACCTGCATCGCTTTCAACCATTTTGATTTTAGATATCCCCTGGCCTGAGGGAGAGGAGGCACTATCGGACGACTCCAGGCATACCATTGATACGCTGCTGACAATGGACATGACCAAACGGGCTGGTCTCAAGGGTGAGAACCACATTAGTAAATTATTTGGATTCAAATGAATTGTTCATCTGTCAGCACCGATGTCTTAGTTCTAAAAACACTAAGGGCCGATTCATACTCCTATTTTAGAGCTGAATAAAAGTCGGTTTGGCTCTGTAGAGCCTACAATGTGACGTCATTTGAGGTTCGGGGGCGGGTACCGTCCTAAAGTCGGCTCTTCGGTGCTACTGAAAATGTCTGACGAGCCGGAATCATTTCGGCACTACAGCGCCGAAACAGCGGTAAAATAGGAGTATGTGCTGTTGTTTAATTGAAGACAGAAGAGGAAGAAATCATATGGTTGACTTTTGTATTTTGCCATCACTGATCTCACTTGTATAATACATTGTGATATTTGGTATAACAGTATAGCTATGATTTCTGCCGTGCACTCTTGGGAGAACTACCTTACCACTACCCGAGTGTGTTGTAATTCTCCTCATCATATCATGAACATAAAGCATACATCACCACCTGACAACATTGTCTCGACTCCTATATTGCCTCATCGATTATTGATTGATCCAGAATTCCACGACAGACTCGTAGTGAAACATAATTCTTTGTCACTCTGGGAGTATTCAAATGATAAAAAATTGCAGTCGTTTAAAGCACATACTGTTTTCGGCTCAGATCAGTGAACCAATAGGATCCACCGCGTTGTACTCGCCGGCACCTGCCCCTCTAGACCAGAAGTCACACAGGCTGGGGCAGGTTACCGTTTCCCTAGCAATGGGTCTGGACCCATTTGTGGGTCAACAGACCGAATTTTGAGTCACGTCTCGAGTAGAAATCCAAATTTATTTTCCTACATAATATCGCAGTGAATTCATAGAGCACAAAAGGGACGAGAAAGCAAAATTAACGTCAACTTTGTGTTGCCACTCTTAATTTCTGTTTTGTTTTCTGTCCACCAGAACTGAAGTGCCACCCTGTGTTTGAGGGCTTCGACTGGGACAACCTTCAGAACCAGCCGATGCCCTTCATACCCCAACCAGTGGACGAAACGGATACGTCATATTTTGATGCCAGAAACGAAGCGCAACACCTCGCCCTGTCCCGCTTCAGTCTATAGTGGAACACAAACAAATATAATACATTTTATCACTATGGGAAAACATTTTCAGTTAATTATACTATTAATATATAATGCTCACCAAAAATATCCACCACCAATTAGTTGGCAAATATTGACAACAAAATGGACTACAGCCATTTCGAGCCTGAGGAATCTGCGTTTGTGGCTGTGATTTTTAAAGATGTAATTTTACTCTTAAACACTTTGTATTTTAAATGCAGCAATAAAGCTAGAGTCTAACAGTTGTATTATGATATAACACTTTGTTTTTACGTGCACTGGAACTGTGTGTGAGCAGTAACTCTGAGTCAGTGGAGTGGATGCGGAGAAGGACCCGTGAACATTTCGGGAGGTTGAAGATAGGGATGGGATGATATGAAAATTGTATAAAATAACTGTGATTAACAATATCGCGATTGTGCAGCACCTGGCAAACTGCATTCTACAGACTGACATGTGCATGTGTTTGTTTTATATTGTTCTGAGATTAAGGTCTACACAAAATGTTGAATTAGCAGTTGCCTTAAATACATATACCATTCTCAAACATTACTTTGTATTTTGTACTTTGATTTGTATTCCAACAGTATTGTTTAGAATAGATGGTATCATGAGATTGCTGTGATGTCTATAATGTGTATCCTGTTCTTCACACTACATGCTTTAAGATACAATTAATGTTGAGTTAAGGCTTCTATTGCTACGCATTTACATTATAAATGTGACCTAGGATTTACTAGTTTGACTAAGCTGTTTGCAACAATTAGTATTGCCTTAATGTGATAATTTCAATGGTGGAAAAAGTATTCACAATTTTTACTTTTAGTAAACTTTTAGTTAATACTAAAAGTAAAAGTCTGGAATTCAAATGTAAATTTGGTTAATGTATGTTTTGTAATAATTATAATCTACAAGGTAACTAGTAACGTAGTAAGTACAATATTTGGATCAGAGATGTAGTGGAGTAGAAGTAAGTGTTGGAAATTGGAAATACTCAAGTGAAATAGAAATACCTCAAAATTGTACTTACTTACTTACAGTACTTAAGTAAATGTACTTCCTTTCGATCACTGGATAATTTAATTAGTGTGCGCATGTGTACATGGTGCAGTATTTAATCTCCAGACAACTCAAAAGGCTTCATGAAAACTTTATTTGAGGCTTAGATTATCACTGACATGCGAAGTACGCCACGTTTCCACCCCAAAATAAAGCCTTAGTCCATTTTAGTAGAAAGGTAAACTCTTAATTAAAACATGGCTCTGGAAAGATTCTCAATGCGAGTGCGAGATACAAACCTCATGTTAATATATATGATATACATTGTATTCTCAACACAGGAGAAAGCAATTAAAATATTGCACTTTATCTCAACTGTACAGCTATTGTATACAATACTACAAGTATAAGATCTCACTGCCTTCTAAGTATATTAACACAACGTATAATGTTATAAGTCATATATTAATTCATTGTTCATCCATCGCACAAAATCCATTTCAAAGTCTGCCATATACTTATGTCTTTATGTACAATTATGTAGCTACATTAAACATTTACATTTGATACATTAAACATTTACATTTGATAAAATACAACACAAATCTGAAATGCAGAGAAAAATTGATGTAAAGTGATAGGTGTTATTGTTTAATTGGGCATCTAACTGTAGAGTACAAGGCTACACTTGGTAAAAGAAAACTACTGTATACAGCCCGTTATTATGACTATGGAGTACAAGTTTCATCTCATGGCTCACTAGTTAGTCTGATCTGCATTGTAATTTGGTCCGATATTGAACAGGTTATGTGTGGATGAGGTTAAAGCCTCACTATGTACCGGTAACTGTTTTATGAATGCAAATATATTTTGTCCAATCTGTATGGTAGACTATTAATACAATATACAGTAACTCATACAATTGTGTTGTATTGCGACATTTAGGTGTCAAAGGTCATATGTTTCACCTAGACACAGGATCTGACACAAATCCCCTGAGCAAGCAGGCAGGGCTCTATTAGCTCAATGGTAAACATGTCAGCAGGGAACTGGGTTTAAATCCGGGGCAGGAGAGGAAAGTTACATAGTGCAGCTTTAAACTGCAGTGTGAATGAGCCTACAGTAATGACCCACATGACTGTACCTTATGATGACGAGGCACTTTTTTAACAATAATAATGATGACGTTGGGTTACCACTGATTCACAAAAACCTGAATAAAACCTAAATTAATTGATATGCAATATGGCAGTTACTGTATTAAACTACTAAACAAGGCCTTGTTCAATCTAAATAAAAACATTTAGCAGTAACTTCAATCCTGCTACATCATCACGTATCAACCTTTTTTCATACAGTTAAAACCTTACAAGCAGTATGTTAAATCTAACGTTTCTAAAAACAAAACAATAAATAATAAATTAACTTATTTCCAGAATTTAAAGGATCAAACAATGCATTGTTACATTCATTCCACCTTCCTAAACTACAGTTATGACATTTTAGCAGCATTGCCTAAAAGCAACTAATGAAAGTGAAAGGTGGCAGAATAATGTATAATAACCACATCAAGCAAATGTGTTTCAAATGAAAAGATAATTAGCCCTGTTTTACAGTATTGTGCAGTAGAAATTAAACCATTTGAAGCTTCAGTAAATCAATCTATGAGTATGTTTGCAATTTTCTAACTAGAACCTGCTAATACAGTAGAATAATAATGTTCAGAAGCCTGTATTAGTATAGGCTATAATGCCGTACATTCATATTTTGTCTTTGATTCCACAGCTAGTTCCACAGACTTGTTGTAAGCCATCTTCCATTAGTGCCATCTTTAATAGTGCAAAAAGCTAGTTATTGAGTTGTGGGGGATAAAAGCCTAATTTATACCTCTGTTTGCCGCACGTCATACAACCTTGTAGCTTGCCGAAAATCTGCCACTTGCGGCTAGAAGTTGTATACATTAGGCTTAGGGTCGATTCATACTCCACTTTTAAAGCCAAATTTAAATCGTTTCGGCTCTATCCAGACCACAAAGTGACGTCATTTAGAGGTTCGGGAGAGTGGGTACCGTCCTAAATTTGGTGTGACATCCGAACTAATTCTGGCATTCCAGCGGCATTTCCTCATTCATTCAGCCCAGCTTCGAGTTACATTTGTTTCACCCCCCCCCCCCCCCCCCGGCTGCCTGTAGGACGCACCCGGCCAGCGAGGTCCAGTCAGACATGTATCTGCGGTGCGAAGCTCATTTACCCGGCCCACGAACATATTCATGTCAAGGACCTCCAATATATTTACAAGTGACTTCGGCATTAGCCGTGACTGTGAGCGAGTATGAATTGACTTTTATAGAGCTGAAATTAAGTTGGGTCGACTCAGGGACCCATCCCGAACGCACTTCATTCGGCTTTAACAGTGGAGTACGAATGGACTCTGGGACGAGGAGATTGGATAAGAAGGTAAAGCTGTTAGCTACCAGAAAAAAGACATTTCTTCTTCGAGGTGGTTCTATGCCATGGTGTTCAAGGAGCCATCTGTCCTTCAGTTGATTCGTCTAGAAAGAGGATGCAAGAACACATTTAATACAATGCTACCCCAGGCCGTAGCGTAACGGTCTGGGCACCGGACTGGTAATCCAGTTGCAGTGTGCCGCGGGTTCGACTCCCGGACCCGACACGGCCTTTACTGCATGTCATCCCCCCATCTCTCTCCCGTTTCCTGTCAGCCTACTGTCTGTCCCTTCAAAAATCAATAAAAGGCGTAAGCCGCTAAAAAATATCTTAAAAAAGAAAAAAGAAAAAAATACAATGCTAAGCACGCTATTAAAAATGTGGTACCTCAATGAGGTACCACATTTTTAATAGCGTGCTCAATAAAGGAGAGGATGTTACACTATTCATTGTACATTATATATACTCAAAATGACATTGAGCTTTTTTGTTAAATAAACATTTGACCTCTTATTTAAGTTATTTTATACCATTTTGGAACCGAAATAGGGAACCGTTAAGAATCCTAACGATACCCATCCCTATACCTCATGTATCGTTGCTGTCGGGCTGTCATGAATTTGTGCCCTATTTCATCATACTACGGTGTCACCCAAATGTAGCAAAAATTGCAGATCTACAAGCTCAAAATGCGATGCGTTTTGAGCTTGTAGATTAGCCTTGTTTTTATTTGAATCCTCAACAGTAACAGTTTTAGACATAGGAGGTTTCCATGCACCTGACAGGAAAATTCATATCTTGTTATGCGTTTATTTAGAGTTGTAATACAGCAATACCCTGATGGCTATGGTGAATTATGGAATCATGAATATTTCCGAGGCTTATTATTTGGATGTGTAATTAATTAATGAATTATTATTACCTTTTCCTCCTCTGAAGCAACAGGCGGATTAGCCATTGCACCACAAAGGGCCAAATGACAGCAAAGGCCACAGTGCTGGGAGAAACATCGAAAGGCCACCAGGCAGGTTTCTAAGTAACAGAATAAAGTTAAATGTAGCATTAGTATCATAGTGGGGGAAATTACAAGACAATGTATGCCTTAATCTACATAACAATCTACAGTAGATGCATTAAGTCAAATGATTTAAATCACTGTGCAGTGCCTACTCATGGTTGATGTAAAGCTGCACTATGTAACTTTACTGTTCTACCCCGGATTTGAACCCAGTTTCCTGCACAACCATTACCATTGAGCTAATAGAGCCTGCCTGCTTGCTCAAGGGATAAATTGAATCTGGACCTTCAGGTCAAAATTCATGTCAGATCCTTTGTTTACGTGAGACATGACGTTTGACACAATCAAAATGTCTCAACAGAAGAGCAGGGAGACAAAATACAACCTCGCCAATTATAAACATTATTATTAACATACTCTACCACACAGATTGGACACATTTACATTTTATTAATTAAAAGAAAGGTTATATAGCGCCGCTTTAAGTCACATCTGGGTTTGGTTTGGTTAAACAACACAAAGGGCAGTGTCAGTCCATGAAGCCGTAAATCTGCCCCAATAATAAATAATAAACCAGATGGTGTAATACATCTGCATACTGTACCTTACTGCTCTTATTTACTGGACGGGGAGAGTAGGTTGGAGATAGAGCCATTGATCTGGCCTAAAGAAAAGTATGAAATTAAATAAGATATAAGTCAAAACTGGTTGAATTCAACAATTAATTCAATAAGGCATGCTATTCAAAGTAATTCACTAAGGCAAAGACACATAAACTCTTCCTGTACAATTATGATGCAAGACATGTAATTCAGATGCTATAATGCGATCTGGCACCCAGAGTTGCAATACTAACCCTCGACGGCCCATTCATCCAAACAGAAAAAAAGCTTTCCGTACAGCTGCAATCTTGGCGAGTTTAACGTTGTTTAATACAAATCAGACTTTTCGGTTTCAATGAATGGGCTGTCAATGGTTTACTGCAACTCTAGATGCCAGATAGCATTATAGCATCAGATCTCAGTTGCTTGTGTATTGCTTGCTTGTGGAAAATAGCTGATCTACAAGCTCACAATGTGTCGCAATGTGATGCACTGTGAGCTTTTCTGCACAATGAGCTACTTTAAGTACATTTTGATACCAATACGTTTGTACTTTTACTGAAATCAATTTTGAATACCAGACTTTTACAAGTAACAGAGTAGTTCTAACATTGAAGTATTGATACTTTTACTTAAGCGAAACATGCAAGTACTTTTTCCACCACTGCTAGGTACCTAGGAAGGTACAGCTGTCTGACCTGGCTTGCGGTGAGAGCCTCCAGCGTGTGCAGCCTCTCCAGGACACTCTGCATGTCCTCCTGCAGCCTGCCCAGTGCCACCACGATCTGTTCGTTCAGATTCCCTCCTGGCACGCCCCCCGAACCTCCCCCGTGCTCGCCGTCTCCGTCTCCGCTGCCTTGCACGTGGGCCCCCGGGGCTCCGGAACCGGGGCACGAAGATCTGGAACCTTCACCACACCACAGACATTATGTTGTTCACTTTTATCCCATTTAGAACAGAGGCCGATTCTATAGACGCCTTCTAAATCCTGACCAAAGTTATCTGAAAAAATATTAAGAAATTACAAAAAGGCCAATGGCTAGTGAATTCTTAAGTCTCATAAGTTCCTTTGATCTGACGTGACTTCCGGCAGCATGCTGTGAGAACGCCGAACGCCAAACCGCCGCTTCTATATTATGTAATTAAAAAATAGGTAGGCTACTTGTGTGTTCTAAATACCAACAACTTACAAATAATAACAACGACTAAATCGATGCCAAGCAAACTACGCAGCGGGATGGATTCCGAAACACTTGGAAAAATGATCAGAGACATTGTACGAGATGAAATCACAAATGCATTTGACACAAAGCTGAAACCGATACAAGAGGAGTTATCCAAGCTAAATCTCACACAGCAAGAGTGCAACTCCAAAGTGAGCGACTTGGAGACGGCTGCAAATCTCACAGACGAGCGCCTGGTTTCACTTGAACAAAGCTACAATACCTTACTGGCGGAGAACGAAGGGTTAAAAGAAAAGACATTATCACTTGAAAACAACAGCAGAAAATACAACCTGCGCATCCTTGGACTGAAACGTGGAGTGGAGGCAGGTAAACCAACTGCCTTTGTCACCAAACTTTTGTACGACCTGTTCGGCGAAGAGGAGCTGGGGCCGCACCCGCTACTGAGCATTGCCCACCGCACGGGACCAGAAGCTACAGACGGAAAGCGCTGTATGATCGCTCGATTATACAGTTTCGAGACGAAACGTACGATCCAGCGCCTGGTGGGAGCCGCGAAGGGCAAACTACAATACGAAGAACAAGAAATACGAATCTTCCCCGACATCCCAGCCGAGCAGAGGAAACTACAGGCCAAGTTCAAAGATGTAAGAGCCCTTCTAACATCAGCCAACCTGAGGAACGGCATCGCCTTTCCAGCCGTTAAGCTACTGGTAACTTTCAAGGATAAAAAACATTCATTTACCTCGGCCACGGAGGCGATGGAGTTCTATGATCAACAGGTGAAACCCACTCTAACGAATCCAAACAGCGCAACAGAACAACCCGACGACAGCACCGATTAAACAAACCCACAATTAATTGCGGGTATGATAGCCACACTAACAGCCTAAGCAATTTCCTTTTCGTTTTGTTCTTTTTTATTTTCTCCCTTTATGGTGTTCCCCTCTTAAAGCGAGTAGGCTATACAACACATTATTTAGAAAACCACTGTCCTACACAGTAATCGAATAATTTAATTGTACTATAGCCTACTTAGAAATGCGACATGGTCAATGACAATGTGCGGGGAATCATTTAAATTAATTAGACATGAAGCGGCGCAAAAAAGCGTTTTCTGTTCTCCACTTTAACGTGCTGCAGCTCCACATAGATGAGGTGGAGTTATAAGAGTCAATGTAGGACAACAATTCCTTTTTGTATTATTTTTTGTTTTATTTATAAAATGATATATTTGTCCTATTCGGGGTTGGGAGGGAGGGAGGGGTGGGAGGGCAGGTTGAACAGCAAATGGATTTGGGATTCAATTAGTCTAGGTTTGTTTTTTGATTTGCACATTTCTTCTATTATATTTTGTTATCTGCTCCTTTTATATTTCTATGGCCACAGACATGTTTTTATTAATTTCCTGATTGAATACCCCATACGCATGAATTATGGTTAGATTAAATGTTTTTTCATGGAATGTTCAAGGCATCAATGATGCAAAAAAACGTCGTGGATGCCTGGACATCTTTAAGGAGAAAGCTGTAGATGTTGCACTATTGCAGGAAACACATTTACTAAATGACGATATCTGTAAATTAAACCATGCTGATTTTAAGGTAGCAGCTTTTTCTGCAGCCCAAAATAGAACAAAAGGAGTAATTATTCTGTTTCGGTCAAATCTTAAAATTAGCATTATTAAAAAGGGAAAGGACCAAGAGGGAAGAATTGCCTATGTGAAAACTGTTATTAATGGACAAAAAATTGCATTTATTTCAGTGTACGCGCCCAATACCTATAACAACTTATTTTACGTATCGTTGTGTTCGATTATTAACGAAATGAACGAATTTAAAATCATATTGGGGGCTGACTTTAATACAGCCGTGGAAACCATAGACAGAACATCCAGGACTAATGTTAATTCACCAAGCACTCGTGCTGTAAAGAATTTGATGCATCAGTATGCCCTCGTAGATATATGGCGCAAACACAACCCTCACAAAAAGGACTATACTTATTACTCCGGAAGACATCACTCTTTCTCTAGAATCGACCTTATGCTTGTTTCTCCCCAAATAACACACATGACCTCCAAGGCAGAAATAGTATACATGTCACTGTCAGACCACCACGCAAATGTATGCACTGTAATGCTTGATAAAAACCCCAACCGTGCAACCCGATGGCGGTTTAACACCACTCTCTTACAGAACCCCTCATTTTGCGAGCAGTTTAGAAACTCCCTCAAAGAATTTGTACGTTTTAATAAAGACTCAGTTTCGGACGCTCGGATTCTGTGGGACGCCACCAAGGGGTTTATAAGGAATAATACAATTTCGTTTGCATCAGCACAAAACAAAGCACGACTAAGAGAAATCACCAGCCTAGAACAAACCTATGCATTATTAATTCACCAGCAACATGCTAGTTTTTCAATCGAACGAGATAGGGAAATATCAATGGTTAAAGTTCAGCTAAACGGAATCATCGCAAAAAGGTCAGAATTCCTAATCCATAGATCAAGACAATCTCACTACCTTGATGGTAGCAAACCAAGCTTTTTATTAGCCAGCAAATTGCGTAATAATGACCGGCTAGCGGATATACCTTCAATCCAGGCAGAAGATGGCTCCCTTTTACATGACCCCCCATTAATTAACAAACAATTTGAAAAATATTATCAAACATTATATCAAAGCGAAATTAATGACTCCTCAGAAAATATGAATTTATTTTTTAATGATTTACAGCTACCAAGCCTTTCAGCTGAGGAGAAAAATAATCTCGACACCCAAATAACAATAGAGGAAATATTAATCTCATTAAAGCAAATGAAAAAGGGTAAATCACCTGGATTGGACGGCATCCCACCAGAATTCTATCTCACCTTCTGGGACGACCTTGGACCCTTAATACTCAATATGTTTCATAAAGCTCTTCAGGAAGGTTCTTTTAATAGAGATGTTAAGACAGCCATCATATCACTTCTGTGCAAACCTGGCAAAGACCCCACACTCTGTACAAGCTATAGACCAATATCTCTATTAAACTCAGACAAAAAATTGTTTGCCAAAACCCTAGCTTTAAGATTAGATAATATTCTACCCCAATTAGTTCACCCGGATCAAACAGGCTTTGTAAAACACAGATTAGCTACTGACAACGTAAGGAGATTACTTCATGTTATATCCTCCGCAACTAACTCCACTTTGTCTCCTTCAGTCGTATCGATTGACGGAGACAAAGCCTTTGACCGCTTAGAATGGAGCTTTCTCTGGTTTACACTGAAGCGTATGGGTTTTGGCAGACAATTTTTAAGTATGTTAAACACCCTATACAATACACCTTTTGCCCAGGTACTGACTGGAAGCCATTTTTCATCCCTCTTTTCAATTAGCAGAGGTTCTCCACAAGGCTGCCCAGTTTCCTCGCTGCTATTCGCTATTTCACTCGAACCATTAGCACAGAAAATACGTCAGTTACAAACATCAACTCCCATAATGGTGGGGAACATTTGCAACCATATATCAATGTATGCAGACGATATTTTATTATACCTAGGAAATACACAGTGTGACTTACCATTGATTATGGAAATATTTTCATCATATAGTGCTTTTTCAGGCTATAAAATAAATCTGAAGAAATGTGCCCTTTTACCCCTAGGCAAGGCAGTCACATATCCAGGACTGCAAACCGAAATACCTCAGGTTTCGACCTTTAAATACCTAGGAATAAATATCCTCTCATCTATTGATAGAATTGCCGTTACTAATTACAACACCTTACGCAATTCCATTTGCAATGATCTAGACAGATGGATCAATCAAAAATTAACATTAAGCAGTCGAATATCCATTATAAATATGAACGTATTACCAAGGGTCAATTTCATATCAAGTATGCTTCCATTACCTACTCCTCCCCGTTACTGGAGTCAGATACAAGGCCTGGTTACAAAATTCATTTGGAAGGGGGAACGACCAAGGCTGAGGAATACAATACTTTACCAAAGTAAGCAACAAGGTGGATTTGAATTGCCCAATTTAGAATTATATCACATCTCCTTTGCCATCCGCTCACTTGAGAAATGGTTTTCCCAAGAAGAGAATATCCCATGGCTTCTGATGGAACGCAGTATAGTCACACCCTACAAATTGAATGAAGTTCTGTTCAGTGGCACATTGAGTAAATACTGCCAAAATAAATTTGGTCCTATCATATCTCATTCCATTCATATATGGCAACAAGCCGAAAAAATTGGAAAATGGAATGTTAAATGGCATATACATACACCAATTTTTAAAAACACGTCATTGTGCTTAGAACGCAAACCCTTGGTCTTTCCATCCTGGTCCAGTTGTGGCATCCATACTCTCTCTGACATATTCAATAATGAGGGTTTAAGATCATTTGAAGACCTTAAGAACAGCTATGGTTTACCAACAACCTCTTTCTTCTTCTATTTACAGTTAAGAGCAGTTCTTCGAGCACATGAGGTGCCGTGGAGAAATGCTCTACCTGTTCACCCACTTTTTGATTATATAACCAAGATTCCTAAATCTGAAGGCTTTGTATCTTATTTGTATAAGAAGTTAAGAGAATCTACATGTCCGCCAATGGGTGTCTCTACAGTCTGGAATGTCGATCTAAAGAGTTGGCAGCGGCCGACCAATTGGAAAAGAACTTGGGAAAATATTTCTCTCTCATCACGAAATTATAACTATCAAATGTTGAATTTAAAATTTATCCAAAGATTCTATCTAACTCCAAGAAAACGGTTCCAACTCCAGCTCTGTACGACACCCATTTGCACCCTATGCAACAATAACAAACTGGGGACGTATATGCACATGATGTGGGAGTGTCCAGAGGTCAATCGTTTTTGGTCTAAAGTTTCAGAAGTATTAACTGAGGTAATGGGAACTAGAATTCCCCTCTTGCCTAATATTTTCCTGTTGAATGATGATTCAGCGATTGGGTTGACATTGACAATGCCACGTAGAAGACTCCTGCTCTTAGGACTGACAGCTGCAAAGAAACTGCTTGTCATAAGATGGAAACCTCCCCATAAACTTGAGACCTCACAATGGATCCTCTCATTAATGGACATGATCTTTCTGGAACTCTCTATAGCTCGATCCAACGGGGCACAAGAAAGCACACTTGACGTCCTGTCCACAGCTCTAGAAAAACTTAAGTCATGCCAACGTCTCTGATGACTGTTTTCCCCCCTTCTTGGTTTGATTTTTCCGGTTGTGAAGTATCAGTCTTTCCTTGTTTACTATTATTATTATTATTATTATTATTATTATTACTATTATGATTATTTTCGATGTATTGTGACCCTGTCTGTTTAGCTGTTCAACCTGTGGGGTGGGTGGGTGGGTGGGAGGGTGGGGTGGGGGAAACCCCCTTTTTTCTTTCTTTTAACAAAAAATAAAATAAAAAACTTGATCACAAAAAAAAAGAAATTACAAAAACAATCATGTTGCTAACAAGAACCGCCAAGTTTATCCAGATGAAGAGCCTTGGCTCGAAATGTGGTCAATAAAGTATAACTTTTGGAGCTGATTAGTGTGTGGGTTCTTTTCTCTTTTTCTGATGCTACTTTTGAACCCAGCACCTCTACCAAGTGATGTGTGTGGCAGTTCACCCTGCCACTAACAGCACATCACACTCATAACACTCCACTACAATACACCATGACACAATAGCCAGGGGCCTTGTTCATTAGTTTGGTGGGTGCACACACTAAAACCAGTATTAACATTGTTCCTGTGCTGTTTTCCAAATGTATTGTTATTTTTTTCTTTATTGTTTACCATTGTATGTATCAAGGTTATGACTTTTGTTTCTTGTTTTACCACAGTATATTCCCTGACTTCTGGGCAGAGGCAAAGCACCAGAGGAGTGGCTCAGGCGGCCTTATGTGGAGTGGGAGATCATGATTGGTCCATGAGTGGACCATACCATCTGTGGGTTTTGTTTAAAGAGAAGAGTTATTATATGAACACTCGTTTGAGTAATATGGTCAATAGACTGCAAGGTGTTTATACCATTATGGGAATTATATATATTGTCTTTGGACATGGGCTAAACTGGATTGTAACTTGTAAGTTTCAAGCAGGGATGGTTGGGTCTATTGGGAGGGGCCTGGCCTTTATAAGCAGGAAACCTGCCACTGCCCAGGAGTCATTGTAGGGCTGTACCTGGAGCTGAGAGGACCTGTAGCCAACCTGGCCAGTTTATGTGTACAGTTTGTTTGACGGGAAACCACCTCCATATTTTTTCTCTGGACACAATTAAGGTGAATAAAAGCAATTGATTGCATCAAATGACGCTGTCATGACATTGTCAATACTTTGAGTATTCCAACTAAGTGGAAAATGTTTGAGTAACTTTGAGTATTTTGAGTATCTTGGAGTATTTTTGAGTACCTTGGGGATTTCTTTGACTTTTTGAGGACTAATTCAAGTGCCTATGGCACATTCTACCCGCACTCAGTACAGAGTGTGACTAAATCCTGACCAAAGTTATCTGAAAAAATATTAAAAAATTACAAAAACAATCATGTTGCTAACAAGAACCGCCAAGTTTATCCAGATGCCTTGGCTCGAAATGTGGTCAATAAAGTATAACTTTTGGAGCTGATTAGTGTGTGGGTTCTCTTCTCTTTTTCTGATGCTACTTTTGAACCCAGCACCTCTACCAAGTGATGTGCGTATTCTATTCGTTTTTGTAAAACAAGAACCCCAAAATGGGTTCCTGTCTTTAAAGGTAAGTTAAAACACAAAGTGGTTCTGGTCCTTAATGGCTTCTTGACATTTTCGGTCATGTAAAAAAAAAAACAGATGTTTTTTAACTTGAAGTTGTCGTTTTACTGACCTCTATTGTGATAGATTGCTGCAGCAGGTTTTTACACAATAAATCCCACGTGTAGCCATCTAACTAATACTGTGAAGTCACTAAACAGCCACCCCAAAAAATTAAATCTCAAATTCCGTCGACTGCACTACCTCCCAACCTCTTCTTCTGCATTTTGCATTATGCAGAATACAATGTCCCACCTGACACCAGTGACTGAAAATAGCTAATACCTATAACCGCTAATATATGACAGTGTCAGTGATGGCAAAATAAATAAACTATTCTGTCATTAATTCATAAGCAAATGTGTTCAGAATTAAATTGTAAAAATGCCAATGCCTCATAGATAGATGGATAGATAGATTCTACAGTAATTAACAACGGATGGCCTGCCTCACCCCTTCCTCTCCTGACCAAGGAGCTGTCGGGAGCATTCTTCCTCTGGGAGATCAGCCCGCCGGCCTCTCCGTCCTCTCCTCCACACTGGATGCCCTCTGGGGGACTGGGGGAGTCCCCCTCTGGGACCCTGGGTGGTGCATGGGGCTCCTCCTTCACGTGGTTCTCCTCTTCATCCAGGTCATCATCAATTGACTGGTTATGATCTGAGCTCTGGGGAGGGAGAGCACACACAGGCTGTCGGGAGGAAACCTCATAACTCCATTTTTGAGGTTTTAGATTTTGTTTTTGTGGCATAAATCAGTGCTATTGAACAGCCTTTACGTCTGTGTTTCGAAAATATTGAACCAATGGAAAGTAGTAAAAAGTGCTTTGAACAAAATCTCTTAACTCCATCGGACCCTAAAAATGTCTGCTAAAGCAACTAACTCCACCACCTCTCCTCATGGAAGTAATTGACGATATATAAAGTTATAACACCAACTTTGATGAGGCTGTATTGCTTTGTTTTAAAAATATAAGGTTTTCTTAATTACCTGTGTCCCTTGGAATTTACTATTTTATCATTGACGTTTACGTGAGAAGCATTTAGCAGTCAAAGGCATTTGCATGCCTTGGACTTTCTCATCAAAAGGGAATACTGAAACAACATGCTACCTTGCCAAACCAAACAAATGGTTTAGCTGGCAGAACTTGATCTCAAATCAATGTCCTCAAGTAACTATGTCCTTTGAAAAGCCAGTAATAATAGTAGGAATTTTCTTTGGTGGTTAAGTGGCTCAGTAGTTAATGCAGACACATTGTTTTAAAATGTGTAGCACATTGAAATAGACCCTATGACACATCAGGAGCCCATTAGTATACATGTAAGTCTAGGCCAATGAGTTTTTGCTAAAAGTATTATGTTGTATGTCTGTGTCAAATATTGATGAAAATGTCCATCACAAGCTGCCATGGTATGGTTAATGGTGCAGTGGGTGATTTTCACAGTTCACATACTCTGGCGACCCCAAGTGGCAGCTAGTGGAAACTGTTTGGAAAATCATGCCACTAGCAGATGAGACAACTGAAGCTCATTGTGTTTATGCACTGCATTTCAATCCTATGTGATTGAGATGCAATTTATATTTCCATGTGGGGGGTGCATCAGCTAGGTCGGGTGGTAACGGGGGGTGCATGCTGTTCTACAGTATACCAGTCCCACTCCTGAGATGCACCAGACCAGCCTGAATTTGGCTCGAGGGTGGAACCATTTTGTTTGCGTGTCATGTCAGTTCGTTTTTGTGACTTGCCTCTTCCTGACCAAACTGATCCACGGAGTCACAGTACACCTCACTGTCCGAGTCACTGGTCACGTGCTGCGGTCCACATGCATCGCCATTAGAATCTATATGGTGGGAACATGGAAGAGCAACACCAGATTGACCCAATAAGACCTGAGGACGATTCTACAGATGCCTTGTAAATCAGTAGTTCTCAAACTTTTACGTGCCAAGGACCCCCAAAATTATATGTATTTGACCGCGCAGAACCCCCGTATTTGACCACGCAGGACGTGCAGGAAGCACACACACACACACACACACACACAAACCTTTCGCGGCTTGAATGGGTTAAGGCATCTGAATTATCTCTTTACAGTATATTGTAGAATAGAATAGAATTATAATGACTGACGTGTATTTATAGCGCCAACAGAACTAATCATTTTTGAGGGGCACTAGCCCTAGCCTGGTTAATAAACCAGACCGAATGAGCCGTTGGCAAAAATAAATTGCCTGCCGGCGGATTTCGGTCTGGAGGGGCTCAATTGTATGCCCATTTCCTACACCAGAGAATGTGGGCGGCCAATAGGGACACGGTATGCAATATGGGCGGGCTTTGGTACAGTGACTTTCAATGCTTGAGACCTTTGACTGACAGTAGCTCTGACCAATTGCGTCAAAGAGAAAATGTTTCCCTGGAAATGAAATCCAAGCTGAGCCTCCCCAGACTAATATCCGCGGTCCGTGCGATATTAGTCTGGTTTATTAACCAGGCTACACTAGCCCCTCCTATATACAGGTCTAATGTTTGTTTTTAGTTCAATGTTGGTTTTAAAAACACCATTGACAATGAAGGGAAAATTCCCGTCATGTTGTCTCTTTATTGTTAATGGCATTTAATGTTTGTGTTGGCACCATTTGTTTTATATCACCATTACGTCACCTAATCAACATGGGTTAGACTTTAATACATTAGCGCCCCTCACTTCACACGGGTGTGATTTTGTATTACACCATTAATAACGCAACACTGGACCAGCTTAGTGTTGGTGAAAGCGGCGAGTTGCCTCAGCTCTGGGTGAATAAAGCTTAGCAGATTATCTGATCACATGTCCAGGGATATGTAGCCAGGGGCAGGCAGCCAGTGCAGGCCGAGTCCCCAGACCCCATGAACAAACTAAGTGTTGGATGGGAAAAGGAAGGAAACTGAACATAAATGAGTTCTAAGTAGCGATGTGCCGATGAGACATTTTGGCCGATATAATTAATTGCTGTTATGGCCGATAACCGATATTACCGATGTCGATATTAATTAATCGGTCTGATTGATGAATCGAACCGATGTCGATTAATCTAAAAACAACTAGAATCACAAAGTTGTGTCAGCGTGTGACTTGCGTGCATCTATGAAGATCCCTTTATTGAGTAATGCATGACCACATTGAGCACTACAGGACATGATGACAGTGTAATAATTCAATGTCAAAGGCCCCACATAGAGTGTGGTTCTCAATCTTTATTGTCTCAGATCACCCCTGTAAATAACGTTTTCATTCACGGCAAGTATTCGACGGCACCCACTTTGAGAAACCCCGGTCTAACCATAGACCGTACAAAAGGGTCTAACCTGTTATGTGGTGTCCGTTGAGTCGAGGCTCCGTGGAGCTCCTCGCGTCCTCCTGGTAGTCATGGCCGTTCAGCACCGCCTTGGAGTGTGTGCCGTTGGTCATGTGGGCCAACTGCCCGTTGGACAGGGGCACTTTGGATCTCCTGGACGAGCCCTTCTTCTTTGGCAACGGAGGCGACAATTTCTTTTCTGGAGTAAAAAAAAGGAAAATCCCTTTTGTTCAGCCGCTGATATTTTATGACGTCTACCTACTTCACCTCCAGACTTGAATTCACTCGTAAGACCTGAGGCCAGTTATACAATTCCTTGTAAATCTGTAGTTCTCACACATTTCTTTCTTCTAAAATGTTTAAAAAATAGCATGAAATTACCCACTGTGGGCTTGTATATCTGCTACTTTTGAATAGCCAACGCAAAAATCTAAAATGACATGGATGCTTTCCCCAGTTTAATGGGTTTAAATCATCTAAAAAAGAACACACTTTGCAAGGCTCATAAAACGGCCATTTTGAGGCGATTAATATACGTAGTGATCAAAAAGTCAGAGAGCAGTCAGAGCACTGACGCCAGAGAAGAGCTCTTCTCTATTTATTATCATTATTATTATTATTATATTAATACTATACCTTTTTTGACCTCTTTTATCACTACTTCCTCTTCATCTTCCTCGTCATCCTCATCATCTTCCTCCTCCTCCTCCTCCTCATCCTCCTCCTCCTCCTCCTCCTCCTCATCCTCCTCGTCCTCGTCGCTGCCGTCCAGCAGTGGTTGGAGCGTGGGGGGCTTGGTCTTCAGGGTTCCGTTCATCTCCATGGTTCTGATGATGCTCTTTGCCATGCTCTTTGTAGCCATTCCCGTCATCATCGTATCAATCCCTGAGCAACAGAACAGGACTTGTTGCGACTTGCAAGAAGATGACCAACTATTCAAGAAACTATACATCCTCATGATAAAATAATGTTTATATATGTTCTATTCTATGATAATCATAATTCATAATTATTATGATTATAAATCTCTGATTAAACTGAGGTTAACGGATATACAGTACTGATAGAGCAGACTGCACATGATGACATGATTATATGGGCACATGTGCTAATAATGATGACTCAGTCAGGCTAGCAGGTACCACTTTTCTGTGGAATTTCTTAATCTCAGACTTCCCAGTAACTGCACAAACGTTTAGTGCACTGTTTCGTGGAAGAAAATACAAATTCTTCACTTTGCTACAGTACTAAATGCATGGTCAGGGACCAGTACCACATGCAATACCTTCATGGACCACCTGTTGAAAACCCCTGATTTAAAAGGTTTCACACATAATAAACGCAAGAGAACCATACAATACCATACAACCTCTACATTATGATTAATCTAGTTGCACAAACTACTTCTAGGTTTACTAAACAGCAGTTTGACTGCAACACTATACAAAAGTATACACTAAACTACCACACCAGACAAAAGTATACAAATTTTACTACAGCACCAAACAAAATGAAGTTTTACACATTATAGGTACTTGCCTTCAAGTTGCCTAGCAAACTTTGTCAAAACGGCTGAGCATAGAGGGCAGTTAAAAAGAACGGTTAGATTTGACATTTCAAAACACAATGCGCACATTTTGCATTAGATATAACTTTATGTGTAATGTTAATTATACCTGCACTCAGGTCTGATATCTGAGTGATCTTTTTATTCTCGTCGACGAGCTCGTAAAACGGGCCGAGTATCCTCAGGAGTCCCTCCACCTCCTCCGTGATAGGCATGCCCTCCAGGATCTACATACCCAACATATAGTAGCACAGAGAGGATGTCAAGAGTTCACAAGTTCCCTCCTCCTGCCTGCATCTGGGCTCTCTCAAGCAGAAACCATGAACCCGGAAGCAGCGGGACAAAAATCTGATATCTCCATAATAATTTCGAGTTGTAGTCTTGTTAGGTTGTGTTTACATTGCGCTGTGGCACAGCTTCAATATGTCAACGTCTCGCGTTGATCCCGCCTCTAGCGGCCGCATACAGCCGCATATCGCTCCGGACAGAATTGGTCCGGAGTACATCGTCTCTGACCCAGAGTTCCCAGGCTCTCCCTAATGGCAGAATGCAAATGTTGTCCAGCAGGGGGAGTGGTTCCACCAGGCTACACATTTGTATGGGTCACGAGTAAATATGTATCCCTTTATTTATGTTTTGCTTCCTATACATTTTCAAATGATTTTTCTCAAAGAAATTCCAAGAATTGGAAAACAAAAGGTAGTGAAAAATAGCCGATCTACAAGATCGCATTGCTACATCTTAGGGGCTTGAGGATCTGTTATTTTCACTAGTTTGGGTCCCGGGGAGACATCAAAGTTATTTTTCTTGAGCTGAAAAGATTGGGAACCACTGCTGTAACTGACGGCCTACTAGTAACACTGTAATACAGTATACATTTACAATTAGATTGTAGGCATTTTAATGGCAGATGCTCTTAATCCAGAGCGAAGGTAAACACAAGGTATAGTACATCAAATGCATAGAAATAGTAATCCAGGATCATAGCTAAACCAAGAACCTATCATCAGTCTAGAAAGTAGAATATATATTAAAAAAGGAACCTGGCATCTGTCTACAATATGACATGCTATGTAATGTAAATTATATTTTAGTCTTTGCATAAGCCTGCAAGGTCACGGAAGCTCGTCATCAAAACCACTCTCAAAGAGCACTTCGAAACTGGCCCCAATAAAAAGTCAAAGGCGAGGGCAAGTTCTACGGCCCTGGCTAAGGAGGAGTCTGAAGAGGTAAAGAGGCAAATAAGATGATGAATTGTGTAGGGCAGTGGTTCTCAAACTTACAATGGTCCCTGACCAATTTGACGGTCAGGGCCCCCCCAATATTGACCTCCAAATTGTTACAGATTAGTCCATGTATCCCTGTTTGGAAAGATATGCCAGGGGTCCCGGAGGTAAGAGAAGATTGTTATTGCATGGCTCTATAGCCCTGATTCATCATAACCTTCTTTATTTCAAAGACCACTAGTTTGGTATGCATTTAGGCACCCTCATATGAAGACTTTTAATTTTAATCTCTGGGACCCCAATCTACAATGTAAAATCATCAGTGTCAAATTAACTCTGAGTGTACAAATATTTCCACTGAAAATGAATTGGTTCAGAAGTTCAGAACCCTAAAAGTTGGTTCGGAACTGAAACAAAACAATGGCCGCCGTTTCTGTGGAATTACCATGGTTCCAAGAATATAGAATGGAATCAGTTCTAGAACCAAAGTTATTTTGGTGGAAAAGAGGCCTGAGAGTTGCAGACCCATAAAAAGTCCATTTGGTTCCCATCATTTGGCTGGAGGCCCCCGTGGAACCCCAGTCCCCGGACCTCACTCTGAGAACCACTGGTGTAGGATGTTACTAATGAGGTAAACTAGTGACTGGCAAAGATTACCTACCAGCTTCATTTCATCTACATAGGCCGCCATTGCTTCTTCCTTTGGCATCTCTCCAAGAGAATTCCAAGCATCCCTGCACAGAGATTGAATGCATGATAACAGAACAAAGTCAAAACTGGTTTGAACAACTGTCACTCACTCAACGGCGTCAACTCCGGGAGTGCTTGAGGGCAGAAGCACCCACTGACACAATAGGGCTGAAGCTCCCCTCCCCCTGGTCATTTTGTCACGTAGGGACACACCTTTACGGTGTTCACAGACAAACAATTGTTGTGATTGGTCGGAAAAATATCGTATCCGGGGGAAATACATCTGACGCAGATAAGTAAGCCTGGGACCGAGGGCGAGGCTACTTATTTCCTAAATATTCTAGAAATACAAGAAAAGACAAAGTGGGTAATAGGTGACATTCCTTGTCAATATGGGAAGCACCCTATGATCCGACGGACCATTGCTCCAAAGGAGCATTGGTCCGAGGTGCGCTGGGGGTCGGGAGAGGGTTGGGGTTAGGTTTAGGTGTCTGCCCCGGGGGAGGTTAGGGTTAGGGTGAGGGTTTGAGGTAGGTTGTCGATCGGACCAATGGACCGTCGGCATATTGACGCGGACCCTGTCAATATATCAGCCATGTGAAGTCCAGAGAACACTTATCATAACTTGAGGATTTAAGGCGAAGCATGATAACGTTCAATGGCAAATCCAGATGTCATGTATTGGTTAGTCAGGTCACATGACCACTGACCAGGTACAAGGGTGATCAGATTGTATAGGTATTTAGCCAAGAAAAAAAATGAATACATGCCATCTTCCCGTATTTGCATGAAGTAGGACGTGACCGAATACAGGTCGGTGTCTATTATTTCCAATGGAAGAATGACAGTGAACACAGCTTCTGAAGCATTCATTAGCCCCATGAACTTCCCAAGATTTTCATGCAAAAATGGCTTTTCTCAGAGAGACACATCAGGAGAACATCAACTACTTTACTGGCAACTTTTATCTGTCCCAGACTCCCAGCAACACACTCTCACAGGCATCAGTAAACATATAGGACGTTCGCAACATTTGCCGTCAGACAGACCATTTGTAGGATTTGTGTACCATTTTGCCTCTAGTGACTCGAACTGGGATGGTCTTAAATCAACTCTCTTTGGTAGGGACACATTGAGGGTAATATTTTGTTATCAGTGCTGCTGGCTCATTGCAAGGGCATTAACCCATTCTGACCTGAGATCAGATTCATACGAGGTTTCCACTGGACACACACTGGTCTGATGAACCCATTCTGACCTGAGATCAGATTCTAAAAATGTCAGTCGCTCTTCGATTTTTCAAAAATAGCAGACCTACAAGCTCGTAGCGCGCCACTTGGTTGTAGATCTGCTATTTTTTCAATAGCTAAAGCATAACATGATGCTAACACCAAAATAGGTTCCCGTTCAGAATGGGTTAAGTGCTGCATCACACTGGGCCCCGAACTTGCAGGAACCGGGGCACTAAGCGACAGGGCAAAACTGAGAGAAGACTATAGTATTGTCGAAAGAAAGACTAAACAAACAAAATATTGAACCAATGTCTGCTGACGGAACCGGTAAGGCGGTGAAACGTTTCAGAATCACCCGCCTCTGGTGAAGCAAGTTGACATGAGGACAACAATGATAGTACATGCACTCGTCAACCTGTCAATTCTTACCATTTAGCTTTGCCCACAGCGTCCCAGAACCCAGGCCGTGGTATATTACACGGACCTAATGTGGCTTGCTTGTAGTAGCTGTAGAATTTGAGCATCATGTCATTGGAAGGTTGAAAAGAACCTGTAGGGGAGAAGGTTAAAATGGCAAACAAGACCATTTAGGTTAGGGGCTGTGGTTCATTATAATTTTTTGCATCATGCATTTCTTTAATTAGCGAAATACTGTCATTGGCCTTTCAGTTGCCTTTAGTAGTGAAGTATAGGAGTTGTAAATTGTAATTCTCATCATATTAACGGCAACCCAACAGCTACTGTATACTGCTTGTGCGGTATGTGGGTTAAGCCTTAATCACACAAGCTGCTCAGCTTTCCCCTTGTTTCCCACAAGCTGTTTTTGACTGATTGATTGAATACTTAATTAACAGTTTGCAAAAAAAAGTACAGAGGTACAGTTATACAATAATGCTAGTTTCCATTATGGTCCAATGAGTTAAATAAGGTGGTGTGAGGCTATACAACCCTCAACCCACCTCCATAAGCCCCATTGTGTGCTACAGTTCATTGACTGGTGGAAGCTGGATTAATGGCTGCAGACAACTCACCGTCTGGGGGTAAACTTTTGATGACTTTGACAGCCGCTTCAAACCTTTGCTGTGTCAAATGGTTCTTATCATCCTCCATGCTGACGACCTCCATTATGCCACAGGCCAGAATATTAATTTAGAGGGCCGTGGACCTGTGGATTAAATACAATATTACATTTACAATGAGCCTAAAATAAAACGCTAAACCGAGTCCGACATGTGTGGGCAGTACGGGCTGCATGTAATACTGATAATAATGACATAGTGCATGCTTGTCAACATCAGTAAATAATGGTAAATGTGATGTTATAACGTTATGTTATTTACACGTTATAATAAATGCTATGACGTTGTAATAAAAACTATGTTTTCACCCTATGAGGAAATCACCACTTGAGGATCGGTTGTTGTGCCGTTTGTGTATCTGGGACAACAACACTATAGTCTAGTGTGCAACATAGATCACTCAATAATTAATGTTTGATCATGAATACGAAGCTATAGCCGTGTGCTATATCTCTTATATCTTGGAAAATCCGCAGACTCACCATGGATCGGCTGGGCCGGTGGGCCTATCTGGTCTGATCAGAAAGAGAAGAGTCCTCTGTTTTGCTCTCGGACGGACGCCATGAACAGCACAATATGACAAACAGTACGTCTGTAGGCTACGGCTGGGGGAATTGTAGTTTTATAATCTGTGTGACTCACACTGGGCCTACAAGGTCCACAACGCACCATCACCTGGATGTGGAAGTAATGGTGCTCTGTGGGAAATGTAGTCCCTGTGACATTTTCGTAACTTGGAGAAATGTAGGCATTGGGACTGGGCGCACGGGACGGGTGAGTGACTGTTTCATGTAAACTAAACTCCCAACAGATCTGAAAACATGTTGTTTTGGGGATTGATTGATTGATTGAAATATTTATTAACAGTTTGTAGAATTTACAGTACATTTTAAGCACAAACTCAATACAAAGACTGTTAACTGTGAGTGGACGACCCAATTAAGCATTACACTTGTTTACAACAGGGTCCACATTGTTCAATTCATCAAAACATTTAGAGACATACAAATAGACACTTCTATGTAGCTAAAGAACAGAACAGGAATTCATCATATAGGAAGCAAAAAGGGAAAAGATGCATATACAGTGAGGGGAAATGGGGTGGGGGGGGGGGAGCCCTGGTTTCAGTCCAGTCAACCTCCTCTTGTGAGTTGGCTAGTGAGGTGCACCCAAGGAGACATTTATACTTCAAAGCGCAACAGTGTTGCGCACAGAGAACAGCTGATATACAAGCTCACATTGCATCACAGATGCGACTGTTGTGAGCTTAGTTAGAGGTCTGCCGCGTGCGCGACACCATCACGGGGACGAAGCATAAATTATAGCCTAGGCTACTTGATGGGCTGCTCAAAAATGCACCATCAAACTTTCAGATGCTGTTTTTTGAGTGGTGCAACCGCGCTCCTACAACCAGCAATGTCCGTGTACAGTTGTACTGTACACCTATGTGGCTATAATGTGGCCATGAGCACGAGTATATGACTATAGGGTACCAGTAGGGGGCGCCAGAAACAGAGAGAGGGATAGTGCTGCAATGTTGCCTGCTAATGAGAGAGAGAGAGAGAGAGAGAGAGAGAGAGAGAGAGAGAGAGAGAGAGAGAGAGAGAGGGAGGTGGGGGGGGGGCTGCACCACTCAGTTCACACGGGTGTGATTTTTCTCCCAGTGTGGAGGAAGAATCATTAGGATTTTTATTGTAATCTCTCGCCCTTGAAATATATAATCCTTGGTTTCTGTTGTGTTTGAACAATAATAGCAAATTAGCAATTCAAAGCAGTTGTCCTCAAAACCACACCTCCAGTCGCTGTCATAAGAACGGGAGGTGCACTCATGAACACTGCAGCACTGCAGAGCTGCACGCGCACCTTAGAGACGCGCACCTGCATCAAGTATAATTTATGCTTCGTCCCGCGATGGTGTCGCGCACGTAGACCTCTAAGCTCACAACAGTCGCATCCGCGATGTGATCTTGTATATCAGCTGTTCTCTGTGCGCAATACTGTTGCGCTTTGAAGTATAAATAAATGGTGCATTTATATAGCGCCTTTATCCAAGCCAAGCCAAGGCGCTTTACATAGATTGTGCAATTGTAAATGGGTGCATCTCACTAGCCAACACACAAGAGGAGGTTGAATGGAGTAATGGACTGAAACCAGCGCTCACCCGGGCCGTGCGCCCAGTCCCAAAAAATTGGTCTATAGGACTGCCCCCATGAAGTGAACGCAGTTTGCGTAACTCTGACTATATTTAAGGCTCTGATGTGACCATACCATTAACAACCAATGTAAAAAATTCACTCCTGACTCCTATATATGGCCATAGACACTTGCACTTGACAAATGTGCCCAAAATATGCCGACCCCTTTTTTTGTGCAAAACTAATGCTTGGAATAGCCTGGATCCAGCCCAGAGACCCCGCCCACTCTCTGAGTGGACTGCATCTCTTCAAGAAAACTACAGTCTGATAATCAGCCGAGCTATAGCCAAAAACAGGAAATCATCATAAAGGATAGAGGGAAAAAAGTAAAAAAAAACATACAGTGAGGGGGAAAGGGGTGGGTGGGGGATTTAGATTTTACGGGGGCCAGTTTCGAATTGCAGTCGACCCTGACAGCGGTTTTGAAGGAGTCAAGGGATTCACATGTCTTAATGACAGTTGGTAGGGCGTTCCACATTTTTGTGACATAGACCACAGAAAATCCACAGAATGTTCAAAGTACGTTCAGGTTTGTTGGGGGTGTAATTGAGGTCCTAAAAACTAAAACAAAAACAAAATGAAAATTAATGTCATGAAACTATACCTATTGTATATCTTTTCAACGACATATAGCAGTAAACTACATATCCCGGCATCCTTTGCTCTCGATCCCAGCGTTTTGTTCAGTTGTGTTTTTTCTTCTTCCACTGGGGGAGGTGGTGATAGCAGGAGGTTTACGCAGAAGCGAGGAGGGCAGGGAGGGATCCCACAATAGCAGTCAGAGAGCCAGCCTCTGTGTGTGAGAGGCGAGAGCAGAGCTGGTGGTTCCACTTCCAATCAAAGGGAAAGAGAGAGACATGTAAAGATGGCAGAGCTACAAATGCTGCTAGAGGAAGAGATTCCTGCCGGGAAACAAGCGCTTGTGGAGAGTTATCAGAACCTCACCAGAGTAGCGGACTACTGCGAGAACAACTATGTCCAGGTAAAGATAAGATAATAAATATACAACCCCTCTTGATACCGGAATGAACCCTTTGTCGTAAAACTGGAAAAGGGAAGGCAAGGGGGGAATGTTGAGAGAGACAGGAAATGTTGGATATAAAGAAGACACTGGGACATTGTTGTCCTCTTTCTTCTCCCATAGATCAAGAAAGATCTAAACGATTTAATCTTCACTGCAGTTGTGGTGGATTAAATGTCTTGTTCCAGCCGACTGTTGGTGTTTAGATCGTTGATCTCATAGTTGGTTTACATAGAGGGTGTGTCTAGTTTTAAATAGTCTACATTCAACTGCTTTCACACACTCCAGAGAGAGGGCCCATCCCGGCCGCCGGCCGGCGGTACCGAATACTTTTAGGAATCTAGTTTGGTGAACATGATTCATGTCTGGAAATCCTGTTTTCGTTAGACCTGCATAGTGTCTAGTGTGTGATCATACACCGGCGAGGTGATACACAACAACGCGCTAAAGTTGCTGCTGTGTCGCCGTGCGCCTTGGTGTTGGTGATGACACTGACTACAGTCAGTGTCATTCAGGCACTCAGTGGTTTATGTAGTCTTTAAGACAACCATAGATGCATTTTGTAATCTTCTCTTTAAGTCAGACTCGATAAAATGTAGGAGCCTCTATAGTCTATGAATTCGGATTGATAAGAATTCAGGCACCCATGTGTAATGGTTACTTATGTATCCTTGGATGATCATCAAGACTATCATAGATGTATGTTAGCGAGGCAGTATGGCGTACAAGACTTTATAAAATACATATATGATAGTCTTGATCCAAGGCTATGATTTATGATGATGTATTCTTGATGATGTTTGTTCAGTCTCAAATCTGCTTGTTGTTCCTTGTTTTCCTCTCAATATTTAATAGATTTTTTTTACTTAAAACAACTGGATTATTATAATTATTTTGTTATTTTATGCCTTTAAAATATTTTTGATACTAGTTATTTCTCTGCATGGAGTACAGATTCAATTATATAACAATTCTATTAAAGAAGATTCCGGTAGCCATATAGACTTGGATCAAGAAAGATTATATCGATTCTGAAATATGAAATTAAAAGTCAGACTTGATCAAATACATCTACGATAGTCTTGATCCATGCAAAGCTACTGTAGCCAAGCACTTTCATGAGGAAAAAATGGAATGTCATCTCATTGTTACTTCACTTGGTCAATAGTGAATAGCTATTGACTTTTCTTTTCTTTGTTGGACATACAAAGGTTTTTTTGTGGGTAGAATTGACTTTCTTCGACATAGATCTGTTGCCTTTATTATGTGTTGATTGAAATTCAGCCTATATTTTTAGGTTGAATTTCTTTGTCTGAAGATGAGTATATGTAGCCTACTGGTCCTTACGGTTTTATTGTTTCACCATGGTGACTTTTAATACTGTAGTAGGCCTACTAGTGTTTTAATCTTACTTTCATGTGAAATATGAATGGCTTCATCAACTTATAATGCCAGGGCCATGAACACCCCTCCACCCACTTCGGTGGGGATCCGGAACCCAGAAGAATCTGCAGGAAGCGGATCCAACATTGAGAAACCGGAATCGGTTCCATCACATTTGGAACTGTTTCCAGAACCGTTTTCACCACACTGTCTGGTTATGTGGACTTCACGTCTATAGCTATACAATTAGCCTATACTAACTATACTGGTGATTCTCAAACTTTCTAAGCTCTTCATAAGGACCTGAGAGTGTACAAAGCTACAAATGGGTCCATTTGGTTCCATTTGTACACTCTCAGAGTTAGACCTGTTAGGGTCCATGTGGAACCCACTACTATAGGAATCTTTAAAGGAACCATTAAAATCTTAAAGAATCCCAGCCCTCCCTCCACCCACTGCCATCAGAATGGTTGCTGACAGACTTTTGTCTTTGGATACTGTATTGCTGATAAGCTAGCTAAAGCTAGGTACTGCAATCTATTCTAATGTAATTCAGCTGGAGATTCTCCAGATTGTTTTGGATGGCTCTCTCTAGAAGCCCATCTAAAAAGCGCTGTGCAGTGTTGTTGAGGAAGCAGAACCCTGTCCAAAGGAAGCTAAGAGACAGCCCACCACCATCAGCATGGAGGGTGTGTCCATTCCAGCTGTCCTCCCCGAGGACTCCCTGTAATTTGGTTCCTGGGGCAGTTGTGCTTCCTTCTTGCCATTTACAGCCTCTCTTAGATGATTTGGCTTTAGGGGGAAGAAAGGCTAGTTATATATCGTTGCTGTCGACGGGAAGATACAAACCTAGTATCTCTCCATGTTTCACATTTTGTAGGTTTTTGCGTAAATCAATGCCCTGCTTCATCATACAAAAGTATCACACACAAGTACTGGAAATAGCAGATCTACAAGTTCACTCTGAGTGTGACTCTGGACTGTGTTCCATCCGACAGTGATCAGGTGGAATCGATGGATTGTTTGTTTTCCCATCTTAGATGGGAAAACAATAGGTTTGGTGTCAACACATACAGAAAAGCCAATATATGTAATATTAATGTTCTTGTATTTCAACACTATGAAGCTGAAGTTGCTGAACACATAATAATCACATCTTTGTTGTATTATTTTACAAACACAGTCATCAGTTTTATATTGTAACTGAATTTTAGGAATTTATTCTTAAATGCATACCAAGGATCATAGGATTCTTTTGAGTTTCCGACCAGTGTATTCCATTGTAATTTATTTGCCACGGTAGCTATTTTAATATCGGACACACCCGACCTTTCACATGGCATATTTTTCGTATGTTTTTTCCTGCTGTTGACTATGTAAAGGCTAAAGCTTAGCCGCCCACCTCAAACCAACCCATAAATAAACTGCACAGCGAGCAGCACCCATGGGAAGCTCTCTAATGACTAACTACATCTATCCACACTCACAAATCATTATTGTGAGGCCAAAGCCTAGAATTAAAGACGTTCATAGTAAAATAAGTAACTTGAATGTTATTTCTTTATTTTCTAGATTTGTGTTTTTTTCAGATAGGTCTACTAACTAAGCGTGTTGTAATGTAGACAGGGAAGAGAGAGAGAGGAGAGACATGCGGGTTGGATTCGAACCCGGGTCCTTACACTCACTAGGAACATTGTCGAACTGAAATGTTGAAAAAAGAGAGAAAGCGGCGTGCATATGTTTGGCTGGAGTAAAGGTGCAGCAAGGTGCTCTTTGGTATAAAAGGGTGATGAAGTTGATTTGCAAAAAATGGAAGAGACCAACACACTCTTGTGGAAGAAATAAAAAGCCTTTAATTGTCTGGCTATGCATCATGGAGAGAATAAAACAATTACACTTAGTAGTTAGTATCAGTGGTATCATGGTTGACCAACAACTGAAATGTTAATTTGCCGGTAATTAGTAATATTGTGAAGCCATCACTATCAAACCCTCACAGTACACTCTAGTAGTGTAGTGATGTTTCAATCTGAGTCATGAGCTGAGCACATCCTTGTACTCCTACAAAAAAGGTTTTTTTATAGCGCTGACGCACAACTCTGGATTCTAAGCTCTGCCATGCTCCAGTCATTGCATGTGTCACACCTAACAGTGCACTGTTCAGAAGCTTTAAAGCTGTATTTATGTGTGTGTCTGTGTGTTTGTGTGCACACAGACACACGCCGATGAGCTCCGTACCTAGAAGCGTGCCTCAGCTTGATTGGGCTTGTAGCTTCTCATGCCTCTCATTGCCACCCCTCTCTCTTTCTGTCTGTCTTTGGGGGGGGGGGGGGGGGGGGGGTGTACTGTGACAGGTCACACTTCTGCTTCCTGGTGCCCTGCTGACACCAAAGATATTTCTGTGTAGAAAGGTTATGGCACACAGGCCCAGTGAGGAAGAATAGCCAAAATGTAGGCCTATTTGAGACTCACAACCAGGTCCGTAATGGCACTATCATGAAATGATTTGTCACACATTGTTCGATAACTTTAGCAATGGTTCAGTTAGAGGAATAGTTTTTAATCATTTTCACAGCACACTGGAGATAACTGGAGCAGGTGCCGCCTTGTTCGGCGCTTCCCGCTTGCATGGGAAGCCTCTTTCTCATAATGTGATTGTAGCCTTGGATCAAGACCATCTATCGTATAAGTATACCATAGATGTATTTTATCGAGTCTAACTTTTGCTTTCTTATCTATGATAGTTTTGGTCTCTCTACCCCCCTAATTGTTGCTGGATATCCGCGCACAAAGCCTGTACTTCTCGGTACATTTAAAAAAGAAAAAACATATAAAGTGCTGAAATTAGGAACCAGTGTGCACTGTATTTTCCGCCACTATCACCCAATACAGCAATACAGGGAACTTCCGACAGAATCCGAGCGACACAGACAGGATAAAAAATTCATATACTGAAAAATACGTACTAGGGTACGTAGGGATCATGCACGTGTTGGCCCAGATTTGAAAAGTAATCATCCAAGACATATTAGCCAAAATAAAGCTTTGCTTGTTGTATGTGTGTGTGTGTGTGTGTGTATACAGTATGTGTGCAATTAAATTAGTCTATTCTTCAGATATTTCAAATGTATGTAAGTCTGGAAGAGTTTCAATTTCAAAGTGGGAGTGCAGTCTGGAACCACTCATGTCTATAGTGCCTGTGCTCCTAGTTTCACATTTATAAATGCATCACATAGCATTAGCAAAATCCCTGACATCATGAGAGAGAGAACCCTCTTTACGTGTCGGCCATGTGGTCGTGGTCTCCCTCCATAGCCCATGCTGTGGATTCCCAGCAGAAGTAATGCAGCTTTTCCCCCTGGAAGACATCCAGCCTGAAAGTGATAGGCTATATGTGTGTCATTTTCACGCTGTTCTGTCTCTCTGGATTATTGAGACCTCTTTTCTCCTCTCTCTCTCTCTCTCTCTCTCTCTCTCTGTCTCTCTCCTCTTTCTTTCACTCCCCCTCACTCTCTGACGCTTGGCCTGGTTTCTCCTCCTCCCAGCATGGTGGTTGTAGCTAGGCCTATACCACCAGCAGCCAGGCCCATTCATCCTTTTTACCACCACCTGTCACACACACTGCACTGCACCCCTCTGCTGCCTTGGTTTGGTCTCCTCCAGCCGGACTTATTCACTACAACCTGGTTGGAATATAGGACGACCGCAGAAATCACGGGGGGTGGACACTGGACAGACACGATAGGAATATACAGTATATGCCTCCTAGCTATTGTCAAAACCACAGCCTTAAATAAGTTTGATTTGTTTCTAGCACCAATATAGGAAACTAATAATAATAATAATGTCATAAATTAAATATATACTAATATGTATAATATACTGTAGTCGCTGTCGGGCAGAAACCTATCTCCATACCTGTATCTTTAAAAAAATATATATATATTTTTTATCCCACGATTTTGTAACCCATTTTTCACCCCTGTGTCAAGCATACCTGTATTTTAACATCAAAAGTAGTTGAAATGTGGCAGGAAGCGTTTTGGGCTTGTAGATCTGCTAGTTTTGAATTTTAATTAGAGACGAGTCGTGTAGTTGAATGAAGGTTGTAGAATTCACCTACAGTACAATGTGTAAATCTTTACAGTGACCCAACAATAAATACTACAGATAAAAAAAAACTGCAATTAAAAATCTGAAAAAAGGGCCTGGGCCGTGGCTCAGCGGTCCAGGCACCTTGGCTGGTAATCCAGTCTGGCAGTGTGCCGTGGGTTCGACTCCCGATCCCGATAGCCTTTACTACATGTCACCCCCCATCTCTCTCCCCATTTCCTGTCAGCCTACTGTCTGTCCCTCCATAAAATAATAAATAAAATTAAAGGCGAAAGCCACAAAAAAACAAAAAAACAAAACATTCTTAAAAAAGATTAACAATCAAGTCGTTTCGTGTTAAGTCCATCTGCTAACACAGGAAGACTTAAGAAACATTTAATGAGTTCCTGCCATGATGTGCACGCCACGGTTCACCTTTTGTGTCCCTATGCGTGACGCACTGATGGAATTAATTTATAATTGTGCCTTTGCCACTACTTCAAGGTCGGACTCGGGTAGACCTTATGGCTTCTCAGGCTGCCTCCATCTGCCTCAGCGGAGGGGAAGAAATTAAAGATTCTCTTATCGTGTGCACGTAAAAGAAAGGGGCCAAAGGCCTTGCTTTAAGTACTGAAGAAACTTTGTGGTTCTTCAGCAGATTGACGCTTCAATTATTTATTCATTCATTCATTCCTGAATGTCCTGGTGTTTCCTTCTTGTCCTGACTGTCACTTTCACTGGCTGGTCTGTGTCCTGGGCTGGCTGGCCAGCTTGCAAGCTGGTGTTCAATTTCTCACACAGCTTCATATTTCTAGGTGTGGTGTGGTTGTGTTCGCCTTTATGCCATGCCAGCCATACATATCATTGTCTAGACTCTAGATAAGAAGACCATAACAGCAAAAATAAGCCGGCCTCATGAATACATATGTCTGTCTTGTTTTGAGATAGCTCTGTCTCAAAACAAGAGGACATATGTATTCATGAGGTCAGTTTATATTCAATTTTTTTTTCTTAATCTACCATTTTTAGCTCACCTTTATCTCCCTGTCATATTATATCATCCAGGCCTAATCTGTAGCACACCAGCCAGGCTTACACATTAATACCCTTGCGGTTTATATCTACGAGTTGGCTCGACAGAAAACCTTAAAACTATCATATGAGATTTATGTGATTAATAACTTGATGGTATGTAAAGCTGCAATGTTAAATATAACCTACTGCAGGCCCGAAATGTATTCTAATCATTTAGAAATTCATGAGATAATGATTTTTGTCTTCAAAAATCGTATTGTTTTCCCTGGGCAATATACAAACTGAGTTAATTGGTTACTAGGCCGGGCGGGCACTGGCTGTTGGAGTACTGTCAGAGCTGAGTCTGATATACCCAATACCATACGACCGATCCACTAAATGTGGAGGTACAGAGATCCCTGATGTGATCAAAAACTACGGATGTTCAGAAATGGGAGACAGACCAACCTGCAGACAGACGGACAGATATATTACTAACAGACATTCATTTAGTGCATTGCTCTGTAAAATAATTGAGTTCTAATGTGCATGTTATGCTGGACAATTAGAGAAGCTGTGTCGGTTAATCAGGGAAGCCTTGAAGCCGAGCTGATGCCTCGCACGGGCTTCTTCCCCTCCCACCAGTTCCTAGAACTCAGACAGCCGCGTCAATACAGCGCCCAGACCGAGCACCAGCTCTGTGTTCCTTCTTCTGTCTCACTTATCTCACCCTGTCTGCCCCATATATACTGTAATCAGCAGTCAATACACACTGCACAGGGCCTGCTATGCTCCTCCATCACCAGCCAATTAGATTGACAGTAATTCACCTGCAGCAGTACAGGGCTTCGACTGCTCAATGACATAATCGCCACTAGTTGGGTTCTCGCTATTTAGCACCTTACTTATGGTATATATTATAACGTTTTTATGACATGCCATCGTACCTCGTTCTACCTCAGCTCAGTGGCCTTGTGGTTAGAGTGTCCGCCCTGGGATTGGGAGGTCCGGGGTTCGTTCCCCAGCCGGGTCATACCAAAGACCCAATACCTAACCTCGTTGGCTCTCAGCATCAAGGGTTGGATTGGATTGGATTGGAGGCAAGTCCCTGTGACATACTAGTGTCACTTCCAGGCCTCATTTCGTAGTTTTGTACATAGTACTACATTCAAGTTGTGCTTTATTGTTACATCCTGTGTAGTGTACAGGTGCAACAGACAATGCAACAGCATAGGCAATAATAATGAAAACGTAAAACGTATTTAAAAAAGAGTGCAAGAAAAGTACACGCATATGATCTTGGTATATTTTAATATTTTATATTAACGGCTTTTATTCAGTGCTACATTACTTTATATAAATACTTGAAGGTATCTTCTCTGTACAGCAGTTTAGGTAGGAACAGTTGAAGCATAATGGAAAGATTGAAGTGAGAATAAAGAAAAGAGAGGAGAGGAATAATGTACAGTGTTTTTGTTTTATTTGTTTTGGTCCGTTTCTACTCACCCCAGAGACATGGTGTTGTGTCGGACCGGACCCTTCAACTGTTCTTGAGTTGAGGCCCTCAACTTGAGGGCTTCAAGAGCTTATGACATGCTCTGACATTCCACACATTCCGTGGCCATTTTTGTTCCTCTGCAACACACACACACACACACACACACACACACACACACACACACTTGCCCTCAGGATGAAAGATGTGAAAGATCACGAACACAAATCTGTATGTCAGCTGTGGAACCGCAGCAGTGCCTTCTTTCACAGTAGTAGCAACAACAACAACAGCAGCAGTGGAGTGTTGTTTCTGTGGAGAAGCACCTTCAGGCTTGTTCCAACAAGCTGAAGTGCTTGGCCCAAAGGGTTATATATGGGCACATCTTTATTGGCCACGATGATGACAAAACTGATCAAATATTACTTCCCTGTGTGTTCCAATCCTTCATAGCATTGAGTATTTATTTTCATCTCTATCGGGTGGAAACCTCATTATGTCCAAAACTGTTACTTTTCAGGATTCAAATTCAAAAATAGCAGATCGACAAGCTAAAACGTGTTGCTTCGTGCCATAATGTTTCAACTGTGATGCTGTAGTATCTATCAAGTGCACTGATTTCTGGGGAAGAAAACATACAAAGTTAAAATATGGACAGCGAAAAACAAAAGGTTTTTGGTTTTTCTTCACGGTTGTTTGTTTCCTCTTAACTTCCATTAGTCATGAGGCCTTTCTCATTTTGTCCATTTCCGCCTTGCACTGCCAGGCCAGTGCAGGGCTGCCCAACGTTGGGTGGAGGAGCCACGGAGATGGAGGAGGCAGCCAGGGCTCCACCTCACTGACCCCTGAATAGTGTGCCCTCCTCAGGGAGGAAGTCTGCGCTGTTCCTTCCTTATTGCCTCAAAGCAGTGTGTGTGTGTGTGTGGCTCTGCTCTGCCAGGCAGCCAAGCAATCGCACGCCCCACTTAACCCATTATGATCCGAGACCAGTAGTTCTCAAATGTTTTTGTGTGCCTAGGATCCCCAAAATGATATGTTTTTGGCCACAGAATGTGCCGGGAACCCCCAGAAGAGAAGATTCGGGTAAAAAAAAAAAAAGCTAAATTATATATGATTTTTTCCCCCCAAACACTAGCAAAATAGCAGATGTATAATCTGCTCTTTCTGAGAACCACTGTTCTAAATTCGTTTTCTGAAAAACGTACAGTATGTTTCAGAAAAATGTTTTCATATAAATGACACGGATGCTTTCCTGCGTTTAAATGGGTTAAAATGCGTATGACTCCACTTACACTAGCATGGGGGTTGCTGTCTTGTCTGTCATTTGCCAGTTCTGGAAGGCATCAAAGCCTCATCGCAGCCAGCTCATGTAGCATAGCCTGCTTTTTGCTGATCTCACAAGTTTCCTGTGGAAGCCAAATAATCCAGCAAGCTGGTGAGGGCCGCTCCCATCTGTTCTGCATTTGTTTTGTAACCGTTGCATTTATGATCTTTAGAAATTAATAATTCATTATTTGATAAGCTTTTATAATGTTCTGCTTATTACTACTGGTGACAGTCACAATATTGTTGAACTAGGAGGTGGTGAACTCATTCGTCTGTTTTGGGTCGTGCCGAAGGAGCCGTCTAACTGCTTAAAATGTTAAATGTAGTCACTGGTCAGAGTTTGTATGCTTTTGCAGTGTTTATCTTTGTCGCCGATCATTTTGTAGTCTCGTGGGCCAGACTGTTGCCTCACACAATTTTCAAATGCTTCCGTCATACAGTCCGAAGCAACGTACCCTCTGAAAATGATGAAGCGAATGTGACTCATGTTAATTTATATTATAACCTGTCTTAGATCCTAGGCATCCATGTAATAGGCTATTAGGAACTGCCCTGCATTTTTTATTGTAATCAAAAATGTTCTTTAGTTACAGTCTAGTAACTAAATTGATATGGAACAAAAGTAGGCTCTAGTTTGTTTCATATCGATCGAGCTGAGCTCCCCACAAACATTCATGTTGGCCATGCACCATATGGGCTGTTCATTTCATATTCTTACCTGCCACTGTGTTGAAGACAGACTGCCTGTGGGATAATATTCTCCTCTGCTCCCACAGTTGTATTATATTATTCTCCTGAGCTCGCAGAGAGCCCCAGGAGGTTTGAGTCTCTCTGTGGGAGCTCACCTCGCTCTCTCCAGTGTCGTGTTCTTGACCCTTGCATTGTATTAAGGCAAGGGTATTCCTTATCATTGTCACACCAAAGTTGCTAACAACCCAAGGTTCTACTAAAGTTCAACATCACACTAGCCTTGAAAAGGAATGATGGAACGGTTGGTTTTCTCGCTCTTAACCTTCCAGACCCTCGAAATGTCTTGTTGTCTGCTGCTCTGCTGTGCTATTTTTGTTGTACATAAGATGAGAGAAAATATCTGCAAAGCAGAAGGCCTGCAGCCCCACACACACCAGATTAGATCATTAAAGTCTTTGCTGCAGGGCTCAATAATGTCATAGAATTGAAGAATATGCCAGCACCAGCACATAATACCTTTAAACGCTTTTCAAATCTGAGGAAGGCCTATCTGGTCGAAACGTGTCTGTCGATTGTCCATGAGAGATCAATAAACCATGTTTTGTGTGCTGGCTACTTGTTGGACAGTACATAAGATGACAGTTAAGCATGGGGAGCCCGCTGGCCAAGTGGTCCAGGCACGTGCCACATATAGGCTCTGGCCTGACAGCGCGTCGTGCGTTCGAGTCCCGTTCTTGACGACCCTTGCTGCATGTCTCTCCCCTTCTCTCCCTCCCACTTTCCTGTCTGTCTTTCTTCACTATAGCCGGCGGGACTGCACCAAAAATTTGAGAGGGACCTGTAATTTCATGCCGTACTTTGTGTTTTTTCTATTCATTGTTTTCGTATACACCATACCATAGACAACCATTAAAAGGCAAAATTTCATCATACTTTAAGTAGCATGTGACATGTCAAACTAGGGGGTTTTCATGATTCTGAATCCATTCCAAGCATTAGTTTTGCATGAAAAACACTCCTTGGCCTAAATTCGGCCATATCCACTGTGCCCAAATGTGCTGACCTCATCACATTTGTGATTTACTGCACGTCACCCCCGTCCCCCCCATCTCTCCTGTCACCCTACTGTATACATACCTATATATATATATATATATATATATATATATATATATATATATATATATATATATAAATAAAATAAAGGCTACAAGCCACAAAAGATATATCTTAAAAAAAAAATATATATATACAAGGCCTCTACCCACATGAACTCACTAAATGCATATCTAGTAATTGCAAATGACAATAAGGCAACATAAGTTGTTGTTAGTTGGCACTTGGCATACATATTATTATTATTATTATTATAAATTACATGATTTCGTTGCGATTGACACATCACATGCATGATTAAACCTGAAGACAACAAATGACACTAATGTCAATTAGCCAACATAGTTATGCATGCCTGACATGACATCACAGGTTGAGGTTGGTCATTTGAAGTTGAAGATCCACATGGGAGCCAAACCGTTCCCATGGGCATTCGATTTTTAATACGAAGCATTCTTTCCATGTCAACGAGCCAGCGACCCTAAAGTAATCAAATTATGAATCTCGTTATTTCGAGAATCTTTGCGCCTATCTTTTTATTTGTGTGAGGGGGATGAGGATGACAGCCAGGGCAGTGGCTTTAGACCAGACATCTGTCATCGGACACATCCCCATAGTGTTGCCAGCCAGGTCTGCTTATTATAAGCGACTTTGGACTTTTTTGGGCTACTTTCCTAAATGTTGTTTTAATCAGACTCAAACCTTTTCATGGCAAGGAGTGGACCCCTAGCGTAATATGTTTATGTCTGCAGTCCCCCGCCCCGCCCCCCCCATCTGAAAATATTTTGTGCCAGGGACGCCCAGAGGAAAATCTGTGTTAAAATGTTTCAAAAAGGGGGGAGGGGGGATTGCAGTTCTACAAGCTCAAATGGCGCATTGTGAGCTTGTAGATTGTCTATTTTCAAATAGCCGTAGCCTAGTCGCTTGTTTTCATAGACCGGGTCGCTTATTTGTTATTTCTCTCACAGAATCTGGCAACACAACCCCCGGCTGACCCCACATCATAGCTCCAGTCACAGGAGGATCAGTTCAACTCAGATCAGGAGAAAAGCAACTTATCGTCTCTCTCTGCAGACCCAAATCTCTGCTCGGGGTCAGACTGTTCTCATTTTGCTCTGCTGAGTATTATAGACTGAACAACATGCTTTGGAAGTGCAACAGTGTATTTTGGTACAGAAGAGTTCCATGGCCTCATTGTAGAACCTTATACCTGATTAACTGAAAGTTGTGATCTATGCCTGTAACATTTAGCTCATATAGGCATAAACGGACACAAACGAGACCTAAACAAGCTCAAGGAAAGCATATATGTAAATAATACTATCTGCTTTTGACAGATGTTTCCTAGTACAATAAAAATGCATATCCTTGGTCACCATCCAATAGCCGTGTAAAGCAAGCTCTTGTGAATGTGTTCCTGTTAGGAATTGAAACACCATACAGTCAGTAACAACATATCCAGGTTCATCTCTAGATATACATTTGGTATGTTTCTGACTGTTGTGGGTGACGGCGGTGTGTAATTCCACCTGTCTTCACAGATCATAACGCACCAACTCATCACTCATGCACTTATTCTCTCTCCCCATCATATAGTATACCTGCATGCTGCACTTGACTTACAGGTGTTTGAGTGCAGACATGTGGCCATGCTTGTTTGTATTCGGCAAACAACAGTGTGTGTGCGCTCCGAGTAGGTTTAGACTAGAGAGACAGATGGCATTCTGCTCAGAGCTCTCTGGAGGAACCCTTCCTAAGTTTCTGTTTTTCCCAGAAGCCGTTATCGTCCAACACATCTGCTGGTCTTATTTGCACAGACAGAAACACCACTTACGCTTTATCACCTCTTTATTCACCCGACCCAAGGCTAACCAACAGACTCGCTCCCCGGTTCAGACTCTTCTAAAGTATTAACGTTTTAGTGAAATAGCACAGTGGTTCACAAACCGTTTAGCACGAGAGCCAAAAGATACATTTTATGTCTCCCCGGCAGCAAAACTAGAGAAAATAGCAGCTCTACAAGCACGTCGTGACTCGTGATGCAACGTATTTTTTATGGAATGTTTTTTAATTCATAATTTGAAATGTATTTATATTTTTCTTAAATGAAAAACGGATGGGTCCTGAGGCTCCCGACCCACTGTTTGGGGAATCACTAGCAGTGGATAGCCACAGACACCGCCACCCTTTTAGTCATGTTAGTGGAATATCTCGATGTTATGACAGGCCTATCAGTTCGCAGCCGAAGCTAAGCTGTGTCGAGTGTTGTTGAGCACTGGAAATAGCAGATCTGCAAGCTCACAGCGTGTCATGCTATGACACATTGTGAGCTTGTACATCAGCTATTTATCCCAATGTTATGACGGGTCTATCAGCTAGCAGCCAAGCCTAAGTTGTACGTATCTTGTGTCACGTCAGTGTTGAGCACTGGAAATGGCTGATCTACCAGCTCACAACATGTCATGCTGCAAAACAGTGTGAGCTTGTACATCAGCTATTTTTTGGTGTGCATCACTCACCAGCATGAAACTAAGTATAACCTAGGCTTTTAGTACATGTACAATATAATAGGATGAACAATGAACCCACTCCTTGCTGGGTGATGTTCTTAATTCTTTCTCTTGGCAATCGCTCCTTCTTTTGATCAATTTCCCTTCCCTTCATCCACCTCCTTTCCTTCCTTCCATCCATCACTACCCACTCAAACCTCCACCCCTGCCTTGATACAGCAGCTTGTTGCTGTTAAAAGTACCCTAAAGCCAGCCATGGCTCTTTGGACTTTGTCTTTACGACTGAACAGTGTGTGGGGAGAGGGGACGAGGCCTGTGGAGATCAAACGGGTCGAAGACTGTATTTGTTCCCTGTTCCCTCTCTACCATTGTGGGTGGTGGTGGGGTGTAGAGTGAAGCCAAGTGACTCATTAGTAGTAAGCCTTGCTGAGCCTTGTGGCCCATAGGGGCAGGACTCAGGAGCCTATCTCCTGTTTCTGTACTGTAGCGTGAGGCAGCGTGATGTACAAGTAAACCCCCTGGACATGAATGACGCTAGTTTGTCGCAGAGACTTACCCACCAATCCAACCCTTGATGCTGGCCTGGGTCCCAGTTTTCTGAGACTTTGGTATGACCCGGCCGGGGAATCGAACCCCGACCTCCCAATCTCAGGGGCGGACACTCTAGCCACTAGGCCGCTGAGCTGGTTAAATGAGTCATTACTGTGTTTTGTTTTGTGTGTGTGTGCCAAATCGTTGGCCGTCTGTCTTATGTTGGTATCAGTGAATCACCAATTAAGATCCAATGTGGTGGTGAAAATGTTTCGGGGCGTCATCATGTGAGATGTTTTTAAATGAATGTGGTCTCAATTAGAGAACCCGCATCCCACAGACCCCCTCTGTTCTGTACAAGGAATGTGGCCTTGTACAGTATACCAACTAGTGCTTGGCAATTAACTACTCAAGTGCTAAAGACGTCTTATCAAATAAAACCGTATGAGGCCTAGGACATCTACAGACATCTTATGGCGTTTTACATTGATTAATGTAGGCCCCAGCCCTAAGCTACATCTGGCTATAGCTCTGGAATGCTAGCGCGATGTATACTCAAATCAAAATGGGTTTACCTTTTTCAGATGCTTATATCTCGGAAAACAAGCGTTATTTTACGGCCGACTTTGGCCTCGTCGCTAGTCGCGGTCGCAAGGTTGAAGGTTTATGTTTCGCATGACTTTGATAAGTGATCTGATAGATTTAACGTTGGTGACTTAAGTTTCGGTTCACGGACCTGGGGTAATTTTTTGACTCAAGCAAATCCGCTCATAATGGAAGGCACGGCAGAGGCTACAATAATTAATTCATTAATAGCTGTCTACATAATTGTTAACCCGAATATATATATATATATATATAAAGAATCAACTAAATTGTTTTGTCTGATTTAACCACTTGAAGCCGCAATAGGTCATTATTTATTGTTATCATAATCAAGGAACATGTTTGAAATAATCATTTGCAGTCATATCGCTCACAACGTGTCTCGTTGTGAGCTTGTCTGCTATTTTCAAACATTTTAGTACTTTTACTTTTGGTACTACTTTATGTATATTTTGATGCCAAATGTTGTACTTTTACTATAACATTTTGAACACAGGCTTATAACAGTGTTTTTATATTGTGTACCGGTATTTTACCTAAGTAAAAGTATATACTTCTTCCACCACTGGCCCCTCTGTAATACAAACCAACAGTGGGTTCTCATCTGGTCAAAGCTGGAACTGCAGGCGAGCCCGTGCATATAGCACGAGGAAACCCCGCGCCACTGGGGTTTAACATTGAGCACTCGTTTAGCACTTCCGCATTTGCCAACCAAAAGTTGGTTGGCAAATGCGCTCGCCACTGAGCAACTTCCATTGAAATGAATAGCGGGGAGTGCTCCGGTCTGCCCTCTATTCATTATAACTCTATGGTTCTCATCTCTTCCCCCCCCCTTCCCTTCATTCCCCTCCAGGCCCAGGACAAGAGGAAAGCCCTGGAGGAGACCAAGGCCTACACCACCCAGTCTCTGGCCAGCGTGGCCTACCAGATCAATGCCTTAGCCAACAACGTGCTGCAGCTGCTGGACATCCAGGCGTCGCAGCTCAGACGCATGGAGTCCTCTATCAACCACATCTCCCAGGTCAGGAGCACAGCATGTCCCCCCCCCCCCCCCCCCCCCCCCCCACACACACACACACACACACACTCCCACACACACACACTCCCAAGTTCGCAAGCAGGACATTTTACTTACTGTGACACACAGCTAATTGAGATTAACAATGTTTTTCCATTAAATATTGGAACATTTCTGTCTGGCTTTTAGGCTTTGTAAATGCAAATTGCACGGGGCGGATATGACAAATACCTTGAATGTACAGAGAAAAGACCGACAATGACGTAATTTTAGACACGCACCCGACACATTGCATGCCTTGCTCAGTTGCCGCTGATTGTCAAGTGCACACACATGTGTATATTTGTAGCAAAATGGTTACAACTTTCTTTATTTTCAGTGTTACACACACACGCGAGTTCACAGCAAAGCGTTTAACATGGCGTCCACCGTCTATTGCTGGTACCACAGACCTCACAGCTGTTCAGGATGGCGCCCCACATTTTTCTCACTTCTCTATTGCCGAGGCGTTCGCTCTCCCGTGGACACTTTTCTATTTAGGTCGCACTCCACCGCGAGGCTGTCTCTGTAGTCACCACCACAGTGCTTTGTATTCGTTATTGGTAGTACATAGCTCATACCCACTGTGTGTGTTTGTCTGGAAAAACAGCTTGTCTTTTGTGCACACTCACCTCGGTCCTCAGAAGAGACACACAAACACAAACATTAAGTTAACGTAATAACTAGCCCCATATGGAACCTCTCCCTCCTCTATATAGCTCTGAGATATGGTCCTACATTCGGCAGAGTTTTCATGTTTTTCAAAAATCCAATCTTACGGAAGCAGTACTACGCATGCAAGTGGGGGTAGACTGACCACAGGCTGACTTTAAAAAAAAAGATTTAAACGTTTGTTTCAACCCGTCGGTTAGTTTTTGTTGACTGCTAATATTTTTAACATCTGAGGGCAGGGGACCTTTACTTTACTTTACCTTTACCTCATCTTGGAGCTACTGTATATAGCGGAGGGAGAGGTTCCAAATGGTGCAACTTAATAACCTGATGCTGATTACACACACCCACTTCCACTGTTTCTCGTCACGGATTCATGGTTGTACCATTGCCTACCTTTTCCTAGCTGCACGCAACCTCTGCCATGTGCAGGTAAATCCAATGAAGTCGTTAAGGGCTCAGATATATCTTGCTCGCGTGCGCGCACGCACACAGGGTTGACACTAAGGTCGTCTCAGAGGCACTTGCCCATCGGGCAAGTACAGGTCATGTTCTACTTTCCCAAAAGTAATGTATGCCCACTTGCCCGAAAAGTAAATAGTCCATTATAAAATGATAGGTACAATTTGAATTACTGTTCAATTTAACACTTTAACTCAATTTAACACTTTCTGCGCTTGTGCGATAAAAAAACATAAATCATACCTCAATTGTTATGCCAAATACCTATGGATATGACTATGGGCTAAGTGTAGCAACAGTGAAAACACAGGTAAAAACAATGCTCCTATTTTACATTCCACAGACCAGAAGACAGGGCTCTGGCCTCGTTCAGGTGTTTAGACATATATCTCGTGTTGTGTTTATAGACGGCTGCCTCCCATCTCGAACGAGCACTTGCCTGGTTGGGCAACCTGAAAGCAAACTCCACCTGCCCGAAAGTTAGCTTTTATTTTATTTAGGGGCAGGTGGGCAACCCTTAGTGTCAAGCCACATGCACACGCACGGGTCGTACGCACGCATGTGGGCGCGCACACACACATACAGACAGACAGCATCTCATAGCTTAGCCTTTGAACTTGGAGGCATTGTTGTTCCATAAGCATACATAGCAGTCGGCAGTCAAACATGTCCAGTTCTTGGCAAGTCGGGACTTAGTTGGTACCATGTAGGGGGCGCTTGTTGATGACAGCTGGGATTATGAACTAATAGACTGTTGGTTTGTGTCAAACGGCCAGAGAAGAGTAGTTCTTTGAGCTTTGGTTGAGGCTTTTTGTTCTTCCCCAAGTCTGCTGCTCACTCACTGTGTTTCTGTTGTGTAAAGAATGCTTGAAATGTTTTGAAGATAAACCCAAGGTCATGATTTCAGGCTGAAATCGTGGAGGATTGGGCTACATAGAGAGTGAGAAAAAGAGTGAGGATAAAGTTGAGGGAGAGAGAGGGCAATCCGGAGAATTGGCACGGAAAGCGTGAGAAAATAAAAGATGGAGGGCTAGTTGTTTAAACTTTAACCCATTAAGACCTGAGGCCGATTCTGCAAATTACTTCTATCTAAATCAATAGTTCTCAAACCTTTTCGTGCCACAAGGACACCCAAAATCACGATGTATACATTTGGCCGTGGACCCCATTCTGAAAGTTTTCTGTCCCCCCACCCCCCTAGAAGAGAAGTTTTGTGTAAAAAAAAAAGCAAAATTATTCAACACTTTTTTTTTTCTTTTCTTCAGATTCTTCTAATATTCCCATGGTAGATGTAAAAGCTTGCCGCTATGTTTTGAGAACAACTAGGCCAAATCATAAGTTTTCTGAAAAGCACATTGATTTATAGCTAAAATCTAAAATGACACACGGCTTTAATGCTTTATTGGAAAGGTCAGCGAAAGCAGAAGTGAAATCACAGCGAGATAGAGAGAGAGAGAGTTGCTGAGAGTCAATATATATTCTGACGGACAACATCCAGCCGATATGTACCTATTGCTCAACCTGCGGCCACGACCTTTCTTTATCTACGGTCCGGTCCTGTTTGCCTCTGTATCCATGACAACCATGCTCCAGCCCAGACCAGACAGTCCTCTGAAAGGCAGACGGACACAGATGGCAACTTTGTGTCAGAAAAGCCAGTGCAGTGTATTATAAAAAAAGGACAGGCTTACTTTACAGTATAATGGACGTTTGCACTGCTTGACAATTTCCCCCTACAATGCATTCCGAGGTGTGTGTGTGTGTGTGTGTGTGTGTGTGTGTGTGTGTGTGTGTGTGTGTGTGTGTGTGTGTGTGTGTGTGTGTGTGTGTGTGTGTGTGTGTGTGTGTGTGTGTGTGTGTGTGTGTGTGTCATTCCATTCACTGTGTACTTTCGGTCACCATGGTGATGTGGTAGATGACTGCATAACGACCAGGTTAGTTCAATAAAGAACTGGATTGCTCTTGCCTCCATTGGTGGTCCAAGAAAATGTGAGAAGACTGTCCGTGCGGAACGGAATTCTCGTGTAAGTTTGGAATTGAAACTATTTTTCCCCATGTGTAATGATACCAATCACGGCCACATGAAGATTGGAACATTGCCTCTTTGATATCGTCTCATGCCAGATTAGAACAAGCGGATCTGTCTCTGTTTAGCACTGCTTGTCTCGCCCGCCCTCTCTCTCTCTCTCTGACCCACTGGGGAGATGTGAAGGGTTTTGTCTGCTGGCGATGCATTGCGTGGGTAACCAGCAGGGACTAGTGCCGCCAGAATTGGCCAAAAATTATATTAGAATATTCCTTTTTAAAACACCACATGGATTTCGAACAAATTTCGAATGATTTCGAATGTCGAATATATATGATTTTAAGATATAAATATGATATGAATATTGCAGTCTAATATGCTGTGAAACTTTCTCTTTCTTTACCGGAATCGGTTCCAACTTCCTTCACATTTGGAACTGTTTCCTGAACAGCTTCTATCACACAGTCAGAGCTGTTACATCTATACAATTAGGCTACAATACCAGTCAGTGATTCTATCACACAGTCAGAGCTGTTACATCTATACAATTAGGCTACAATACCAGTCAGTGATTCTATCACACAGTCAGAGCTGTTACATCTATACAATTAGGCTACAATACCAGTCAGTGATTCTCAAACGTTTTGGACCACCATAACTGAGTGTACTAATGCAACAGATCTATTTGGTTACAGACCTTGAGACCTGTAAGGGTCCATTTGGAACCCCCTAGGAATTGTTAAAGTTAACAGTTAAATAAATTTGATCGTTAAGGAGCCAGAATCGTTAAAACCGGACCTAAAGACCACCTAGGGCTAGGGGTGTGTGCGTGTGTGTGGGGGGGTAAAATTGGTGGTCTAGCACGCTCCAAAACCAGGAAATGCTAAATTGTTTAATCAGTCAGTCAGGCTCCCCTCGGGTTATTACTGTGTAGTAGTTGTAGATATAATATTTTACTATGTTGTAAATTAGTTGTCGATACAATATTTCACTGTGTAGTAGTAGTAGTAGTAATATATAATAGACAAGATGGGCGACAGAGGGTAGGCCATAACAAAGCATGGCTGTCTGTTAATAATTGAGAGGGATGGTTATGAACTCCCGGGCTTGTGGGTGTTTTATGGCCCTCCACCGTCCTGTTGGGAGCAGGATCATTATCAGGCTCGCCCCTGAAACCCCCCCCCCCCCCCCCCCCCCACACACACACACACACACACGCAAGCACGCACGCACACGCACGCACCGCTCTGGATGGGAGATTAGTAGTAGTCCCAGAGGTCGGCGTAGTGGCTTCCCTTTTCAGCTGAATAGGAAATGCAGAGGAAACTGCATTGCCTGCAGTGTTTTTCCGTTGTTCTTTCAGTATCATGTTTGTTAATTGGGAAATTATCATTTTTTTATTATTATTAATTTAGGGATAGATTAACAAAAAATTCTATATATATAATTAACGCCCTACTTGATCATACTATGGTGTCACAAGAAAGCATCAACAGTACTATAGCAGATTCACAAGCTCCAAAAAGCCCATAGATCTGCAACTTTTGAAATCTGCAAAGTAACAGAGCCCATCCATCCATCCATCCCCAGAGTCCAGTGGTGGAAAGTAACTAAGTATTTTTACCTAAGTAATGTACTTAATGCATTAGGACGCATTGAGAGCTTGTAGATCGGCTATTTTCAATCGATTTTCTACACATTTTGAACTTTTGTACTTTTACTCAAGTACATTTTCAATTCCGTACTTTTACTTGTAACGAAGTAGTTCTAAATTGCAGTATTGGTACTTTAACTTAAGTAAAACAATTGAGTACTTTTTACACCACTGCCAGAGTCATGTAAACGACTTAATCCCGTGCCAGTGTCGCCGCGCGCTGGACGTAGCCGTTCTACAACCTCCTCACAACGTCACGGCTTATAGAATGGCTATTTTAGGTGCACGATGCGGCGCACCAACCAAGTGCAACTCACTCAGGCAAACGGATGATCCAACTCTCTCTCTCTCTCTCTCTCTCTCTCTCTCTCTCTCTCACTCTCACTCTCACTCTCACTCTCACTCTCACTCTCACTCTCACTCACACACACATTAGCGTGTCACAGCTGGCAGCTGTGTGGAGAGAGCAGCCAGGCCAATAGCTGTGGCGTCAGAGCAGTTGACGTTGGTTCTGCTGCCGATGCAGCTAGCTGGGGTTAGCGCCGCGGCACTGCTGGTTAGGGTGTGGCTACGGAGTGGTATATCTGTGTGACTGGAATGGAATCACTACACCCCCCCCCTCCTGTCAGATGGCCCCGTAATGCAACACATCCTGTGCTCTGGACATGGGAGGGAGGGAGTGGACTGCTCATTTCTGGATGCGCGTGCGTGGGCGGCTGTGTGTACTGTGTGTAGGGCTGTCACAACTATTACAAATGTTTAAGTTGACGATGAATTGTCACACAAATATATTATAATACGATTTAATTGTTAGTTTAACAAATGGTGTGGCCGGCTGGGGCGGACGTGGATTTGAATGGTATTGATTCATTGGTATTCACTGCTTGTCGAGGTTCTCGGCGCAGTATGGCTGTTTGTAATGTACAGGTGGTGGTTTTCTCACATCCAGTAGCCCGGTTTCTGTCTGTCTGTCTGTCTGTCTGTCTGTCTGTCTGTCTGTCTGTCTGTGTGGTCCAGCCAGTGCTGCTATGTCTACTTATTGTATGTGACTTTGGGCTTCTTTTTCTATAATAGCAGTTGCTTGGTTTGTGTTTTTTTGGGGGCTTGTTTCTAAACTGTAGTTGCTTATTTTGGTTTGCTTCCACATTTTGTTTTAAACTGTTATTATTTAAACCAGCGGTTATCAAATATTTTCATGGCATGGACCCCCACATTGCTATGTATTTGTCTATAATCCCCCCCCCCCCCCCCATCTGAAAATATTTTGTGTCAGGGAGCCTCGTGTGCGCTTGTAGATCGGCTATTTTCAAATAGCCGACGTATACAGCATATAGGTGTAAAGTGCTCATGTGACGCCTATGTATTGATTATCTTTGGGATTGTTTTCCCACACGTGGTTGCTTATTTCTCTCCCACACAAAATGTGGCCACACTGAGGACTGTGGCTACGGAGAGAATAGCAGAGACGTGCTAGGGGCTTCCACCTTGTACTGTGTGTGAAGTGGCTGCTAACAAGCTGTGGAACAGGGAGAGCTTTGTCTGGCCGGCGGAAGAAAAAGTGCCCCCACATTGAGAACCCCTCTCTCTGTGGTGCAGAGAGAGAAAGAGAGAGAGAGAGAGAGAGAGAGAGAACTTGCATCTTGACTTTACATGCAGGGAGAGACCGGTGAAGTGTGACATACACACACACACACACACACACACACGCAGCTAGTAACAAGAAAAGCACTCTTATACAGTACTACTGTATGTGACGATGAATATGCGGTCAAGATAGTGTCTTTAGACCCGTGTTTCTCCTTTTTTTTTTTTTTTTTTTTTTATATTTTTGAAGGGACAGGAAACGGGAGAGAGATGGGGGATGACATGCAGTAAAGGCCGTGTCAGGCTCGGGAGTCGAACCTGCGGCTCACTGCCCCAGACGGTTACGCCACCGCCTGGGCCAGACCCGTGTTTCTCAACGTTTTCATGTCAAGGACCACCAAATTGATGTATTTGGCAGCAGACCCTGAACATGTTTTGTGCCAGAGATCCCCAGAAGAGGAGTTTTGTGTAAAAAAAAATATATATATATATATATGTATATATCGAATATGTTCGAATCGCAACAAGCTTATAAACCAACATATTATGGATACAACTCCCCATGGACTGCACTTGGAGAACCACTATTCTAGGCTACATCGAACTCAATAAAAGCGCCAATAGTAGAATTTGTAGCTGCAAGTGACCAAATTGATCCACATCTGTGTCTTATGACAATGTGTCAGTCAAGGCTAAGGGGAAGCTGTGAGTGAGTCACTCACAGGAAACAATTGATGGAAACTCCAGTCAGCAAAAACATTTGGCCTGGACTTTAAGACAATAGACCGCTTTATAATACTGCAAAATGAAATCCGAAATGAAACTGTAACAGAAAAAAAAGCATCCTTTGGCATGTTTTTCTTTTACTGATTTTATTATGTAAGGAGATTATAATGTTAGGTTTTTAGATGATACTAGTTTTTATTCAATACTAGATACTGTTGCTTTCGGGCAGAAACATCTTATCTTCATATTCTAACGTCTTTACTTAAATGAATGCCCTACTTACTACAGCGTCACAGTCACACGCTTCAAACGTAGCAGATCTACAAGCTTGTAATGTGGTGCAAATCGACATGTTTTGAACTTCTAGATCTACTACTTTTACCATCTTTTACAGTAGGTCCTCACCACACAACCTTCCCATTAATTTTAAAAGTATTGTAAAAGACAGGGAAAACAGAGGGAATGTGCACCGGTGTGATTGTGGAAAACAACAACTTGACAACACTGTGTACAGAAGTTGTCATGGTGGAAAAGTATATATATAAAACTCCTATCTCCATTCTAACTTTCTTCATAAATTAACGCAAAAAAGATCCCAACATTTGCCAAAAAGACAATCTACAAGCTCATAACACCGCTGAGCTTGATCTGCTATTTCTGGCTACAGTTCTCCTCAGATCGATGCTAGGATTCAAGTGGTTTACTTTAGTAACTCTCAGCAGCCTCTAGGGGTCCCGGACCCCCTGTTGAAGACCCCTGCTATAGTTGGTTGTACACTGTGAGTGTGCCAAGCCAGCTTGTTGAACCCAGTGACCGCACACATCAGTGTGATGAAGTAGCAACAATGGCCGACTGGATACAGAAACCAGCTGACACGCTGACAGCTAGCTGTAAACGGCTCCCTTTGGCTCCCAGGACCCAATACCGATGTTACATTAGAAGACTGGGGGAGGGGGGTTCAAACACATTCTGCATTATGTTTGAAGCTATTTGCCAATTTGTAGTCTTGCCCTAGCACTTTCCCTGTAGCCTCGACAACCTTGCAGGTAGGGGTGGGACGATTCACTTACCTCCCGATACCATATCGATAGCTAGATTCGATATTGCGATTTATTGCTTTTTTATTATTTTTTATTATATGTTAAAATAATTCTAAACTATTTAGACCATGAAAAGTTCAATCATATACACTTCAATGCAGTCATTCTTTCTGTCATGAAATTAAAAAAAATCTATTCTGAACTTTGCCATTCGATTTTAGTATTGTCATTAGAAATCTGTTTATAGTGTACTTATAGTTTCATTGTACAGATATTCTACTGTTAGACAGATCTTAGCTTACTTATGATCCTTGATTTCTATTTCTATGTTTCTATGTTCTTGCTTACTGTAAATCACTCTGGATTAAGAGCATCTGCTAAATGCCTAAATTGTAGTGTTTTTCTTTTCAAGGTGTGAGCTCATTTTTAGATGCTTAACCTATTAAAACCGGGAAAACCTCTGAATGTGTCATTTTAGATTTTAACTTCTGTCTGTCAGCTCACATGTCCAGAACTCTTACTTAAACTAGCCTACAAGTAAAAAAAAATAGCAGATCGACAAGCACGCGCTGCATTTCGTGTGTGTAGAGCTGCTGTTTTTGATGCTTTTGTGTGACACTGTAGTCTGATCAAATAAGTCATGAATTTACGAGAGAAAAGTTTAAATATATGTAGATATTTCGATATGTTCTGTCCTACAGCAACGGTTATAGCAACATAAGTTGCAATCAGAAAAATGTTAGAGATGGAGTGCCGTGATTTTTTTCCACACTTAAACATGATCATCAGGTGTATTTAGGTGTATATGAGGTGTATATTTTTTCAAAAAAGTGTACAGTATTTGTTAAAATGATGGTTTTATGTGGACACACCCACCAGTTCATTAGGTATGCGTGAGTTTAACCATAGCACCACCCACCTAATCCAGTCCCTCCGCCTCCTCCTTTAAGACCACCCACTTGTCCTAGTCCCTCCCCCTCCTTATAAAAGGACAGCCCATGGCTCTGCCCTTTTGTTTACAAAATGGCAAATTGGTGTCTGTAATGTAACAAAAACTCATGTTTTTGTGAATGTTAGAAGTGAACACTTCCAATATTTCTGAGATATCGTATAGGCACCATTATGCACTTATACTGCCACCATCCATGTATAGGCATATAATCCATGCATCCATACCATATCAGATCTGTTTTTTCTGATTTTTTATAATCATTTATTTATTTCCTCCAATTATATTGACCCTATTGTCGCAATCAGCTCAGCTCATCATCCAATTCGATCATAGTTTAACAGCAGAAACAATTAGTTTGATAGATCATTTAGCCTACAATATATTGTAGGCTATTGATTTCCTCCAGCTAAGCACCCTGGCATTAAAACTGTCCTTTATCTGACTGCGTTGAGTTTCAGCAAAAGTCGCCAGATTTAAAGAAACAAGCGGCCAGGTCCACAAAAATAAGTCACAGAAATTGCCGTGAATATTTATGAAAACGTTTCAACAACACCAATCCTTTTAACAACATATTAATCTGAGGGTCCTTCACATGAATCATTGGTCAAGTCAACCACATCTCCCCTGAAAGTTACTTATATGAAAACAAGCCCAAGTCGCTTGTAATAGCCAGACATGGCAACATGACATCCAGCGCGACACAACATACTTCTAATTCTTGACTTTACAGCCTCGTATAAGTATTAGAACCTACATACATATTGACTACAACAGCCAACAAGAATGCACACTGTGACACTACACTCTGTATCAAAGCCCGACCACTGTGATTATAAAAGAAACAACCTACTCCTTGAGAACAACAAGAGCAACTATACAGCAGAGCAGGTAGGCTATAAGACTGGTTTGTTGTGGTTTCCTTCCTGAGGACCCGACGTGAACATTTACTTGCTTTCAATCTAACGAAAAACAGTCTGCTCTGCTGTGAACTGGTAATGTGTGAAATGACTGTTTGAAAATCTGCCACACAGTTAGACACACACAGAGCAGCAAAAGCAAACTGACTGCGCTGTTCAGTTCACACGTGTGTATGTGGCAGGCAGCTCCGCCCACAGAGGTTGTCGTATTTAAAAAATATGTATAGAGGGGGAGGTGCGTGTGTGCGTGCAATATTTTTACGTCACACTATCCGTGTTTACTTCATTGGCCCGTTTGACCGTCAAGGGTTCAGCCTCCAGGAAGAAACCCTAAATACAAAGTTATTACACCATTGGACATAAAAACGACTCCAGGGTGTCTAATGAAGTACTGTCACCCCATAGACACATGAAAAGCTGGAAAAATACAAAAATTGTGGCACTCCATCTTTAGGATTTTGAAGGCATTTTTTAGAATCAACCTTCTTAATGGGTTCATTTGATTTTCCTCTGATCACATCAATTTCACTATTATATGTCAGGTCAGGTGTATAGGGTTATTGTTATGCATTAAAGTATACTGGTCCAGTAGCAGTGTGTATGTGGGCTGGGATATACGATGAGTCTGGAGGGGACACCACACTGGTTGTGGGATGTGCATGATGTCTGTCTGTCTTTCTGTATGCTGCATTGTTGGCTTTTTGACCTCCCACCAAGGAGCAATGGCATCCCTCCAAACAGGAAATGAAGCCATACAAGATGTGCGTGTGCGCGTGCCTGTGTGTGAGCGCGTGCATAGTGTTTCCTGCTGATCCCAGAGCTCGCCTCTGTTTCTTTCTGTCCCTCCTGTTTCAGTCAGCATGGTGGTCTGTGGCCTGCGTGTGTGCGTGCATGCGTGTGCGTGTGTGCGCGTGCACGGTATGAAATGAGCCAGTGTTTATTTTCATCTAGAGTTTGGCCTTTTGCATTTCCAACTCCCAGCTTTGCATATTGCTTCTCAAGTCAGTCAGTGGGGTACTGACAGGTCTGTCTGTGTGGCCACAGGCCAGAACCTTGTGTGGTCCACTCCACCACCACCACAGCAGCCAGCTAGTAGCCTGCAGCCTGGACTGGAGAGGTGAATTTGTCACAGAGAAAGGCAGCTATTACTGCCGAGGTGCACTTGTGCAACAAGGCTCTCTCAACCAGGGTGGCGGCTCAGGGGGTAGAGTGGCTAGTTGAGACACCAGATAGGAACCGTGAGGTTTCCAGTTCGATCCCGGGCTCTTCCTGTCCACATGTCGAAGTGTCCTCGGGCAAGCCACTGAACCCTTACATTGCCTCCATGTGTCGGTTGGTGCTAGCTTCCTACCACTGGTGTGTGAATGTGGGAAGTGAGGACGCTGGCGTCGACTGTTCGCCGCTTCACCTCCCAATGTATGAGTGAATGAAAAAACCATTATAAGCGATTTGAGTATGCACGTAAGGCATAGAAATGTATGTAAATGCAATTCATTATATTTATAACAGTAAAATGTGACAAAAACCTTCTATACTTTGCACATTCATCGAATGATATTCTTGCCCCGTTTGTATAGTTTTTTGTTGTTTTTGTCGTATTGGAGCTTCACATGTATTTAGTTATTATTCACATGTATTTGATACCTAACCAGTGCAACTAAGTGACGATAAAGTGAATCTGAACCATATGAACGATTCTGCCTTTAACGGTCCGATTCCTCAACAGTACCAACTGGACTATTGCAGGTCTGTAACTCTTAGAGTGTACACATGGAACCAAATTAACCTGTAACGGCCCACTCCGTTTGTACACTCTGAGTTGTCATTGAACCGCTGGTATTGCAAGTACATAGCAGACGTATTGGCCCACATACCCAGGCCTGACAGAAATGCTTTCCAAAATGTGATGATGGAACCGATTCCTGGTTCCTCAATGCTGAATTCGGGTTTCGGTTCCGGATCCCAACCCTCTGTGTGCTATTGTTGTACCATGTGCAGCTAACACCAGCTCACTGTGGGCTTGTGGGCTGTGCATTTCCTGTGCATAATTGTAATGAATGTGTGGCAGCAGCATGGCAAAGGAGCCAGCGCCTGCTCAGCAAAAAGGTTGCTTTGCTGCATAAATAAGAGGGGTGTAAATGACCATGCTCTGTCTGATTGAAGTATGTATGGACTATGAATGAAGGTTAGGAGGGAGGGTGTTGTTATTAAAAAAATAATAAAAAATTGCCAGATGCTTGAAAAGCACCTGGACTACATTTGCACCTGACGACCCTAAAGACGACATTAGTCATGATTGGCTGCCTCCTAAGCCAATGACAGTTTGAGTGCCATAAAAACCCCTACTCTGAATGCCTCAATGTGGAGCGAGTGGCAACAGAAGCTTGACCTAACTGGAGCTATAGGACAACCATAACAAAAGACAGTGAACCAATGTTTTCGTCGACTAAAACCAAGACGAAAAATGTTCATCGACTACCTTTTTTCACTGACAAACTACATGGAAACTAAATGAAAACTAAGCTATGATGACTAAGACTAAATATGTTGACAATTTCGTCAACGGATAAAAACTAGACTAAAACTAGTGGACAAGAGATCCAGTATAAGTAAAAGACATTTTACACTTGGTCAGTCATTTTACACTTGGTTGCATGCTGAAAATAGCAGATCTACAAGCTCACAACGCGTCATATGACATTTAGTCGACTAAAACTAGACTAACACTGGAAGTGTTAGTCTAACCAACAAAGGAACGTCGGAAATGAACAAAACGGGCACTACAAGAGCTTGTTGCACCTGGCAGTTGCCAGTTATGACTGAGAGTCATTCTTGTTTTTATTTAATGAATCATCAGCTTCCGTCTTTGGCTCTGTGGTCACTTCCTCAGATCTGCTCACACCCCAACCCAACCCAGACCTCTGTCCACTGATGTCCCACAGCAAAACGTCATGGTCATTACCAGTGCATTCTTTCCAACTTAACAACCCCTTGCAATTATGTCCAGTCATCTGTCCCTCTGCCTCACGGTGGAATGATGGTGATGGCAGGATTGACGGTGCTCTCTAAACCAAATCCCCCCCCCCCCCCCCAATAATTTGGGGATTAACCCCCGGTTTGGGAACCACTGTTAAGGACTCCGAGGAGGTCTTGTTCGTGTTGTACAATGTTTTTTTAAAGTGTGTCGATGAACAACCTCCTGTTAAAGATTTGACGTAATGTTTCCTCCCATGCAAAAAGAGGAGAGGAGAAAAAAAATGAAGCAAGAAGAAGGAAATATGTTCTGTAATGTAATGGGTCTATTTCTGAGCCCAGTGTCTAGAATTCACTGAATGACCTCACAGCACTGCTGTGTTGTGGAAAGCTTGATTGTGTTCCTTCCGAACAGGAAGTGCAGTCAGTGTATGGTATTAACTCACTATACATGTAATGCTGTGTATAAATGCATTTAAGAACGTAAGTCTTTATGTAGCATGACGGCTGTCCTGGCCAGGGGCCAATAGTTGGATGTCTGGCCAGTGTTGATTTTGACAGCAGATTTTAGTTTTAGTCATAGTAGTCTGTTGAATACAATTCCATTTAGTTTTAGTTTGAATCTAGTTTTAGTCGACTAAATATAAGATTTTATCTACAGCTGATTTTGTCGATAAAAATATATTTTAGCAGGCTTCGATGGCATCGTAATACCCGATTGTACTACTTGGTTGCATGCTGGCTGCATCTACAAACTCACAACACGTCGCATAGCGCCACATGTTGTGAGCTTGTAGATCTATTTAAAGAGCGCAACACCCAAGCACAATCAAACAAAACATTACTTGTCTTTTATATTGTGTAAGCTCCGTGTGTGAATCTTTTTTTTTTTTCGCAAGTGCTGTACTTTTCAGATTATGTAATGACAGGCAGACTGTCCCACGTCTTCACACTTCAAATAAATAGTTGCCACTTGGCAGGTGTTGTCCTCCTCCTCGTCCACTGCCATCGTGCTGCAGGGAGGGTCGTTAGACTTTTACCAGAAGAATCCGGTAGGTTTTTGAGGGTGGCTCGCCTCAGCGATGTCGGCTGCAGTGCCAAGAGAACTCCCAGCGGGGCTCTTCTTCTTCTCGACCTGCCATGTTGGCTTTGGTTGGCTGAGAGAAAGCCCAGAAACACTCTTCTGTTTCACACTGACTGATCCTGAGAAAGAGGGAAAAAAGGGCTCCTACTTCCTGGACTGGCTTTTAATAGGCCTTTTCCCCCCTTTCCACGGATGAATCTTTTCAGATGTGCTAACGATAACGGCCTGAGAAACGGTCGGATGAGGGGGCAAGACGCACCGTGATCTTCTCCTGGCAAAAAATTAATAAATCAAACACACACAGACCTTTAACACGTCCTCGTCAGTAAGTTGAGACGAACAGTCTAAGTCCATAATTTATTCTGACCCCTCCCCGAAAAAGCCTAGCTGTCCTGAACACTTATCTATGATTTATACATTATGGATATTTAGTGTGGACTTAGACTATACGTCTCAACTGCTCAGTTCTGTCTTTGATGAAATTGGAATTGGTCAAGTAAAGTACAAAACTCCAAATTGTACCAAGTATAAATGTGCTTAGTTACTTCCCATCACTGCTCCTGGTTATTTCCCCCCCTGCGCGTGCACACACACACACACACACACACACACACACACACACACACACACACACACACACACACACACACACACACACACACACACACACACACACACACACACACACCAAGGACGTCCTTCTTCCTGGGCTGCCACTGTAAGGATGAGCTTATCCTAAATATGCTCTGTTGCATTTCATTTCACATTTTGCGTAGGAGAACACAACAGGAAGAGAGCGACTGAGTGCCAGTTTGCAGAAACATCTGGACATGGCCTCTCTCTGTCCAAATATAATCATGTGTGGCTTAGATCTATCATTAACCATTGGCACATGTGTCTCGCCTGCCTGCACACACACACACACACACACACACACACACACACACACACACACACACACACACACACACACAAAGGGTAGCAGTATTCACATGCATGCATGTTGTGTAGCAGAGTACCCAGCCCAACCCTGCTATGCCTTCAGTTCTGTATGTATTGCGTGCAGTGCACGCGCAGCCAAAGTGCTGAAGCGGCCATGTTTTGTTTCTCCTTTCTGACACATGCTGAAGTGAAAGCGTCTGCCCCCTCTCCTGTGACTGACTGCCCCCGCTGAAGTCTGAATACGTTTGCGTTTCTCTCCTTCTTCTTCTTACCTCACTCTTAAAGACTGTCAATCTGTTTGTTTTTTTGTGCAAGCTTCCCAAACTCCACTGCATGCCCTTTGATTGGCCAGTTACCCCGCTTGACTGAGACTGATTTATAACCTGACTGTGATGTTGTGCAGAATGAGTCAATGTGTGACTCAAGTCAACCTCTCCCCTCATGCTCTGATTGCTCTCTGCTCTGGCCTCGGGCACCAGTTAGTGTGAATCAGACTCTCTCTGACTCTCCTCTTGCCTTGGGCAGCAGTTAGTGTAAATCATCATTGCGGAGAAGGACAGTAGGGTCCTTGAGGTTGTCGCAATGGGAACGACCCTGTTCCGTATACAAACAATTTTTCTTGCCGTATGCATGCGGGATACATCATGTCTGTGTATCTAATCATTTCATAATTTCCCCCCCAACCTTTTTTTAAAAGTTGGAGGAATATGTTTAATTTAATACCAGTTACCACTAACAACCCAAAATTATATTTTTCATGTCTTACGGCACATTGGCAACCACTCTACTGACTCACTCGCATCATGACAAACAAGTCATTCCACTGAATCAGAATGTTGTTAGACCAGAATTATGTTCTGTCCAGTCCAGAAAACTGGATGATAGACAGGCTTAACGACCTTTCAAAGTGTGACCGAGGTCATAGTTTTGTTTTTGCTGAATGTCATAATGAATGGCAAAGAATCTACTGTATGTCTGGGACATTATTATGCTGGCAGTGAAAGATAGCAGAGAGAGGAAGGAAGGTAAAAAAAAAAGTCAATTCAAGGATTCAGCAGGAAGGAAAGGGAGGGGGGTCGAGTGTAGCGTTTACAACCAGAGAAGATGATCCAGAGAGAAGATGAACAGACACTTAAATCCCAAAAGCCTAGCTGTCAGAGGGAACCAAGCGGCACAGCCAGAACGTTTTAAGTTCTGGGAAAAGGACCGACCCACAGGCCGCACACATCTGGATGCCTCAAAACATCTGGATGCCAGGGATTTGAGGAGCAGATGTGAATCACCCGCCTCGCCGTTTTGAAATGCTTCTATTAGTCACACGTAGAGTTGTTCCGATACCGATGCCAGTATTGGAAAAGCAACCGATACTGCCTAAAATGGCTGGTTTCGGTGCCGATCCGATCCCACGTCATTTATGTAAGGGATAATATCTGGCTAGGTGGTCATTGTCGGCAGATAATTCACCAACAGGGAGTTTAACCACCGAGGCGAAGGTTAAACTCCCTGTCTGTGAATTATCTCCCGACAATGACCACCTAGCCAGATATTATCCCGCTTACTACATGGCTAGCTAAACAAAATTAATACATTGACTCAAAACACAAAAAAAAAAAGTATTCCATAAGTTTGTGCTGGCTGCGTCTGGCCAGCTGCAGGGAAATAAGGAAGTGAGTTGATCAAATCGAATCCATTTTTGGGTACTGCTTCGTCTATTGCTCGCTCAAATGTTTTCAAAAACATTTTTGAGAGTAACGTTTAGCTGTAAATGACATTGTGTGTCACTAGTGTGTGTTTACATGGCTGTCATGTTGGAAACAGCAGTAAATCAAACGGGGCGCAGACGCGCAGCTGGTGCTCAGAGGGTTTGATTAGGCAGAGGTCTGTTATACAGCGGAGCGGTCATTATTATTTACAGTCATATGTTGAATGCTTCAGTTGATGTTGCACGCCTATTTTATACTCTTACTGTACATTATTTTTTACTAACTTGGACTTTTGATTTATTCCTTGATCAGTGGTTCAAGGAATTAAAGTAATTCAAGGACCCCAGGGGTCCTTTTTGGTTCTCATGGTTACAGACCCTGTAGGACTAAGGGTCCATTTAGAACCCCCCTCAAGGAACCCAGTATAAGTACCACACTTTGGTACTTATACTATCGACCGATACGCAAGTTATTGGTAATCAGGAAGGACAAAAATGTCATGCATGCAAGCATTGCAAGTTGTATGGCTTCTTAACCACATGAACCCTAGTGGGCATATCATAAGGGGCGATCATTCAGTGGAAATTGTACTGTTGTGTGTAGATCAACACACAGTTTGTCGCATTGTGTGACACGTTGGATCTTGTAGATATGCTGTTTTCGGCGAAGAGATTTGTTGAAGCGGGGGAAAAAGGACCACTGGGGGACCCCTGTCAACGAAGTATATGTAGTATATATAAGTGGTATATATAAGTGGTCAACAAATTGTGTGTCATAAAAACATTTTAGAAGGTGAAGGCATACTTCCGCATGATTGACAGAGTCTCAGCAGAGAAGACAGGCCCGGGATCAACTAAACACCTTAAGTGCCAGTTTGACAGCCAGCTCAGCCGGTGGAATTGCACACTCTGTCCGGGGTTAGGGTGCCCATGCGAGAGACGTGCAATTACGTTAGCCAGGTCTGAGACTGGTGTTTGGTTTAGGTGTGCCAGCCCAGGAGTGTATTTTTTTTTCTTCGTCTTCAGCCTTTCTGTATTGTCTCAAATGGTCTGCTGGCTCCATTTAAACTTGTTTTTAGTAAACGTCCTGGTTTGCTAAAGGGAAACCTTTAACTTTTACTTTAAGGTCAGTAGTGTTACTGCGTTTTATTTTAATTTTAATTAACTCACACAGACACACACTCTCACTTCCCCTCTTGTTGTTTGTGCCTTTTTTATGTGCACACTGTGCACACACTGTTCTTTGATAAGGACTATATGTTACCAGTCTGACAGAGGCAGGCAGTTTCCAAATTTAGCTGCAGTAGCTCATTCTTGCTTTGGTTGGATATACCGGTAGTCATTGTTTTAAGCGCAATTTCTATCCGAACTTGAATACAATTCATTTCCTGTAAAAGGCTTCCAGACAGGAAAGATAATTTGAGATAATATGATGTTATATTATTTGTTAATATTAAGCACATGTATATCAGTATTTCATTCAGAGTGACCTGAGGCAGATAAAAAAAAAAAACAAGGATTCAAAATTTCTGAAAAACTTCAAATATTGATATCAAATATTTGATTTTTATTTATTCAAAAATTAAGAAAAAAGTCCTTGTTTCTAATTGTTATATAATATATACTGTACAGTGTACATAGCCACAACTACTCCAGAAGGGGTAAAAAAGGGGGTAAAAAAGGTAAAAAGTTAAACTCCAAAACAATAAAACAATAAAAGATTGTCCTAAGGGCTTGTTTCCATTGTGGTCCTGTCCTGTGTATTCAATTCATCAAGACATATTTAACCCCTTTTGGTGTTATGCTTTAGCTATTGGAAAATAGCAGATCTACAAGCTCATAGCGCGCCACCGAGTGGTGCGCTACGAGCTTGTAGGTCTGCTATTTTTGAAAAATCTAAAAACTGTCAGGATATAGAAGACATTTTTAGAATCTGATCTCAGGTCAAAATGGGTGAAGGCATACAATACTATACAATAACTCCGCAATATGCAAGCTGTGCGTGTGCGCGCTTGGATTACAATCAGAGAAGTTGCTGTGTTGGGTTCACTGTGGGGTGAGGTGAGGTCATGGCAGAACCTCAGTCAGAATCTAATTAACAAATGACTGAGCCCCAGGCCCAGACCTTCAGTGGAAGTGGGAGCCAGCAGTCATTTTGTGTTTGGCAATTAGTTTAAATCCATAGCTGTTATACTACACGCAGTCCCTTTATTATGTGATGTTTGTCTCAAAACATTTGGAATGTGGTTGGGTCGGCAATATGCTGCCATGTTTTAAGAGAAACATAAAAAAGAATGAAACATTGTTGTATTTTAGGGTGTCAAAGAAGAAGAGAATCATGACCCATGAGGTGTGGTCATAGTATGCAAATATGTCATCCCTGTGTATTTTTGGTATCTTTCTGTCAAAAGGCAAACAGAAATACAAATTGTAACATTTCAATGTTCAATGACAAAAAAAAATCGTTAATCACAATTATTTGCAAATAATCGTCAACTTAAATGTGTAATCGTGGCAGACCTGTCCTAAACACATCATGAATGAATCAATGGAACAATGCAACTGTTTCTTGCTGTACTGCCTCAGCGGGAGCAGTTATGCTGCAGTGTTGCCTGATATCTTTCTGTAGTTTAATCTTTTTAAAAATTTTGAGTTTATTTCTGATAGCACTGCAGTGCAGAGAGACGGGAGACCAAGGACAGAGAGAGGAGAGAAATGAGAGGAGAGAAATGCAAGACAAGACGACGGGGGTCTGATTCTAATACCGGTCCTCACGCTCACAGGGAGCATATCATTGCTGTCGGGCAGAAACCTCTCATCTCCATATTAACTTTTGTTTTGTAAATGAATGCCCTACTTGATCTTACTATACAGCGTCAAACAAAAGCATTAAAAGTAGCAGATTTACAATCTCAAAAAGGCAGCACGAAGGAAGCGATGCGCTTTGGACTTTGTAGTGTCTTTTGCTCTTTTTTTAATGTAAATGACTGTTTCCAGCGCCACGCTATAGTTGACCCTTGTCGCTTCCCCATCGACTTCTGGATGAGTGAGATTCAGAGTAGCTCCAGCATGAGGAGCAGAGCACGGTGGCATGAATGGAATCCTCTGTTGGCACCGCTGCAGTGCTCGCCGCCTCTTTTCTCCCCTTCACGAGAGAGGGAGAGAGCATCCTTTTTACTGTCTTTCATCTCTCAGAGGAAGAAGCAGCTGCTCTCTCTCCCAAACGGTTCCCGGACTTTTCAGTGAGCGACAAAAAAAAATATATATCGAATTTGAACTGGGGACCCCCCACCACGACAAGCACTTGTAAGCACAAGTAACTTGTAATGTAGGAATGGTAGGCATTGCATTTAGCTTGACATGGTCCCACAGATAAATATTGTGAAAATAGCCGATCTACTAGCTCACAATGCCTCGCACTGTGAGGCGTTGTGAACCGGATACTTTTACATTGTTTGCCCCTTTCTTTTTTTTTTTTAAGATATTTTTTTGCGGCTTACGCCTTTTATTGATTTTTTAAGGGACAGATAGTAGGCTGACAGGAAACGGGAGAGAGATGGGGGGATGACATGCGGTAAAGGCCGTGTCGGGTTCGGGAGTCGAACCCGCGGCACACCGCGACTGGATCACCAGTCCGGTGCCCAGACCGTTACGCTACGGCCTGGGCTGTTTGCCCCTTTCTAACTTAACATTTGACAAGTTGGCCAAATTGGTATTACAAGTGTCTTTAAAAAGTAATTCAATTGTAACTTTAGAAATGTGCACCCTGTATGTATACACTTAGAGTGTATGATGGCATGTTACTGTTGAGCGAGATCGTGGGACACTGTACAAACTGTAGCTGTTGATTTCCTCCGGTTCACGGCCTGGGAGTTTATTTTAAGGAGATCAAGGCAGGAACAAAAAGACAAAGTTACAGGGTTTCAGATCTTAACACAACCGTTGTAGCCTGATACAGTCTGAATCTTCATTTAGTTTGACTTCATTATCCAATCGCCCTTTTTTTTAACCCATTCTATACGGGAACCCATTTTGGTGTTAGCATCATGATATGCTTTAGCTATTGAAAAATAGCAGATCTACAAGCTCATAGCGCGCCACCGAGTGGCACGCTACGAGCTTGTAGGTCTGCTATTTTTGAAAAATCGAAGGGACATTTCTAGAATCTGATCTCAGGTCAGAATGGGTTAATCAGACCAGTGGGTGTCCAGTGGAAACCTCGTATGAATCTGATCTCAGGTCAGAATGGGTTTAATGGGCATGGCTAGCGATTCAGCCTGACTCCAGCTTATTTATACAGGCTGTACAGCCGTACAACCAAGGGGTCTCTAGTAGGAGCATGAACAACCGTACCACCTACAGACAGTTTGTCAGTGGTGTGCTGTTTGTTTCCTCGCTGGTAAGAATTGGAGAGATGTCAATAACGGTTTTGACCCGTGTGGTTTCTGCTATGCCTCTGCTTTGGCACTGATGTATTAATATAGGATTTGGAATCAATAGTTGGCGAAGAACGTTTTCCCTCTGTTATCTCACTCGTGCACGCACGCACGTGCACGCACGCACGCACACACACACACACACACACACACACACACACACACACACACACACACACACACACACACACACACACATCTTAATCTTTAGTTTAGACATGGTGTTTGGTGGATTGTTTTCTAACCGTGGAACATTTCAATTAGCAAAGCCCTCTACTCTTTAAAAGTGAAATAATCATTCATCCCCATCTGGTCCTGGGGCTGCAGAAGGAGTAGTTTGGAATGAAATTGCGTTAGACACTCTGTCTCTGTTTATGGGCATCATGTTTATTAGTACATATTCAGAATTTGGTGCATCCATCATCGTAGGCATCCTATTAATGTTCTTCTGAGGATATCGTCTCTCGTGTCCAAAACTGTTACTTTTCAGGATTCAAATTCAAAAGGAGCAGATCTACAAGCTCAGAATGAGTCTGAGACTCATAGTCATCGCTAAGTCTAATTTCAGTGGTGGTCAGTAATGTATTGTCATCTAAAACGGACTCATCCTCAGTGCGTGCTTCATGGTACTGTACATGCTTCAGTCATCATGGTATATTGTGTATACGTATAATATCAGCTGTGTAAAACCATTAAGGTCTCCGTGATGAAAAGTACACAATGCCACTGAGATGTAATTAAACCGTCTTTAAGTTGCAGTGGGACAGGATAATTTGATCCCAGTAGTCTCCGTAGTTCATATTATGACATTAACTAAAGCCTGTTCTCCATTCCCTTTGTCACCTATTACCTATACTGGTTTTCAACCAGTGGTCCGGGGACCACCATTGGTCCTTGAGGGGGTTCCAGGTGGTCCCCAGCTAAATGATGGACAGTTGGTAACGTAATAGCCCACAAGAAGTCTACACAATTAGGGAAAGTAGAATAATTGTTATTTTGATCAACGTTCGCCTGTTACCTCTCCTATGGTACCAACATCAATACAGCATGGAATTTTGGACAAAATCTTACAATGAAAAAAAAAAGATTCAAAGTCTTGGGTCTTAGAGGCTAGATCTCATCAAATGGTGGTCCGTGGTGATAAAATAAATAATGGACCTTATGAAAAAAAGCTGAAAACCACTGACCTATACAGACGGTGGATAATTTGTACGACGATTAGACGTCAACTTAACGTTTCTAATCGAGTTTCTTTTCACCACAATAAACGATTCGTTCCTATAATATTGTGACATTAATTGTCTCCACCAGGCCGAAGGCATGTGGGGAGAGTATGTTTTGCACTCCGTCCGTCCGCGTGTCCGTCCGTGTGTCCGTGTGTCCGTGTGTGTGTCCGTGTGTCCGTGTGTCCGTGAACAGCTAATCTCGGCCACCGTTAACCCGGTCGATGCCATATTTTGCACACACACTCCCTGGATGCCAACCATGAACCTCTGCCCCAAACTTTCCAGAACGGCCTGTTATAGCGCCACCAGGAGGCCGCTTTGTGCAAAACAAGTTTTTGCACAGTACACCTACAGATTTTGTCCAAACATCACGCAAATTGGTACACAGTCTCTCTAGAGCCATTCAACGAAACGGGTCTTTCACATTTATCAGACTCCATCCTGATTGGTTAAGATTGGCTTCCAAAGTTCACAGGAGTGCTCAGTTTCAAACAAAATGCTGCAAATCATGAACACATTGCGTGATTTCCGTGAAATTGTGCACCCACATTCCCACTAGGCCGAGGACGAAATGCCACATGAACAATTTCAACTCAGCCTCAAGGTGGCGCTAAAACTGGCCGAAAAGTGTTTTTACCTCTAACTGCACGGATCTGTGGATAACCTGGTGGAGACCTGTGCCCGGAAGGGCACTTTTTCTAGTTGTATTCTGTGTTCCCTATACCTTCACGCCTTTGTCCCCTAACAGACGGTGGACATCCATAAAGAGAAGGTGGCCCGGAGGGAGATCGGCATCCTGACCACCAACAAGAACACGGCGAGGACCCACAAGATCATCGCGCCGGCCAACATGGAGCGGCCGGTCCGCTACATCCGGAAGCCCCTGGACTACACGGTGCTGGACGACGTGGGCCACGGGGTGAAGGTGAGCGCACGCCACTGTCGATTCCTCGTTCGGACGGCACATTTTTATGTATTTTTTTCTTCCAACAATGCATTTTATTGATTTTTCTTTTTTCACACAAATGCAACAATACAATACAGATACAAATGTACAAAAACAACAATGAATCATTACAAGACAATTGCTCACACAAAGATAACAAAACAACAACCCCAAAAAAGGAAAAAGAAAAAAACAGCACTACTCCCCTCAGCTTCTTCCGTTGAATGTGACAAATTATTGTTCTTAAATCTTAATATATCGTATAAAACATTTATGTCGTTTTTAATTGCAGTCTTTTGAATACAATTCAGTTTTGTTTTAGTCATCTGAAAAGTTGTAGTTTAGGTCTAGTTTTAGCCGACTAAATCTACAGTTTATGTAGTCGACTAAAATGTGTTTTGGCGGGGAACTTGATGATTTTCCTAGGGTGGGACATCCTGGTATGATATGAAAAGGGCAGGTACATGAGGGCGGACCAAATGGGGAAACCGTAACTTTAGAATGCATGAATGGCTGCATTTTCTTTTCTTTAACTCACTCTTCATTTCCTGTAGGTTTCCTTAATTCTATTTAGTGAGTCTTCTTAGCAGCTGTTCCTTTGTTCGCTAGCTGTTACACTGTGTTTACAACCTCTTCCGTTCTTCCTGCATGGTCTCTGAAGCCGAGTTCTCCTGATTCAGGCACTCTCGCACTCTCGCTCACTCTCTGCTTTTTTTTCCCCTTTTTTTCCTTTTTTTTCCCTTTCTGTTAGATTCTCTATCTTTCCATCTCCGACTCTCCCTCCTGCAGGGGTCTTTTATCTTCTATACTATGCATCTCTGTTAGCCTTGTGTGTGTGTGTGTGTGTGTGTGTGTGTGTGTGTGTGTGTGTGTGTGTGTGTGTGTGTGTGTGTGTGTGTGTGTGTGTGTGTGTGTGTGTGTGTGTGTGTGTGTGTGTGTGTGTGTGTGTGTGTGTGTGTGTGTGTGTGTGTGTGTGTGTGTGTGTGTGTGTGGTTGGAACGGCCCGAGAGGAACTGATTACATCATGTTGGCTTTTCAAAAAACCTGTCTATTCTTGGAACGAGGTGAAAGGGGGTGAGAGCGGTGATTAATTTACGAGACATTCTAAAAAGCACTTTAGACCAGGAGAGGCCAACCTCATAATCACTTTCTCACGTTTCTCATCGGTGTCGAAGTGAGGCGCTCAGACATCCCGCTCGGTTAAAGGACTGATTCCACTTGGGTTTATTGTTTAATCCAGAGACCATTAGAGTCGGAGAAGAAAATGGGCCTTTGACAACAATACAGATTTTCATGAAATGGATTAGAGTGCAACTATCAATTATGTAATGTTATTTCTTTATGAGAATGTTTTTTTTTCTTCATATATCAATGCATCTAACAAGCTCTCATGTGTCATTTGCTAGTTTGTCGCACAACAATGTAATATAATAATATTGAAAATAGCAGATCTACAATGTGTTAGGGTTAGGTTGTAGGTCAGCTATTGTCACCAATTAAAAGTTTTTTGCCTATAAAATACATGCCCAAAAAAGGTGTAGATAATTAATCAATTATTTTACTACCAAGCTCGAGGAACCAAATATAACATGGTGCCACCGTTGAACTTCAAATGGGTGGCATGTTCCATTAAATTTTTAATGGTGTTCTTGAGATTGATTATCAATAATATTTTTATAATGCATTAATACTACTACTAATAACAACAACAATAATTTATAACACACTTTACATTCTTGCAAATCTGAAATGCTACAGGGTTTAAAAGCAATAACAGCATAGGAAGTCAAACGTTTAAATAAGGCTAAACTAAGGGTAAAAAATATAAAACTAGGTAAAAACGGGGCAGAGACAGAAAAAAGGCCCAACAATAATTAAGAATGGATTAAATCAAATTTCTCGATTAACTGTTACTTGCACCCTAGAATAGATACACTCCCATAAATAAAGTGTGGTGCCACAGCCAACATCTTCTCTCCTGCCATTGGTGCTTTGCTTTAGGGGTCAGAGCTCGTCAAGACAAGTGGCGCTAATGACATCACAGCCTGACTGCCGGAGGTATTTAGTGATTTCCATCGGCAGCCGCCCTGGTGGCTTCCGCTAGCCTCATCAATCAGCCAATCAATCACTGCTGTCAGACAGTGAGCTGATAGGCATTGATGAGGCTGGAGTAAAACCTGTATAGCGCATATCATGAGCCTCATACTAGTAGTTAGTTGCTGCAAGAGTGAGGTCTAGCCAACACCAACTCAGGTACCTGAGCTCTGCAGTGTTGTCAGCCAAGCTGTCGCAGCGCAGCACATCTACATAGGTGGTACGCTTCTTTCCCCTCCTGGCTTTTCCCTGGGTTGGCTCCCATGGGGTCAATTTACTTGCCTCAAGTTCTGGGTGCCTGACGCAGTGCCCTGCCAGCCTCATCCTTCTCTCTCTGACTTTGTCCGTGACCTGTCGTAGGTCCCCATAGAGGTCCACATTGCTGATGCGGTCCATCCATGAGACATCTAGTGCCATTCGTAGCATTCTTGTGTAGACTCCATCCAGGGCTTTTTCCTGTTTTACTGTGAGGGTCCATGTCTCAGCCCCATACAGCAGTACTGACTCCACAGTAGCTATGAACAGCCGCCTCGGTCTTCTCCCATATCTGATTAGCCTCATAGCCTCATACTATGAGCTATATAGGTTTTATTTCAAATGATCCGATATTACCAAATTACTAAAAGTCTAGTGTCTAGTTTATCTCTGTGTTTTTCTCCCAGATGTTTCCAATTTTCAAAGATAAATAATTGGCTATTGATTGTTACATAATTTCCATGTAGCCTGACCCACATACATATGGAACCGAGCACAAAGGTTCGTACGGATATAGATTCACTTTCACTAGAGTAAATAAACATGACATGTTGTAAATAGGTTACTACTGTCATGTAAGTGTATTAAATGATGAACTAATGTTAATCTCTGTTAAAAAAATTATCTGTTGAATGAATGCAATTCTTTGTGCGAGTCCCAAGTGGATTTTGAGCTGCCAATATTGTAATAATAAATGACACATTTATGAGAGGAGATACCGTACAATGGCTAATATAGCTCGTTCCATACGTCCCACTTTCTGTTCATGCGCACGCACACACACACATCACTCACTTTCTCTCTTCCATAGTGTGTGTCACTACCCCGAGATGATCAATATTAAACGATCAATACTCCATATGAATTCATATGCTGTGGGCTGAATATATACTGTACATTGTACAGCCATGCTTTGCTTACTGACCAGAATCAATGCTCTCGAGTTGGGGGCTGCATTCAGCGACTGCAGGGCGGCCAAAAGATCTTTGAAATGATGCAACATTGCAAATTGTCTCTCTTGGCATTGCTTCTTCCTGCATCGGTTCCACAAAAGGAATTATAGGCTTACTTTACTAATCCCTCTTGTTTCATTTATTCGTTGTTGTCGTTTATGTAAAGCATTTGCTATCTTCTTTATTGACAGATTTCTGTGATATATTACAAACAGGTGGCCATTAGTCCTCAAGTCAAGTACATTTTATTTATAAAGCACATTTAAATACAACCAAAGGCTGGGTAGCTCAGTCTGTAGAGCACGCGTCTCTTAAATGTTTTTTTTTTTGTGGCTTTCGCCTTTATTTTATATATTTTATGGAGGGACAGACCGTAGGCTGACAGGAAATGGGGGAAGACATGCGGTAAAGGCCGTCGGGATCGGGAGTCGAACCCGCGGCACACTGCCAGACTGGATTACCAGCCAAGGTGCCTGGACCGCTGAGCCATGGCCCAGGCCGAGCACTCGTCTCTTGACCATTTAGGTCATGGGTTTGACCCCGGGCACCGCCAATTCAGCACATGAGTAGCACGGCTTGGGTACGGCGAGTCGTGCTGGAAGTACTTTGAGCTGATAGTAGGTGTTGCGCTCCACCTGACCTCAGCAATCCATCTCCCAGGGGTCTAGTCAGTGCATTGTGAAACGGGCATAGACTCCCTTTCTCTGGCTGATGCCGACAATAAGCCACAACGACCTGCTTGCTTACTTCCAAAAACAGGGCTTATGAATCAAATATGTACATCTCATTGACACACCGACATAGCATTCTAAAAATAAAAAAATATATTTATTTAATTCCGCACGGGTTAAAAATAAAGGATTAAAGCTGAAGCATTTGTTGGCGTTCCGTGGAAAGCTTATAATATGCTGTTCTTTGATTCCTTTGGCTGTAGATGAGAATGGGTGACATGAAGCGTTGCCAGGTTTTGCGAAATAAATGAGCAATATGAAGAAGAATATTAACAAATGTGGAATATTTTAGACATTTCAACAACAAGTATCTTACATTAGTATTGGGGAGGGGTCCCTGGCACAGAATATTTTCAGATGGGGGGTCCGCAGACAAATACATTAATTTGGGGGTCCTTGACGTGAAGATATTTGAGAACCACTAATTTAAACAACATTTGGAAACGAAAAAACTACACATTTAGAAACAAGCCCAAAAAACCACAACCCACAACTACCAATATTTACAAGCGACTTCACAGAAAAACAAGCTAATATATAATATTAAGCAATAAGCAGACATGGCAACACTGGTGTAATCTGATGACTGTATCTCTTTCTCCTCCTGGACTCTGAGCTCTCACCTCAGCTGCATCCATCCTCTCGTCTCCACATCTCTGAATAATCTCCTCTGGCTCACAGAATCTGTAATCACATTATTCATGACATTGTTGGCACACGTATCAGCCACTGTCATGCTTTCTTGTAAATGGAATATGAGGTCGGTGTCTGTCTCATTCTGGTTAGTTCTGTAATTTATTTGTTTGGGAGGGATTTATTTGTTGGAACGCTTCGCCGTTGATTACTTGGACCTCTGGAAATGTTTGGCCTTACGATAGATTATAGATATTTTATTTTATATTATTGACACAATGTATAAATTGTTAATGTACAGTACACATTAAATAAATGACTAATATATTTTTTAGGTAGGTGCAATTGAAAACTATATCTCATCTTAAATGGAAACCGTAAAAATACTGTGTGCGTGCGAGTGCGCACCAACAGACATCCCCCTGCGTTTTAGACGTGATTTGACACAATAATACTCTTATTACATAAATAATAATCGTAATAATCTATTTTTCCTTTGATCTTGATGACAAGCTTAATTTGAACCTGATAGTCCATAATGGAGCTCAGTTGCTACTGAAAAGCTTGTTGAGCTCATAGACAACTTGAGTCACGTACCGTAGATAAAACTACATCCAGTATTTTGCCGTCGTTGAGATAAGTGCGGGGCAGTCGACCCGCCAAGGCCTGGCCTAGATATTACATTTAATCATGCGCAGAACTGATATCTATCTGGCACCATGACTTTAGGCTCTATGCACAGCAGTCACTTTGGAGAGAAAGTGGGACTTCACGTCTTACCAATGATACTAATTGACGGCTCTGTTCCATTCTGGTCAAACCGAGTCGTGTTGCGTTCACACGGGCAGACACAACAAAGCAGTCTACCATTCATTGTCAATTGAAGCCAGCGACATGACGATGCAAAACGCAATGCTGCATGTAGCTGCTCCAAATGATACTCCCATCCGTCGCCATCAGTATGCTGATATTGTGCATGTTGGCTCACTGGAAACACCAGTTGGTCTCAAAGTGGGGTCCAGGGATCCTCATGGTACCTTGAGGGGGTTCCAAATCCCTTAAAGGTGTGTAACGCTGAGAGCTATGGGGGTCCTTGAAATTAAAAGTTTTGAGAACCCCGTACTGTGCTACATGAAATAGAACAGAGCCTTCATTAGTGTCTTTGGTAACACCTGTGAAGGAAGTGAGGAAGATTTTATTTCCAATATGGCTGCTGTACATGGAGCCTATTGCATTCAAAGCTACCCCCGAAACCATTTCATTGTCTATTTCTAAAGACGCAGAGGTCCTCGGCCTGCTAGCTGAATAGCTCTATTTTGGTTGTATTCTTGCTTTCTCTCCCCTGTGGTCTACTCTCTAGCGAGGGACACTACACTTCATGCTTTCTGTCAGGTCAGCAGGGAGCCTTGCATTATAGATGAGCCACTTGACCTGTACTAAACTGCGAAGCAGTGAGTCCCATGATATTGAGATTTCAACATGCATCGTTCGACTGGTTTAGAGACCAGCTCTAGCTCACTCATGTACAATCGGCATGTCTTCTATGGAAGCATGTTGTGCAGCAAAAATAGCCGATCTGCAAGCTCTCAATACGTACTTGTAGAAAGGCTTTTTTTAATTCGTATTTTGTATAACACCCTAATGGTCTCGGATATTTCATGAAAGCAAAGTCTGTGATTTATTTACCTGGTTGGCAGTATGTGAAATCAAAGCAGGAACAATATTGTGTTAATTGTTTAGGAAACGGCACTTGCGCGCACACACACACACACACACACACACACACACACACACACACACACACACACACACACACACACACACACACACACACGTGCGATATTTTATTTATGCTTCATTCCATGCCCAATGACTAAACTATGCAATTAAATAAATTGGAGCTCAAACCAGAAGTCACATTCCAAGTGCATATTTGTATATTGTTTTCTTCGTGGGAGTTAGATGACAAAGAAAATCTCAGCCCAGACTTTGAAAAACCTGTTTTCCCTGCCTGTGCAAAAACAAATAATAGCTGAGGTAGACGGATTAACAGAGTATTTATTCTAATCATGTGACTGTTACAGTGGTTTAATACAGAACAAATAAATTAGGAACTCTTTTTGGCAGTTTGACTGATCATAACCATTGACCTGTTCAGGTCTTGCTAAATGTTTGCTCAGTGTAAATAAGGTATACTGTGCGGTCTGCTTATCCATTATTGTGACACAGCACAGCCATGTTGACGTGTAACGTTTTTCTGTCTCTCTTTCCTGTTTATTTGTATTTTCCCTTCGCCCGCGCTAAGTGGCTAAAAGCCAAGGTAAGTCCGGTTTGTCACATCATGACCCATAGTGTCTGTTACTGATGGACTTCCCCACACCCCCCTTCATCCAACAGTAAATCCCCCCCCCCCTCCTTTTTGGCTATTGTAGTCCTTTAAATTTCCTATTAACAAATTCATAGTCTACCTAGCCAGCATATAGTTGTCATGTCCTCCCTCATAACCCCGCCTCAACCTCTCTCTCTCTTATTAATTTATAAATCCAGTCCTGGCTACATGTACCCAAATGTACATTCTAGGTCTTCTTACTCATGTTGTAGTCCTATCCTCCATGCTCGTGGGTTTCCCAGATTATCTATACATGTAATGTCATTTTAATCCGTGTGATTTATTCATGTTGGATCTATTACTCTGGTTAATGCAGCATGGCACACGTTATGAAAAATGCAAACGTTAAGTGCTCCTATCTTGCGCCACTACGCCTCGCCTCGGTTGTGTTTGCTTTGGTGAGACGCAAACGCAAGAGGATCATTGTTGGAGGCGTGGCCTGTGTGTGTCTCTGAGGCAGTGTTGAAATCAGTGGTGGAAAAAGTACTTTTTACTTTAGTAAAAATTACAATACTGCAGCAATGTAAGAAATACTCTTACAATTGAACGTTCATCGTTGAAAATGTGCATGTGTAATAGCAGATCTACAAGTTCACAACACGTTGCACGGCGACACATTGTGAGCTTGTAGTATATTGTGTATATAGGACTGACGTGGTTAATGTATGTTTTGTAATAATTTTAAGTAATAATTAAGTTTTTGAATAATTGTAGTGAAGTAAAAAATAAAATATTTGCCTCTTGAGTCAGATTGTGTGGAGTAGAAGTACTGGTAGAAGTATTGGAAATTGGAAACGCTCCGGTAAAGTAAAATTACTTCAAAGGTGTACTTAAGTACAGTGCTTGAGTAAATTTTATTTGCTTTCCACCACTGGTTGAGATTAAACGGAGGTATCTACCGGTATTCTACCCAGAGTGGTCCACACCTTGTTCCTCTGTGACTGAAAGGCCTCCTGACTCACCGACTAGCTGGAAACAAACCGCAACAAGCCAGAACTTGATGTCATCACACAAGTGTGACATCATCATTACGTCTCTGTCAGGCAGAAACCTCTCATCTCCGTAATTCTAACTTCATGTGTTTCTCCCCCTCCCTAAATTACTCCAGGGCGGGAACCCCTTCTGGTGTTTTAAAGCATTATGTTATACTTTAGCTATTGAAAAATAGCTGATCTACAAGCTCATAGCGCGGCACCGAGTGCCATAGCTATAGCAAGGTGAACATGAGGTAATGCATCAATCAAATACATAGAAAATAGCAATCTAGGAATCATAGGTAAACCAAGAACCTACCATCTAAAATAAAAATATCTGTACATTGAAACTATACACAACATGCTATTATATGTACTACATTATCACACTAAACAAAGCATCAAAAGTAGCAGCTACACAAGCTTGTAGATTTGCTACTTTTGCTGATTTTGAATTGGAATCCCTTAAAGGTAACGGTTTTGGACATGGAGTTTTGGAGGTTTCCACCCGACAGAGACAATTAATAACACCACCGTGGGATGGAAAAAATACGCTGATATTTGGGAAACCCTAGCATGATGTGATCCTTACTGTTGTAGATGTAGTGATAACAAACTGTCTGTCTGTCTCTCTGTGAGCATCTGTGTCGAATCAGTGCCGTTTGTGTCTTCTCCAACTACAGCAACATGGAAACAACCAGGCGGTCAGGGGAGGCACGCTATCGCGGACCAATCCACCCACACAGAAGCCGCCCAGCCCTCCCATGTCTGGGCGTGGCACCCTGGGGTAAGATCTTTTTTTTTTTTTTTTACTCTGATTGGGGATAGGACAGGCTCTTCCTCTAATTACCATCTAATTTTGTACTGTATATAATAGTTATACTCTTGTTTATCAGGTTGTATTATGAGTTGCTGTTTAGGTAATACACTGGAGATGTTTCTTCTTTTTTTCATTAATAATGAAATGTTTATGTGGGCAATGGGCATGGGTCAAGCAATTAAAGCAAAAGATATATATTATACCTTTTTCATTCATTCATTCATTCATTCACTCACCATGCACATACTGTTATGTTGTCCTGAAAGATACAGTAGTGTCGGATAACGGCATGGCCTGCCTATTCAATCTTCAACTATGGATAGTAACTTACTATAGTATGTGTGCAGTTTGTGAACAAAGCCACACATATCACAATGCCGTATTTATTCAGTGCAGACTGGCCAGTTGTGTGAATGCCTTGTGTGGGGACACAGTCTATGCCTCATTTGGAAACAAAGTTTTCTTTAGATAGATTTTTCAGCTTTACCCAACACTTGGGATTTCATTTTCAATTATGTGCTTCATTTGGCCATTCAAATGGAAGTATTGATTCTGGAATCTGCATAAACAAATATAGACCGGGTAATTCCCTCAGCAAAATAAATCGTTTGTCAAGTCTATGGACTTTAATGTTTGTTTAGGGTACTAAATGGTGACGTAAGACATCATGTGGCCGATATACTGTAAATACAGTGGCCGGCGCTAACTTCACACACAAGTGTGATTCTTTTTTTTGTGCGCACATTGATTATCAACTATTTACACCCCAACTTTCTTGCCCTTCTTAAGAACTTAAACCCTATATACTTTGTTGTATTTTGAGGAGACAGATGGTACATAATAAACTAGATAGTGTGGCTGTGGGTTTTGTAAAGATACGTACACTTCTTACATGAAGTGTAACAATGTACATGTTGAATCAACCGTCTTGATATTACCGTGTGCAACTTTGGTAGAGGCTTTAATATGGCTTATTTGTATTAAGAAATGACAACGTTTTTGAAAGACACCAAGGCCCCCAGCGATTGTCTGCCACAGCAGCAGACTGTGACACTAATCAGAGAGTAATGCCTGGTCGGGTTTTAACAATTACCAAGCAGCTCATCCAGCTGGTTAGACTGGATAGGATTTGTGACACCCCAAGGCACGCTTACGGTACAATACATAGGCCTACAACACTTCCAATAGTTGAGGGGGGCAGGGGCAAGTTACGGTAGTTAAACTGGTACAGAGTCACAACCTGGGCCACACACGTTCTAATTCCCCATTGATGTTTCATATATGGCTGTTCATTATTTAAACCTTTTTCATTTTTATGTAAATGAATGCCATACTTCATAATGCAAGATTGTCGCACAAAAGTAGCCAATAATGGCAGATCTAATGTGCAAGCTCTCAAGGTGTCACATCGTGACTTGTGGGAGCTTGATGTAGATCGGCTATTTTTGCTATAAAAAAAGAAAAAACATGTACGTAATGAAATAATTGAACTATCGAAAAGTGTTAACAATAGCTTGAAACTGGATTTGTGAACTCTTGCGATAAAAAACGTTTTGGCAATGGAATACAACCACCCTAAGGACTACTATCTGTACAAAGTAGACAAGCTAAACCTACTGCACATGTAAACAGAGCTGCTACCTTCAAACACATCTTCAATGTGAGGCTTTGTTGTATACTATTGAAATAGTCTTGAGGAAAAAAACGATGCTATTTGTCCCAAAGTGACTACAAAAGATTGGTGCTGTTTAAAAAATCTTTATACCCTGTATAACATATATAAAATAACACAATGTGACTCTGTTTACACAATGCTGTAGCGCAGTGGTTCCCAAACTGTGGTGCGTGCACCCCTTATGGTACAGCCTTCTAGGGGGTGCGTGACATGAAAAGGCTAATGATCATGTCATTATCATGTGCTTTGGCTTTATTTTGAATATATTAACATATGCCAATATATGGCAAGTATATGCAGAATATAGCCTATGCTGCATATATTATGCCATATTCAGGTTCATATATGTGGATAAATAGGAAACATATGTCTCTATATAGCTTATGAAATGTATATTTCCATGTGAGGGGTGCGTCAGCTAGGTCAGGACATAACGGGGAGTGCATGGCCCCCCCATTGCAAACCTATGTTTTATCACAGCTACAGTATAAAGCTCCTTTGAATTTAATTGGAAATTGTGATTTTCTTGGTCGTCGTCAGGCGCAACGCCTCCTATAAGACCCTGGAGCCGGTGAAGCCCCCCACAGTGCCCAACGACTACATGACCAGTCCTGCCCGCCTGGGTGGTGGCCAGCAGCAGAGCCCCGGACGCAACGCCTCCCTCAACCAGAGGCAACGCACACACAGGTACACGCACGTGCACACACATAACTCTACTTTGCGTTGCGGCGGCAATGTGAAGATGGAAATTGCGGGATTTGACGGCCTCCAATTCATGTTTCAGCTGTTTTGAAACCCATTATTGTGCCCTTCACATGTACGTAGTAGCAGAGGTTTGTGTACTGTAGTGAGTTTGTGTACTGTAGTGAGGCTCGTAATAGGAGCGCCCCCTGTGTTTTTGTTTGTAAGGATTTTACTGCGCAAAGAGCGTGGATGTTAACACTTCCTTAACACCAAGGGTGTTAATGCTTCCGAAAGGGTTAACACCACTTCTTGGTTGTGTATATATAAGATATGTCCACAAACAGAAGTCAAGAACGCCTCGTACAAAGGACATAAACACTGCCAATGCAGTCGGACGATAGGAGAACAGCCGGTTACTAAGTGCCTATAAGACAGAACATTGTCACGTACGATATAGTTGACTTACCTCAGACACTGCAGACATAAATCATGGATAAAGTAAACAAGGCGGCTTCCTATAGACGGATCCACAAAGGGGTGCCCTGGGCGCAGCCATTACTGAGGTGCAATCAGCACTGATTTGCTACACTAGGCCACTGCATCCATGGAGCTGTACCCGGTTGGCCAGGTGTACAGCTATGACGTGCACATACTAAAGGTATATGTGATACATGTGGTATATCATGTGATACAGCCCTGGCAGCTGGCATCCCTATTCTGTGCATGTCATAATAGGTGACCCTTTAATTTGGAAAAAAATCTAAATCTGTAGGCTCACGACACATCACATTGTAATGTATCACGTTGAGCTTGTAAATTGGGTATTTTCAGTGAATAGATTTGATGTAGAGGTAAAAAAAGAAAGAATTCAAGGAAGTACAAAGAGTGGCTATTAAGAAAGTGCATGTACACGCTGTTATGCACAAACTGTACAGATATACTCCCAGGCCAGCGCACTCAGACGAGGCTGGTGACCAGCTGTGCTGCACCTCCCCCCCCCCCCCCCTCCCTCTCAGGATCTATTTTTTGTGATTAAACAAGCACAGCCTGTCGATTCTTTGTATTTCATTTTGCAGAAGTAGCACTTTTCACACTTTCTCTTGATCTACAGACAAAGAGTGAGTGTCTCTGTAGCCTCTGTAGCCTAACCCTTAAAGTTCTCAGTTGCCACGACTGATTCCATAGAAAACGGCATGTATTATATGGAAGCATGTTCCACAGCGAATATAGCCGAATTACAATGCCTCTGTCACGCATTGAGAGATTGCAGATGGGCTATTTTCGGTTATTATTTTAAGATTGGAGCATTCAGAAGCATCTTCCATAAAACCCGAATGGTGTCGGAAATGTCATATATAAGCAAAGGTTAAAGCCACTCAATCTTGTAGGAACCATATTACTAAAACATCTAATTGTACATTGTGTGTGTGTGTGTGTGTGTGTGTGTGTGTGTGTGTGTGTGTGTGTGTGTGTGTGTGTGTGTGTGTGTGTGTGTGTGTGTGTGTGTGTGTGCGTGCGCGCACGCGCGCACACAATTTTATTTAGCTTTAATTGATGAGAAGGAAGCACGTCAATATCGTAATATGACATTTCCAAAAGCAATTTCACGCAATAAAACTAAAGCGCTGTTTGAATCTCTGAGGAGACACCTGCAGACTGCTGCTCTTTGCTAGAGGAAGCGGTGAAAGTACGACTCTCTCAAATTTGAATCTTGAGTTATGCGAGTATGGCTGAAGTCAGAGAAGGCGACAGTTTCTTTCATGAAAATCTGAGTTATGAGCGACCGCAGTTTACTTCATTAGCTAAGAAGGCAGTAATGCTGACTGTGATTCCCATAAATATTACATCACTCTTCGTTTTCCTGCCCTGGCCTCTCCCCACACATGCATGTCTGACACACACACACACACACACACGCACACGCACACACACACACACACACACACTCCTCACTTTGTCATTCTCTCACATACCTCCTGAGCCTTGCGTCCATGAGTTATAATTTTCCACGCTATTAAAATAATGGCTTCATTAAAAGTTATGGAAGCAGAATAGTTCAGCATTACTGCACAGTATTGGCATAGCATAATAAATCACATTTAGTTGTTGATTGTGATTGCCACCATTCATGAATTATCATACTGAGTAATTGTCAAACATTAGTTCCTTCTCATTGTATATTTAGAGCCAAGGTCAAAACTAGTTGAAAATGGCCAAGCTGTAGTAGCAGCAGGCAATGAATGAACGTGAAATGTATTTTCTGCCACAGATCATGATTTCTGGCAAAGATAATCAGTATGACTAGTCAGTCAGCCCTGTCACTATCTGGTCAGTCTACTATTATCTATTCCCTCTATTCCCTCAGGTGTTAACACCTACCATCAGCTCCCACTACCTACCACATGACTTGCCACACCCAAGACGTGCTACTCATACACTGAGTTGGCTCACAAAGACTCACAATAAGAAAATATTAAAAAAAATAGCCAGCACTCCGAAGTCCTTCTGGTACTTTTAATTAGTTTTGTCTGAGGGCAGCAAACAGGGCAGTGTCTAGCATGTCCGCTCAAAGCACGGAAGCCGAAGCCTTAAACGTATCTGTGCATGCTGCCAGTGGCCGTGCCTTAAATTAATTAAATGTGTGGTACCATGGTGGCCATTGTGGGAGTGGGTCTCGAGGCCTGTGCATGCTCCGTTATTGCGGTGCCATCGCTATTTGATTACACAGCCTCTGAGCCAGCCCGGCTTATTCAGCTCATCACTCTTCGTCGTCATCCTCAGCTGAGTCCTGGATTTTGTGTGTGTGTGTTTGCATGAACGTACTTGTGTGTGTGGGTGGGTGGGTGGGTGGGTGGGTGTGTGCGCGTGAGTGAGTGTGTGTACCAAGTGCCAAGTTTAGCTTCTTTCTCTGTTTTTTTATATATATATATAGAAGGCTTTGGACAGCTTCTTAAGTTTGTGAGTGGGTGGGTGTGCATTACAGAGAGGTTGAGATGAGATTTATATGAAACTCTACCTCTAGAGCGTGAGGCTGCATGTGAAACAGGACCGAGGGAGAGAGCCGAGGGGTCATGTGTAGGTGGAACAGAAAAGGGCGATGGTGCTCTTTATTTCATAGACAACCATTTCGAAAGAAAGACGTGAGATGGAGTGGGAAGAAAACCGGGCTGGGCGTTGGGGTGAAGATGGCCAGGAAGGAAATGGAGTAAATAGAGTCCGGAGGGGACGATGAGGAATGGAATCAGAATGGATAAATCCAACATGTGTTGATGGCAGAGCTAGACGAGATATCGCTCAGCCCCTTTATCCCCTTTAAGGGTGATTTATAGTCCGTCGCACACCGAAAATAGCCAATCTCAATCACTGTAAATGCATGACACACACACACACACACAGTCACACACACACACACACACACACACACACACACACACACACACACACTGCCGTAAGGCCTTACTATGGATCTCAAATGAGGGATAAAACAATTAATTATGCGATAGATGCTTGCATAGACAGACAGATGTGCAGGAAGGGGTTGACTTGGAACAGAAGGAATTAGGAGGAGGGGGTTCTTGGGATGGAAGAAGATCACTTTGCAGGTCAGGGATGAGGGGAGTCAGAGGAAGGCCTGATAGCGATGAGAGATAAAGGGTGAGAGGGATCGAGGGATCAATGGAATAGCAGGGATAACAGGGATAACGGGGCCAGTCGGGGGTGAGCGGGAGAGAGAGAGGATATAGCAGGCCTCGCCATTGATCTCAAGATCACCTGGCAGTGTTGCCAGATTTTGCAAGAGAAAGCTAAAGCAATCAATCCCAATACAAAGGAAGCGACTTGAATGCTTTAAAGCTACATACGTTACATAGCATTTAAAAAAATAATATATATATATATATATATATATTGGGATAAATGTGAAATATCTTTGAAACGTAACAGGAACTATTATTTACTAAACAAAGCTCAAAGTTGATATGGCAACACTGCTGTAACAGAGACCCCTGGAGGCCGCACAGGGCGTTGCAGGCTCAGGCATACTGGACATGCTGACATTCCTGGGCTATTCCTGGCAGTCGTCTCGCTTATTGACTTCCTATACGTCAACGTGTGAATCCATGAGTTCCATGCAAAGGCATGCATGGCACAATTGTGTCTGTCTGTCTGTGTGTGTGAAGCATGTTCTCCCTCTAAATGGGACACAGGAGTGTGTGTGTGTGTGTGTGTGTGTGTGTGTGTGTGTGTGTGTGTGTGTGTGTGTGTGTGTGTGTGTGTGTGTGTGTGTGTGTGTGTGTGTGTGTGTGTGTGTGTGTGTGTGTGTGTGTGTGTGTGTGTGTGTGTGTGTGTGTGTGTGTGTGTGTGTGTGTGTGTGTGTGTGTGTGTGTGTGTATAAGTGTGCCTAACTGCTTTGATACCGTCTGTGTGTAGTTATGGCAGACTGCCCTAAATTAGAAAATGCTCTCTCTCTCTCTCTCTCTCATCCTCCAGTGGTAGCAGTGGAGGCAGTGGCACTGGCAGCAGGGAGAACAGTGGCAGCAGTGGAATTGGCATGCCCATCGCAGTGCCAACCCCCGCCCTCCCAAACCCTGGACCAGGTGAGAGACACACAGCTGTGACCAATGTGTCAAATCAGGATGCTTAACATTATTGTCTTATCTTACCTGTGTGTGTGTGTGAGGACCCTTTTCCACCAAGATAACTTTGGTTCTAGAACTGGTTCCATTCTAGATTCTTGGAACCATGGTGCTTTCACAGAACCGGCGCACATATTTTGGTTCCAGCTCTGAAGCAACTTCTAAGGTTCTGAACTAATTCATTTTCAGTGGAAACACTCTGAACTGGTTCAATATTAGGCGGGGTAAAAAGAACCGACCCGGTTCAACCCCGGTGAGAAAGGGGCTTGAGTGTGTCTGTCAACCTATTGGAAAGTGTGTCTGACGGTACAATAATATCCCAGAGGCCTACATCAAAATATCATTGCTGAGTAAAACCGCCCGGATCATTTTTGTTCAGTTCTTACTTGACGAGATAAAATTATATGGGTTCGACTCCCGATCCTGAAAGCTTTTGCTGCGTGTCACACTCCCCATTTCCTGTCAGCCTACTGTTCATCTATCAATAAAGACAGAAAAAGCCCCCCAATATATACAACATTAAATAAATAAAAACCACACCCGTGTGAAGTGAGGGGCGCTAATGTATTAAAGTCTAACTCATGTTGATTAGGTGATGTAATGGTGATGTAAAACAAACGGTGCCAACACAAACATTAAATTCCATTAACAAATAAAGAGACAATTGACGTAATGAGGGACAAAATGACGTAAGTGTCCCCCTTCATTGTCAATGGCGTTTATTAAACAAATATTGAACTAAAGACAAACGTTAAACCTGTGGCCGGTGCCCCTCAAAAATAATGTACCGCTATATGGGAATTCAGAATGGGTAAAAGAACGTGACCCATGTAGGATGTGTATATGATGTCATTTACTAAATGACGTCAGACTGTAACTGAAAGTATGAATTTACTTTGCATCTGGGGGGGGGGGGGGGGGGGGGGTGGTGCTTTAAGAGCACACGACACAAAGCCTACGTTTACCAGACGGGGATTATGCCCTGGCCCATTGTGTTCTAAAGCACAGCTGATTTGCTACCTCGCTCTGTAAATAGGCCAAGCGTGTGCTGCTGTGGTGAAAAGATGACTCACATTTTGTACTCGAGTATATGTACGTATCAATCCTGCAATGTAGAAATACTCTGTTACGAGTGAAAGTCCAGAGTTCAAAATGTACTCGAGCACGAGTGCAAAAGTATTGGCATCAAAAGTACCTAAAGTAAAAGTACTTATTGTGCAGAATGTCCCATTTCTTAAGTTTTCAAATGTATACAAATCTTTTGGAAATAGCAGATCTATAATGCTTGTAGATTGGCTATTTTCAAATGGCTGTAACAGTAAAAAACTGTAAAAGTACAATATTTGGATCCGAGATGTAGTGGAGTAAGTAAAAGTGTTGGTCATTTGAAATACTAAAGGTAAATACCATCAAAATTGTACTCAAGTACAGTAAATGTGCTGAGTTACTTTCCTGTGAGGCGTGAAATTATTTAGATTGCTGTTCTTTATGAACAAGTCGTGTGTGTGTGTGTGTGTGTGTGTGTGTGTGTGTGTGTGTGTGTGCGTGTGCGTGTGCGTGTGCATGTGTGTGTGTGTGTGTGTGTGTGTGTGTGTGTGTGTGTGTGATAGTTATGGCTAAAATTGTTGTTCTAAAACGATTCACAGGTATAATAATGCAAACCTGTGTGTGTGTATGTGTGCGCTTATTTCAGTGTACAACGGGCCACCGCTCTGCCAGTAAACTAATCACCATGGCAACACTCACTGTATGCTGCATACTGCAAAGTACCCCCCCCCCCCTAAAAATAAGGGGTCTAAATGAAGTTGAGGTGTTTAATCATTCTGAAGGGCATTACTACCGCCACATCATACATTATCCCGCTTATTACATGGCTACTTTATTAATAAATTGACCCAAGGGTCACGAGGTATTAAGAGGTAAGAACGAGGTATTTCCTTGCTTAATGATATGAGAGTATTCCATACTGTAAGTGTCGCACGAGTTGATCAAATAGAATCAATTTGTGGTTACTGCATCGTCTATTTCTCGCTTCAAATGTTTTCAAAAACATTCTTGAGAGCAACGTTTGGTTGTAAATGACATGGTGTGTTTGTTTACATGGCTGTCATGTTGGATGCAGCATCAAATCCAAGCAGCGCAGCCATAGAGGCTATAGAGCGAAACGGTCATTATCAAGAAATAACACACTGATTGACCAATCAGGATCAAGCATTCAACTAAGCCGTGTAATAATTTCTAATAGCACCAATATGTGTTCTCAGCCAGTGGTTTGGGGGCCACCAATGGTCCTTGAGGGGGTTCCAGGTGGTCCCCAGCTAAATGATGGAGAGTTGGTAACCAAATGGACCCTTATAAATCTATAACTCTTGAGAGTGTGAAATGAAACCAAATGGACCCTATTTTCAGGTCTATCTGGTTTCATTTGATGCTCTCAAGAGTTAACTTATTGTTGAACATCTGCATTACTGAATTTACAATTGACCGAATTGTTATTTTGATCAACGTTTTCCTGTTAACTTATCTCCTATGGTACCGCATCAATACGGCATAGACTTGTGCACAACGACAATGTATCAGAGGATACATCTCATCAAATGGTGCTCTGTGGCTCTAACGCAGAATAAATAATGGGACCTCGATATGAAAAGGGTTGAAGACCATTGATTTAATAGCACCAGCAGCACCTACAGTACGCCAGCCTATCCATCCACCTAACATTCTTATTTGTTTGGGCCGGGGTTCGACTCGTTTCAGTCCCCATCTCCTCCCCCACATGGTCGCCTCCTCCGGGCGCTCCTCCGCCCCCTCCCCCACCTCCTCCTCCTGCACCTCCTCCACCACCACCAGCTCCTCCTCTGCCGGGGGGGCTCAGTAGTGCCCCCCCAGTGGCAGCGCCGTCTGCAGGTGAGGCTCCCCTCATCCTCCTCCTTGAGGCCTCTGAGACGGACCACCGCCAGCCTCTCTCTCTGGGTGGTGGATATGACCGGCCGTTGGTCCACTCTGGGGGGGTCTGTCTTCTCATGACAGCCATGCATGAAGGAGAGTCTGTGACCGCGGGGGTCTGTGTGTGTTTGAGAGAGGGAGAGAGAAAGAGAGATGTTTTATGTGTAAGACTGCTTGTGTGTGTGTGTGTGTGTGTGTGTGTGTGTGTGTGTGTGTGTGTGTGTGTGTGTGTGTGTGTGTGTGTGTGTGTGTGTGTGTGTGTGTGTGTGTGTGTGTGTGTGTGTGTGTGTGTGTGTGTGTGTGTGTGTGTGTGTGTGTGTGTGTGTGTGTGGTGTGTGTGTGTGTTTGGGGGGGGGGGGGGTCTGGCTTTCTGTCCAAATCACAGTCCACAGTGTTGTTTCTATACACTCTGGTGATTGGGTGGTGGTGGTACTTCCTCATTCTCTTCCAATCATAATAAGTTTCACAAAGAAGTCTCTAAGCCAGCCAATGAAATAGCCTGTTATATTATTAAGCCTAGAGCCCAAACCACACCAGGGTCGGGTCGGGACAAAAGGTTTTTTAAGGTAAACCACATCAATGCAACTCATTGAGTTGCAAGGAAATGCATCAGTACGGTTGACCTTAAAAAAACCTTTTTGTCCCGACCTGACCAGTTTGGGCTTGAGTGTTCAACTTAAAATGTGCATATTATGACCGTGAGACAAATGCAATTAAATTAATTAGAATATATAATATGGGCCCAGGCCGTAGCTTAACGGTCTGGGCACCGGACTGGTAATCCAGTCGCAGTGTGCCGCGGGTTTGACTCCCGGACCCGACACAGCCTTTACTGCATGTCATCCCCCCATCTCTCTTCCGTTTCCTGTCAGCCTACTATCTGTCCCTTCAAAAATCAATAAAAGGCGTAAGCCGCAAAAAAATATCTTTAAAAAAAAAAGAATATATAATATGTAGGCCTTATTACAGACTGGATGAAGGCGTATTTATACAGTTTATTATGCAAAAATTCATACACCTATGGAGATTTAGAGACTTCTTCTATGCAGGTACAGTACTGTGTCTCAAATGTTTCTTCCTTTTCTCAAATAAATTATATTATTATTGGTGAGATTCATTCACTCGCAAATAATTGAGCGTCACAAGATTGTATTATGTCATCACTATATAAACTAACTTATGCTTGTAATTATGGTTGTAGCAAGAGCCTTTCATGTTGACATAAAATCCTTGAAAGATTCTCCTGTATTATTATGAATTTCATGAATGATCACTTGAAAACACCAGTTCACCGATCGATGAGTTCTGGTGGCTGTCGATGTTTCGCCTTAACAGGGATTTATACTTTGTTATGTGCCAAACACGTTAAAATAGCAAATCTACTATACAAGGTAGAGGGGGAATAAAAGGAAAGTCATGAAGTCTATCTGTAGGTTTGTCTGCTGCTATGTTCTTGAGTCCCCATTTCCTTTGGTCCCACCCATAAACAGGAAGCCAAGTATAGAGCCAAAGATCACGTTTACTAAGTATTGACGGTTTAACGGTGGTTAAATGTCACATACAAAATACACGTTAACATGAATCCAACACACACTGATGATACTGTTGTCAAACAAGTCTATGAAGCCATCTATGAAAAATCAACACAATTGTATATTGCAATATGCAATATGTATACATACTGTAGTTGCATACACTACATACTGTAGCATTCATGTGTGGCATTTTTGTATCTGCTTGCCGAGAGTTCAAATATTTTCAACGCGGGTGTTTGGAAGCGTTTTTCTTTTTTGGAGAGTGACTTGTGTTTTCAGCTGTGAAACGCTTTGGTTGGACTGGACAGACACCGCCTTCAGAACAGTCTTTCTCTCGTGTGCGGGGGCTGTTCTGTTATCTAGCAGTGTCAACAGGAAATGCCCAAGTAATACAAAACGAATCGCTCAGCCTTCCTCTCTGCCCTTCTTTCTCTTATTCTCTATCTCTCACACACACACACACACACACACACACACACACACACACACACACACACACACACACACACACATACACACACACACACACACACCACACATACATGCTCAGCTTTGTCAATAGATGCAGTCTGGCATGGCAGCACGTGAACGGTCCAAGATCTAACGTTGGCCTGTTGCCCTCGGAAATCTCAACACTTTGAAGGGCATTTTAATATGGGTTAATATATTCACTTGCCTGCTTCTTATCACCTCACAGGGGGGAGTTACCCTGGTAGGAAGGAACACGTTATTCCAACAAGTTCCTTTCCCCTCCATCAGGTGGCTGAGCTGACCTGGGGGAGGCAGTATAGTGTACCAGGATAACTGCATGTTTTTGGTGAGGGTACCTACCCTAGAACTTTGAGTGCGTTGTGAAACGGGTATAGATTCCACGATCGGGCGGATTTCGACAATATACCTCTCCGACCGTCTTGCTTCCTTACAGTGGCCACCTGTGACTGTAAAGCAGGAAGAATTCAGAGGAAAGAGCATGATGCTTAAAAACAGAGCTTGTTCGTAGCCTGCGAGATCAGCCCAAGGGCAGTCTGTGTTTTTGCCTCTATTAGCTTTCCTCTGCTGCTCTCTCTGGGTTATCTGAGCCTCTTCTGTGCCATTCTGTCTGGTTAAAAGTCTTAAGTGCATCTGAAGTGCAGGTCTATTTTACGGTTCCCTCGGGGGGAGTTGTGTTGTTCAGTGGTGCTCTCTGATATATGCCTTTTTTAACACTATTACCAAAATGCAATGATTTATGTTGGCTTTTCCCCATTGCTCTCTCTCTCTCCCTGTGATCTCATTGGTGGATGATGATGTTGGAATCTTCTCTGCAGGTTAGGGCACCTGATCAATGTTTTTTTAACCACTTAAACCCTGAATACTTGGCACCCTCCCTTTTTTCCACTCTACACAAAAGTCTCCTTGCCAAAAAATAACCGATCTACATGCTCACAATGCGTCACAACATGACGCATTGTGAGCTTGTAGAGCTTTCACTGAATTTTGGCCTATACCAAGAATAGGGACTGAGTGTTCATGTGGTTAAATAGTGAAATAAGAATCTGTTCCTTTGCAATCTTACTAATCATATTCCGGGTACTCTGTTTCTCCTCTCTTTCATCCTCCACTCATCCCCCTTCCTAACCCCCCCCCCCCCCCCCTGCCCCTCCCCCGTCCTCCTCTAACCCCCCATCCTTTCCCCATCCATTCCTGGGTGTTTTCTTCTAGTTGTTGCCCCCGGGCCGGGTCTGGGCCCCGCTCCCATGTCCCAGTTCGGGACCATCTCGCGGCAGATCTCGCGGCACAACTCCTCAAACTCCTCCGTTTCTATGGTTTCGGCCACGGGCACCTACAGGCGGGCGCCGTCGGTCACCTCCCAGTACTCCTTGCAGCAGCAGCAGCTTCAGCTTCAGCAACAACAGCAGCTACAGCAGCTTCAGCAGCAACAGCAGCAGCAGCTACAGCAGCCTCACATTAATGGAGGCACCCCGGGCTATGGTCAGAACTCAAGTAAGACAACCCCCCCCCACACCCCCCAATTTTCAAGCCTTGTTAAGGTCCACCACACCGACGACGTTGATGGTGGTAAGTGTTGGAAAGCGTCTGTCGCCCAAAGTCTGCTGTCGCGTCCGACGCGGCCGACTGAACTTTCGATATCAAAAAGATATCAAGCCAAAGGCTATTTTTTTTAGCACCGACAAAGTTCACGGCTTCAGGCAAACGTAACAAGGCAGAGCAGCAGTTAGTATTGAATAAATACTGAATACAACGCTGCTGCTAGTCCTCCTGAAGGTCAAGCTTGAATTTCTGAAGGAATTATTGACTTTCTGCTTTCTGTGAAGTCTGAAAGTGCAGCCTTAAGGCTTTTTGCTTCGTCTCACGTTGGGATGTCTTTAGTATTGATGTGGTAACGCCTTGTCCTTGGATTCTCCACCAGATACAACACAGACAGACAGTCAATATCTGTGTATGATAGACGTGGACTTGGCAGCTTTTTGGCCTCACCTAAAAGCATACTTTGAAGGGTAACATTCATTAAGGAAGAGTGGGACGTCGATGTAAAATTGGCTATTTGGTACAAAATGTAAGTGTTTGTGTGTGTGTGAGACTGTTTGTGTGTGTGTGTGTGTGTGTGTGTGTGTGTGTGTGTGATATCATGATTGAACATTGATAAGGCCTAATATTTCTACAATTGCTACAAAACCTACATCTGAGAATGATGTAGTTGGTTTAGACTTATTTTGGACAGAATAGAATTTTACAGTACGTCGAGGTGCCCAGTCTTCCTTTGTGCCACTCTTCTTCCCTATCCCATGTAATAAGGTACTGCTGTGCAGCACACAGCTTTTGTTTTTCGTCTTAGCACTAATCTCATTAGTCACATACTTCCTTCCAGTGGTTCTGAACCTTTTCTCCATGGAGCCCCCACTTCTTATATCTGTCAATAGCTGAGCCCCCCCACACGCACACAGGTTTGTGTGTGTATGTGGTAGACACACGATTTTGACTCTTTTTGACAATGACTTAGTAGCAACAATGTTGCGCTTCAAGTGTATGTTACATGTGAGAGTTATAGCTATGTTAAAGTTACAACTTTACCTCCAAACAGACGAGGCCTACACCCCCCCCCCCCCCCCACACACACCACTGTAATGTGGTACAAGGTGACACGCATCCAAAGGTGTTCACTGACTTTTGTTCTCTCTCTATTTTCTTCTTTTTTTTTTTGGGGGGGGGGGTGTTATTTTTGGGTTCCTTCTGTCCTGTGACTTGCTTTTGATGCTTCTGTGTGACGCTGTAGTATGATTAAGTAGGGCATTAATCTGCGAAAAATGCAAAAAGCTACAATATGGAGATAAGAGGTTTTACTTTAACTGAACACATCAGTGTTCTAAACTTAGTGTTTTGGAACCTCATGGGGAGACCTCGACCTGTAAGATTTTAGACCAGCGTCACAGTGACAAGACTGTGACATCTGAAATAGAAGGAAAGGGGAAACGTATGAAAGGCAATTAACTCTTAAACCTGTAACGGGCATCAACCCTGAACTGATATGCCCTGTGTACATAATATCAAAATTAGATTAATACATTTATTTATTTACAGTTGGAGGAATGTGTTGGACGAATGCATAAAGATCGGTTATGCTATAAAACGTACATTACAATGGCCATTACTGACCATGTCCCACTAATTGGGTTCATCGGTATTCTAATAAGCCAGACTCAAATCACACTGTCGTGTGCCCGCAGGCAATTTTTTTTTGCCAACGGCTGATTCTGTCTGGCTTATTAGCCAGGCTAATTTTAGTTGCCATGGTATTGTGCAGAACAGCGACTCCCTCTGGTCATAAGTAGTCATTTAATTTGGATTGGTCCAAGGGTGGGTTAAATGGGTGCACAGCGCACACACACCTCAACAAGTCTGAGTTAATACCTGGAACGCATCTGTGTCACCTTTAGCTTTTAACCATTTTCTTTAGTCTTTAGTTGTTGGAAAAATAGAAGATCATATCAGATCATAGCTCATCGGCACTACAAGCTTGTAAATCTGCTATTTTTTTTTAATCCTGAAAACATGTGCAAATCTTTGTGTGTGTGTGTGTGTGTGTGTGTGTGTGTATAATATATATATATATATATATATATGTATATTCTTTTACAGCAAACATTTTTAACTCAAATCTTTGCTTCTGGGGGTCCCTAGAACAAAATATTTTTAGATGGGCGTCAGTTTTTGAGAACCACTGACATAGAAATACATGTTCAGAAAACTGTTTTGATTTAGAAGTCGTAGAATCAGGTCCTCAGATCTTAATGGGTTAAATCAACACTCAATATATTTTGCTGTGTGAACTAGGGCATTCACTTCTAGTCATTTTTACTAGTTGACTAGTTGCCTAGTTTACTAGTAGACTAGTCGACTAGTTGTTTAACTACCTATTATAATAAAAAATAATAAAAAGTTTATCTTTTTCTTTTTTTGGAAATAAATATTTGTACTTTTAAAAACTGTGTACATTGGTGACTATAACTATAATCTACCTGATCTCGAGGCCTACAAAATCGGGATTTATTTATTACATTTTTTCTTCAACTAGTACCAACAAGGTCGACTAGTAGATTTACTAGTCGACTAGTCGTTGCTTAATGCCTTTAGTGTGAACGAGGACAAATCCCACGCTGCCGTTAATCCCACCGGGAGTTTATCGTCCAAATCTCTGTGACCAGCAGATACCATGAGGAAATCCCGTCACGGTCACAGCAAACATCACTCCAACTTTGCAGCAGCACCATAGTGTCACTGTCACCGCACGGCACGTGTGTCTAATCCCACCGTGTCACCCCTGTTCACATTCCACTGGCTGTCTGGGTGTGGTGGATGTTGTCTAATCTCACTATACACTGGGATTTTGTGTGGGTTTATACTTGTTCCCTCTTCTCCGTCTTCTCTGTCAGTATTGTTTGCTTGGGATTGGGAAAGCACTTTTTTTAAAGGTGTAGTTCACACAAAACAATACTTATTTTCGATCAATATCACACGCCATGAAGCATTGAACTTATTGATTTTATTTTAGTTTTTTGTCTCATTCCTATGCCAATAAATCAATGGCTGCTCTACGGAAAAATTATTATTGGTTTAGGAATGTGGGGGGATTTATTTTTTCTTCAATACTTCATGGGGTGAGTAATTGATAGAAAAATACGTCATTGGTTTGGGTGAATCATTCCTTTAACAGTATCCTATCCCATTCTTGGTGACTGATTGGCTGTCGTTTCTCTTCCTCCCTTCTCCAATGTCATCCACACACTTTCCCTCTGCCTTTCACTCTTTCGCTCCCATTCTTTCCTCTGTATCTCTCTCTCTCTCTCTCTCTCTCTCTCTCTGTCTCTGTCTCTCTGTCTCTCTCTGTCTCTCTCTGTATCTCTCTCTCTCTCTCTCTCTCTCTCTCTGTCTCTCTCTCTGTCTCTCCGTGCTGGCTTTCAGTGTCTATCGCCCCACCTCCTCCACCCATGGCCCAGCTGACTCCACAGATCCCACTGACTGGCTTTGTGGCCAGGATGCAGGAGAGCAGTAAGTGCAGAGAAGAGCCCAGACAAGACATCCATCGATTTCATCATCCGCTCCGTCCTACCTAACCCCTCCCCCTGTCTCTATACACAACACACCTCTGCATGCATTGTGCTTGTTCCCCTTCTCTGTCTTTGTCTGTCTAGACTAGAATGTGTGTCCCACCCTCGTCATCAATGCTGCATTACTAACATGCAATCATCAAAGACGGTATTTTGTTAGTAAAAAGGTATCTGACTGGTTCAATCATCGCGTAGATTAGACCTTTATTGATCACACTGTGAGGGAAATTCAGTTGTCATAGCAGCAGCACGGCAATAAAAGAAGAGGTGCATCTAAGCTTCAAGAATGCAAAAATTGAAAATAAATAGAGGGGGTAACCACAGATTAGAGACTTGGGGCCCTATTTTCGCCAGTGCTTTACCCCTTATTAAATAGTTCAAATAGCCAATCTACAAGCTCTGTAAGTGAACTGACCTGGCAGACCTTAAAATCCTTGTTTTGGGAGTTTCATTCCAATTAACAACAAAATACATTTAATGTGTATGGATGATCTTGTCCTAAAATAAAAGTAGTGGTATTATTATGGAATTCCAGGGTACATTCTACTGCCCCCTGTTGGCATTTTGTGGATACAAACCAATATCTTGCAATAGCAATGCAATGTTTTATACTGACAGTTGTCTTATGTCTGGAGAATCTATGAGATCATGCCAATAATAATCAGACTACACTGATATTAATTGAAGATCAGCTGTTTGTGACTTACGATTTTTCCTTCCCCACTGCATTTACTAATTATCATGAGCTAGTCAAATCAGCAGGGATATATTACAGTCTAAAACACTTGAAAAAGCTTTATGTTAAAATGGACAGAGGAACTTTATGCAGGATGTTTATCACAATGTTGTATCTCCTGCTACCTGGCATACACGCTTTTGCATGTACGCTCCCCCCCCCCCCATTTAACCCATTCTGACCTGAGATCAGATTCATACGAGGTTTCCGCCGGACACACACTGGTCTGATGAACCCTTTCTGACCTGAGATCAGATACTAAAAATGTCAGTCGCTCTTCGATTTTTCAAAAAAATAGCAGACCTACAAGCTCGTATCGCGCCACTCGGTGGCGCGATATGAGCTTGTAGATCTGCTATTTTTAAATAGCTAAAGCATAACATGATGCTGACACCAAAATGGGTGCCCGGTCAGAATGGGTTAAGATTATTATGCATGATGTATTTGCCGTCTTATTATACCAAAATGCTTGGTAGCATGTGGAGTATGTGTACAGGCCAGGGCCTATGGAGTTCTTCCTGATATGTTCGACATGACCGGGGGGGAAAAGCCCCTTTGACAATATTCACACAGCCACCATTTTGCTCTAACCTCATACTCGGGATGAAATAAGAGTATAAATTTAAAGGACGACTTCACGCATCTTCATGTAATTGATCATCACAAATGCTCACGATAATATGGTATAAAAAAAAAAACTTGTATCAGGATGTACTTTCAAACAGTGTTTTTTGACTGTCATAATTTGACCCCCCAGTATCAGGATGTATTAGGTTGTTGATATTCATTCATCAGTCACCCCCCCCCCCCCCCCCAGAGAGGACGTATAGGGCCTTAGTCCTACTCCTCCTCCCAGCCCAAATCACACCTTGGAAAGCATGAGTGTAGTTGGGTTTCTGAAGTAGACAACATATTATAATGAGCATTAGTGAGGACCATTTATATGAAGATAGGTTGACTTAATGTCGCTGTACTGTGAATATCGTCAATTCTGAGCCATGGAGGGAGCACGGTGGCGCAGTCGGTAGCACTGTTGCCTCACAGCAAGGTTTCGGTTCGATTCCCGCTGGGAATGCTGTGGGTGCCTGCCGCCTGGGCGTGTCATCAGCCTCCGTGTCATCAGCGCCCATACCCTAGTTGGGGTTGGCGAAAGGGCTCTGTGCGGAGTGTGCATATTCTCCCCGTGTCCCCTAGGGTAGGTACTCTCACAAAAAACATGCAGCAATCCTGGTCTCTATACTGCCTCCCCCTGGGGCGCCTGATGGAGGGGAAAGGAACTGGTTGGAATAGTGTTCCTCCCACGCGCTACGTCCTGCCGGGGAAGCCCCCCCCCCCCCCTGTCAGGTGATAAGAAGCGGCCTGCTCACTCCTCATGCCTTGAAGGAAGCATGAGCTCAGTTTGGGGCTCTCCCGAGGTTTGCAGAGGGGGAGTAGCGCCCAGGATTACACCTTAGGCAATTGGCACCGGGTGAAAAAATGGGTTGCAAAATCGCGGGATAAAAACATTTATGAAAAAAAAAAGAAGCTAAGAATATTAATGAGCCATGTTCACCCATAATCTGACTCTCTCTCTCTCTCTCCATCCATTGCTCTTCCACCAGTTGCAGACACGCCCACTCCGCCGCCCCCTCCCCCTCCAGACGACCTGCCCCTGTTTGATGACTCCCCGCCCCCTCCGCCCCCACCTCCCGTGGACTACGAGGAGGGGGAGGAGGACGCAGACCCCGACGCGGCCGTGGTGCACTACAATGACCCCTACGCAGACGGAGACCCCTTGTGGGCGCCCAAGAACTACATTGAAAAAGGTGCGCTCGGCCCAGGCGGTGGCGTAACCGTCTGGGCACCCGACTGGTAATCCAGTCTGGCAGTGTGCCGCGGGTTCGACTCCCGAGCCCGACACGGCCTTTACTGCATGTCTTCCCCCATCTCTCTCCCGTTTCCTGTCAGCCTACTGTCTGTCCCTTCAAAAAAAAAAAATAAAAATAAAAGGCGTAAGCCGCAAAAAAAGAAAAAAAAAGAAAAAGGTGCGCTCAAAAGGAGCCCTATATCTTATTACCCAAACACTGGGCCGTCGCCCATTTGTCCAATTTTTATGGGTCACGACTCAAGTAAAAAAAAACGCATTTTCTTTTACCTACATTTGATATGCTGGTGTGTGTGTGTTTTTCAAGATTTTTTAAATAATTGTATACTGTATACTGTAACACCTTTACTGCGTTATAAATCATAATAATAAGTTATGTTCCCTCCAGGTGTTTACACTAACCTCACTCACACTGTTGCATGTCTTGTGTCTTGTCCGTGTTTTAATGGCCGCCCCAATGCATTTCCAATGGAAGTCACATGGTTTGAGGCTTCGTACACACATATCAGACGAACATGCTCTGTGCTGTCCGTGTTTCATGGCCGCCTCAATGCTTTTCCAATGGAAGTCACGTGGTTTAACCAAACAGTTGTGTGTGATGGGGGGAGGGGGGCAATCAAACACAAGTGTTTGGTCAAACACGTGACTTCCATTGGAAAAGCATTGGGGCGACCATGAAACACAGGCCGAACACAGCACAGTTGTTCTTTATGTGTGTACGAAGCCGCACAAAACATTTTTGTTTGATGGCTGTGTTGTGCCCCCCTCCCCCGCATCAAACAAAAATGTTTTGTCAAACCATGTGACTTCCATTGGAAATGCATTGGGGCGGCCATTAAACACGGACAAGACAAATGTTGTATGCATGTTGCAACAGTGTGAGTGAGGCCTTAATCATCTGCCAAGGGCCTAAAAACGTGAAACGATAACGACACCCTCTCCCTTTTTCCTCAGTGGTCGCCATCTACGACTACTGCAAGGACAAGGACGACGAGCTGTCGTTCATGGAGGGCGCCATCATCTACATCATCAAGAAGAACGACGACGGCTGGTATGAGGGCGTCAGCGGCGGCACCACTGGCCTCTTCCCGGGCAACTACGTGGAGTCCATCATGCACTACGCCGACTGAAGAGGTGGCGCGCGCTGCCCGCAGCGTGCCGAGACCACTCGCCGCTTTATTTATTCAGTCATATCGTCCCCCTCAGAAGAAATTAAAGTGGATAGTTCACCCCTCGAAATTACTTCTTTTTCATGGAGCCTTGAATTCATGGAGAATGTTTTTGTTTTTGTTTGCACTCCTGTCCTGAGACATATTTTTCTTTTTAATGCATTTTATGATTATTGGCTCAGGAATGCGACGAAAACCAAAAACTCAAGGCTTTATGGTGTGTGTAATTGATAGAAAAGAACAAGTAATTTCTTGCGTGAACTACTCCTTTAACGGCAGACTGACTCCATAAGTTGCACAGCCGTACGTGCTTCTTTATGATATGACAGAATGTTCTTCTTCCCTTCATCGATAAATGCAGATAAATGGAAAAGAAATATATATATATATTTTAGTTTATTTTTGGTGTTATAATATGAGCGGGCGGGCGGGTGGGGGGGAACATATATGAAATGTGTAAAAGCCCCGAGTCATAACGTTTGTCGCACGACAGAGCATAATTTAGGTATAAAAGAATAATGTTTTTTTTAAAGATTGAACTGCCCTCTGTTTGCAGTCTTTTTGGGGACTTTCCAAAGAGATGGTTTTGGCATAAACTGAAGGATGTACGTACATTACTGCGTTCCTGCACAATTCAGATTCAGCATAGAGCAATAGAGCATTCTCCCAATCAAGCCGTTTCCTTAATTCCATGTGAATATAAGTATATCAGCTTTTGATGGAATAAAATGTAATTGAAATGGAGGCAACATGATCAAATTATGTCAGTGAAAGTGTTATTTTTAGTTGTATATACTAATAACGTGAGCTGCAGCCAATTGGGTCTCTGTGGTGTAAATTCAATGAATGTCGATATTATACTGTACCAGTTTTTTCTTAAGCCGTCTGATACTGTAACGGTGCCAATTTTGTTCAGACTCCTCATCACCCCGATCTAATTTGGCCCTCCTGTTAAGAAACTAACCAACCACACATGCAGATTGTCTGTCCATATATTGTATTTCAATGTTTTTGAAGACTCCTGGAATTCAGTCTTGGCGTCATTGCGGCATGCATAACTCTAAAAGGATGTATTGTGTAAGGTGACATGCTTCTATTTGTGTTGTAAATGTACCACAGCCATCATTGTTTTATTGTTGAAATCACTGAATTTGTTTAGACTCGAGGTTATTTTGTAGACTCCCAATGATTTTGTTTTCTAAGCGCTGATTTTTGTATTAAAGTATTTGAAGTCGGTGACATTGAAAGGTTCTTACAACTAATCACAACTGATATAGAGCATAGCATTTTGATTCATAAAGTTCTTGACAATAGAACACATTCCAGTTTTGGACCATTTAAGCCTAATATCGCTCTTTTTGTGTGTGTCATCACTGTTGATATGTTTTTTGTACTAATCCAAAGCAACATGTTTAGTTAAACTAGGAGGATAAATATCAAATGTTAACGGTAAAGGACCACGATTATTATAAAGAACGGATATTGTTGCTGACGGGCAGAAACCTTTTATCTCCATATTTAAACTTTCTTTGGCTTTGTAAATGATTTCCCTACTTCATTATACAAGAGTGTCGCACAGAAGATTGTTTTGAAATTTATAATAAATGAACGGTTTTTCCCAGCCTACAGCAACGATATGCAGACAGTGTTGCCAGACTCTCATAACACCATTAAAGGAGTAGTTCACCCAAATATTTACTTACTGTATTTTCTTTCAAGTACACACCCCATGGCATGAAGCCTTGAATTCATGGAAATGTCTGACTGGCGCCGAGTCTCCTATTGACCGATGGCCTGGTCATCAATTTTTTCGCTTAGGAATGCGACAACATAACTCAGGTCTATGAAGTCATTGTGATGCCATGTTTTAATTCAATGTTTCTGGCTTCAAGAACCCCCAGCCTTAAGTCACAGTTTGTCATAACAACAGGATGGTTTTGACTTGAGGGTTTTTCTAATGGCAAGATGAAAAGACTTATTTCAGCTGACGCCATACGTGCAGTAACGGATCTCACTCTACGATTTGTTTCTCCTCAGATCATTTAACTGCATTCATTGCTGTTTTTACATTGCCGGATATCTACAGCTAATGCCTTGATAATTCTGTCTGTTTGCTTTAGTATATATCAAACAAACAAAAAAAACTAAGTGTTCCAGCTAGTTTCTTGGGTAGAAATGTTGAATCTTATCTCCCTACCCTTAATTTGTATATATAATATGTTAATTGAGAAATTAATGTACAGTCTTTTATAATAAACAATTCTACTATGTAGCAGCATGCCTGAGCGTGGTCATTTGGAACTCAAAAGGACACAGATTTATTTTAAAACTCCCTCCTAATTTTGTTTGTTGCCAGTTCCATTCCATGTGTACGCAAGTCATGGCCACTACTGACCCCTACTGGTTAGTCTTGAGGAGGGCATAAACCAGTCAGTGGTTCCAAAACTGGGTGAACTTGTGAAAATAGCCAAAGGGTCTGCTCTATAACACCAAGGTCATGAAGAACTATAGACAAAAGCAAAGAGAAATCAGTCAAATCATAGACCATCTTCACATACTGTAGACATCACTGCATGCGTTTGTGTTTTAATAATAACTTAAAAGGACAACTTTACTTTAAAAAAAACAACATATTTTATTTGTGTACACCGCCAATGTGGATATTAAGGCCTTGGATGTTAAGGAGAACTTGGTTATTACCTTATAACATGTACTTAATCATACAAAGCCCATATTATCAATGACTCTTGGCCAAACAGGGTATGGACGGATCATAAAGTGATATCAGATCCACACATACTGTACACACCAATGACATCTCATTTGGAATTACATCGATTCTTACAACGCTGCCTCTGCCTGTCACTAGAAAGTGTAACCTGAACTGTACTTCCAGGGCGAGTACAGTTCACTAGTTCGAGCGCAGGGACGCAGTTGTACTTACAGTACTGTACAGTAAAAAGTGTTTATCTATTGGGGACATGTCTCCAATACCCATGGGACAACCCTCACTGATGCCATTGAGGAAACTCACCACTCTAGATGCTTTGGGTTGAAAACCAATTCTGCAAAAATGTGAAGAGTTAATTTTTAGAATGCTATATACTAATAGCCTTTTTTTTTTTACGGCGTGGAAACTAGGGGACAAGCTGTTTTAGGAGAGCATTCTGTGCGTCTGTGTCTAGTCTATATGCTGCAAGTAAGGAAAGCAAACCCCTGAATGTTTCACATATTACATGCGTGCGTTTAAATAATTGTTTTTGTTTTTAAATAAGGTTTAAAAGATATTCAGAGGAAATGATCTTTGGCAACCAAGACTTTAACTTGCCTTAATAATCTACCAATATATTATTATAATATATATTATTATAATTTTTTGCACAAGTAGGTTTTCAATATTCCACATGGTGGATATTTCATTTTGGAATGAGACTCTTCAAATATACTTTGTTCAGATGATGACTTTTTGGAAAGGTGGTTGTAGAGAGAGAGAGCTACTGTGTACAGGTCAGCTCTTAGGCTGGCCTGCATGTCGTTCTGACCACTTTCAAGTATTTTCATACGGCAGTGTAGTGTCCCCCCCCCCCCCCCCCCTTCATTACCAAAATAAAAGTCCCAACAATGACAAATTATCACAGCATCACTCATGGGGGGCATCAAATGATACCAGTGAGGGTCCCCCCCCAGAGCAACTATATAACAAACACCCATCGCTTCCTCTCCTGCATTTCTCATCTGAAGTCTGACCATGTCATCCTCTCCCCTCCCATGGGTGGGTGGGTGGTTGGGAGGGGGGGGGGGGTATTGTAGCTGCCTGGGGTGAAGCCACCCCTGGAGGGTGTGGACTGGACTAGAGGTTTACTTGTTGCGGGTAAGCACCATCTCTGTGAGTGTGATAAGGGCGTCGCGTTCTGGGGACGGCCGGAGCAGCTTGACCTGCCTGATGGCCTCTTGGCAGTAGCGCTGGGCGAGGTAGGTAGTCTGCTCCACGCCGTCACTCTGAGAAGAGGAAGAGTGAACAATATGTAGAGGTGAGATGAGTGTTATTTTTTTACATGCATGTATTAAAGGAGAATTCCATGCTAGAAGGCTTTCTTACCTTTATTTGTAGTTGTTACGTCTCCAACAAAGAGGTCCAGGTGTTATTTTGTGCAAAAGTGCATTATTGGCTATTTCCCCTAATATAAGCCCTCAATGGGGGTTGGGTTTTTGTGCTAATTCGCTTTTTGAGCGATGGAAATAAACACCCCAATGCCCCATTCAATTCATTGAGGGCTTATGGTAGGGGAAATAGCCAATAATGTGCTCGCTTTTGCACAAAATAACACCTGGACCTCTTTGGCGGGGACATAACTACAAATAAAGGTAAGAAAGCCTTCTAGCATGGAATTATCCTTTAAAGCAAAAATTAAATAATATGACTGAAACTGTTTTGTATAGCCAAGTCCTAATGTGCAAAAAGAGCTCCCCACATACCCGTCTCCTTGTCAGACTTGATTGTCCTCCTCCCTCTGGGTTCATAACCAGGGAGTAGGTTTAGGTTTTATTCTAGCTTGTTCTTATTTTTAGGGAAGGGGCCCAAGTTCTTTCCAAAATGGAAAGTATCCCATTGCTACAGTATGAGCTTTAATCCATTTTGGGGCGGGAACCCCTTTTGGTGTTAGCATTATGTTATGCTTTAGCTATTGAAAAATAGCAGATCTACAAGCTCATAGCGAACCACCGAGTGGCGCGCTACGAGCTTGTATGTCTGCTATTTTTTTTTTTAATCGAAGAACGACTGACATAGAAACATAGCTTTTTCAGAAACCTGTCAGGATTTAGAAGACATTTGTAGAAACTGATCTCAGGCCTAATGGGTTAATGGTCTTTAATGTTCTGGTTCTCACCTCCAGAACATACTGCCATGCTCGTTCTACATCCCCCGTGGAACTGAACCGTCTCATGATCATCGCATGGAGTTCAGGAAACTGAAAACACGTTGGAAAGAAGTTTAGCTCAAGGTTTAGTTTCAATTGTACTACTTTTATTGCATCTTTATTTCATATTTGTATTTAGATTATAGTGATTGTAAATGTGATTTAATGAATGTTTTTGTTAAAAATGTTTGTGTCGGAAGATTAGCTTTTGTCATGACAAAATATCCCAATAACAAACAATACCTTTGTGTGTATGCCCCAATCTGTGTGCATATGCTTTCGAGTCACATATTTTGGACACAGTATCTCTCTGTGATTAGGAATGTGCTATGGAGTATGTAGCCCTGTAAACATGACTCTCGTATTCATACGAGAGTCATGACGCAACTTCACCCTGGTTTTTGCAGACGCTACATTTACAAATAATTAAAATATATAAACATTCGCATTTCAAATATAAAGTACTCACAAAGTGTCCCACGGGTGTTAGTTAGTAGCAGCGCCAGCGATTAGAATTTCTGCATCCCGCGTTGTTTAATAAAAAGCATTTTTATCCGAGGTGTTATTTTGCCATTGGCTTTCAACTACGCGCCCCTATCGGTCGGGAGGAGGGTGGCACTCGGTGTGTTCGATATAGGTACGCTGACCGCCCTGCCAATACAGACTAATAGGCGAGTGCGCTCCCGGTGTGCAACTGCGAATTTCCCAAACGAACCCCGTTTGAAAAAAGTAGCCGGAGAGCTCGGACAAAAATGCTTTTTATTAAAGAACGCGGGACGCAGCAATTCTAATCGCTCGCGCTGCTACTAACTAACACCCGTGGGACACTTTGTGAGTACTTTATATTTGAAATCTGAATGTTTTTATATACGGAAATCTTGTAAATGCAGCGACTGCAAAAAACAGGGCAAAGTTACTGCATGACTGTCATGATAATTATCATGGCAGTCATGTTCCAGGGCTATGGAGTATGGAGCACCAGCCAAAACTAAGCAGTGTCATTATCTTGACACCAGCTAAAAACCAGATAAGATGCACCCTAAAAGAAAATCTATTCAATTTGTAGCCCATTGATCTAGCTGCTCTAGCATGTAATATGCATTAAAAAAAATATATATATATATCTGGTCAAGTCCTATTAAGCAATGTTGTGTTGTATTGTGAAAGGACCCCCCCCCCCCATATTAGTGCTGTTTTCTAGACAATTAACACAATAAAACAATTGTATTTGTAAAGCCAATGATGTTCTAGTATTGTTCCTGCTGTTCTGCATACAGTACTGTAATGCCAACCAGGTGAAGAAATCACAGACTGAGGCTTTACCTTTGCTTTTAATTATGAAATATCAGAGACCATTTAGGGTGTTATGGAACCTGTTACTATGGCAGCATCAGCCAGGTGCTCCTTGTTTCAAATTAAGGGTGGGGTTTATTGGCAGACAGGTTTAAAATGGCTGGGCTGCTTTCATTCAGGGGATCCCCTAGCTTGCTGTAAGGTTGGCATATTTGAGGAGGACAAGGGTTTGAAGGCATGGCGTTCCTATATGTACTGCATACTGGCTGCCTGGTGAATTCGTAAGTAGAAATGCCCTTATTCCATGCTGCTGTGCTCCTCCTCCGGTACGCCAGCCAAATGTATGGTATAGTTAGTATGTCGTGGTTGTTTATATGATGTTGACTTTTAATATGAGTATTTTAAAAGAATAACTACTTTGTGTACAAAAGGAAAAGAGAATAAAATGCCTTTGTTTGAAATCCCAATATGTCTTATTTCCATGCTCAACCTTGGTCACACGAACCTGTGCTTTATATTGTTAAAGTTCCCTCTAGAAAAAGGTGGCGTAGTATAGTAGGCATTAAATATATTTTATTCCCTCAAAATAATGAAAATAGCCCATCTACAAGCTCATTGAGAGCTTGTAACTGTGCAAATATAGAATCCAAATGACTGAAATCAGCGACTGAACTTGAATCCATGCATTCAGTTCAGTTCCTCACCTGTTGACAGGCAAACAGGACTGGCCCGGTGGCCAATCCTAACTTGAGGTCGGCAGCTGAGGGCTTCCCCAGCTGATTGGCACACGACGTGAAGTCCAACACATCATCCACCAACTACATGAGAGACAGAGACACATTTCAATGTTAGTAATAAGTAAGTAATATAATTTTATACTCGCTTAATTCACAGGCCAAGTCACCTGGGAAAAGACTGATATCTAAGATTTATTAGATCTAAGAAATACCGTAGATAAATATATATATATGTATTCTAATTTCTTACATAAGTATCTACAATTTTTAAGGCAAACTGGTCGGAAGATCACAAATTACCTGAAACGCGATGCCAACGTTCCTCCCATATTGAAAGGCTATTTCATGAACTTCAGGGTCAGAGTTCACCAGAATAGATACCTTGAATGGATTGGGATGCACAGTCAACAAAGATCTTTTAACACTTCAGAATGCAAGATCCTACTCTAAGGCTAGGTGTTATTTGTGCGGAAATAGAACGTACATACTGCTTTACAGCTGTTTGCGATGAGGCTCGCTGTCTTCTTGAAGGTTTTATCGAGGTAGTGTTTAAATCGTTCGTTCTCGTTCTCCTTTGAGCCCAGCTGCATGAATTCACCTGAAGGAAGCAACCACTTTGGATCAACCATTCAGCACTATTATGCCATCCAGTGTTCAATTCCTCGACTAAAGTGAAATAAAAAATAAGCTATGATGAAACTATGACAAAATATAGACAATTTCGTCAACAAACTTGAGTGAAAATGTTAGGGAGGGACAAGTGGAGATCCAGTAGAACTAAAAGACAAGTCCTTTTATGTTTGGTTGTGTGCAGGTGTCACTTTCCGAAAATAGCCGATCAATAAGCTCACAATGTGGTGCAGCACGACATGTTGTGAGCTTGTACATCTGCTATTTTAGGCACACAGCAGAGTATAAATCAGGTATAAATAAAGAATATAACTAAAACGAATTCAAAATCTACTGTCAAAATCAACACTGGTGCCTTCTTATGGAAGTACTGACAGTATATCAGTATATATATTTGAGTGCAGTACCTCGAACCAGGTCTTCAATGACCTGTGAAAGCACGGAGACCACAGAGTTGTTTCCGATGCGTGCCAGAGCCAAGGAGGCAGCAGACAGGATGAAATCTCCAGCCAGGATAGCCTGAAAGATTGAAAACACATCTATAGTAGTTGCAAAAGTACACGAGAGGGTAATCTTTACAGTTAATATAGTGAGGGTTGAAAATAGAAGTGCTTATGGAACTAAGCTAAAGCCTGTTCCTGCAGCAACGCCGTCGTGCAAATAATTACTAAAGCACACCCTCTAGTGTAATGTTGCTTAATCATACAACTGATCGACCACATATGTACATCTGGATCACCGCCGGTACACGTCAAGTTTGCACACAGACGTGTATAGATAATAGATAGCATTAGAGGGCATAAAGGTAATGCATTAAAACAATATGGCCAACCAGTGGTTATGATCGACTGCCCACACCTTTCTTTCCCCCCACACTTCATTGATGGTGCTCTTTCCTCTCCGTTTGTCTGAGCCATCAATGACATCGTCGTGCACCAGGCTGGCCGTGTGGAGCATCTCAGAGATCATGGCTATGGACCGCTGACCCGGAAGCAGATCTCTACATGTAAGAGTGGGAGGCGAGGGAGAAATGAGAGGAAGAAGACGTATATTAGACTGATGTTAAGAACCTTAGTCACGTTTTATAGAATAAAGAATAAGAAATAAAATGGGATATGATTGTAGTGTGGTTAATCTTTATCCATTCCCAGCATACTAATGTATAATGTATAGATGCCAAGATAAAAAACGTCATATCAGCGCTGTCTTGTTTCCACCCGACAGTGACCATATGACAAAAATGTCTACTTTGTATGTCCAAATCCATACTTTCATCACAGGCTCTTGTCCGATTCTGCTCAGTCTTACCCGTGTCTGTCGCTGTGGATGTTCAGGGCTCTGGCCATCAGGACAACTATCATGGGTCGAAAGGCCTTGCCCTTCCCGTCAAAGTAGTAGTCACACAAAGACCTCAGCTCTTCTTTGGACACAAACAATTCCTACAATGTGCAGGGTAAACAAACAAAGCACATCATTATTAGAAACCAAATCAACATTCTGTTTGTTAACCACATTAACCCTAGCGTCCCTATTCTGGGCATGTCACAATAGGCAAACAGTCATCAAAATGTATGAACACATCTCACGTTGTGAGCTAGTAATCAGCTATTTTCACTATCGACAAAAAGTGAATGGGGTTTTTCAAGTGGTTAAACTGACCAATTTCATAAGAATTTAAGGAGGTGAGATAGGAAGTGTGTGTGGTTTTCAAGGACAAACAGAATATCAACATAAAGAATATATATGGTCCACACAACGGTTAGATTTTTGTGTCATCCTTTTAGCCTTAATGTCTGACTGCACCATGTGCCGTTTACATTCTCTAGGTCATCCTCAGATGAGCCCTCCATTGTTGCTTCCAGTCATCCCGGTTCTCCATAAATCTGGCGAGCTGGTTGGTGCTTTGCGCTCCTGCATCGTTCTCGAGTACATCCACATATGTTAATGTGGGAAGTCCTTGTGACCGGTGCCCATATGTTGGTTCCCACAGCACTAGTTTGCTGGCTGGCAGCTCTTGGTGTCTTTGGCAGTGTCCTGCTAGTCTCATTCTCCTGGCAGCTATTTTCTGGCTAACCCTTGGCATTCTATCATACATATTCTCGTTGGTAACATGTGTACTCTGGCTGATGTTGGATGGATGGATGGATTTGATTTTGTCATTGAACACTGTTGCACATACAACGGAATTAGCATTCTGGTGTAGCACAGACTCTACCGTTGCATAGAAGAAGCCGTGTTTGGTTTGACATGGTTGGTTGGAGTTCCATACACTGGCCATGCCGTTCAGAGCCCTCCATTCAAGTGCCTTTCCCACTTTAAGATCTTGCTCCGTTGAGTTGACCCATGCGCCCATTATTTATAATAAAGTATGCTATCAATCATTTAAGATTTTTTTCATTGAAAAACAGTAAACGCAAATGAACATCTTCAACCAGTCTGCAAACCTATTGTTGTTTTGTATGTTAATTGTCATGGGAATAAACCCTAAGAACATAACTTACTTTTTTTATGTCATCGTACAAGTGCTCTAGGTCTTTCTGTGCTAGCGTGAATGGATCTTTCAGCTTTGCATCACTATGGATCTTTTTACAGCAAAACTGTGCGGAGGGGTACAGCAACCTGGCTTTGTGCCTGAGGGGAAAAACATAAGAGATAGGATAGGATTTGAACATACAAAACTGCAGTACAGTCCTAAACCGAAATGCAGTGCCACTGTGCAATATGTCGATATTATGTTTTTGTCGCTGTAGGGCAGAAATCTCTTATCTCCATATTTTAACTTGTGTTTTTAGTAAGATAACGCCCTACTTGATCATACTACAGCGTCACACAAAATAATCAAAGTAGCAGATCTACAAGCTCTAAATGTGGCGCGAAGTGTCACGTTTTGAGCTTGTCGTTTTGAATTTGAATCCTGAAAAGTAACAGTTTTGGACATATGAGGTTTCCAGCCGCCAGAGACGATATGACAGTAAATATTGTCTGTAATTTAGTATGGTAATATTGTTGTGATGGCATTTATCTCGGTTTGGTTTAAAAGGCTGCATTACACTACAGTCAAGTTATGTAATTTGCTGAACTTATGTGACTGTTCTAGCTTTTCCATTATTCGTCTTTATACACTTAGTTATTATACATGCCTTACATATGATTATTTATCAAAAATCTAACTGTGTAAATATTTTACAAACACACAAATAGGCATCCCCACAATATTGATAGAGGTATTTATTCAAACACGTGATATTTCATTTTGTTCACATCACCCAGCTCTAATTCAACTCACCTGGTGAGGGTTTTAAATATTGAGTTTGTATGGACAGGATGTGACGAGGACAGCCCCTAGAAGATCAAATGACATGACAACAAATTAATACAACAAATCACTTCAATGGGTCTCTATATCATAGCACCATGTACATTAACCTCTTCCATACAATTTCTGTGGAAAAATGATTTCTCTTCTACTTTAAAGTCTAGCCTAATAGCCCAGATGTTTTTTCTTCTTTTAGCTATTGAAGTGGCAATAACAGTATAACACTATTGATTAACATATTTTCATCATGATTCAATATTACGTGTTTACAGTTTACCGTATATATCCTCAGCGTAGGTAGGCTACTGTAACGTTATTTTGGTATGCGACTAAAATAGCCCACTAACCAATTAGCACAGAAGTACATTTCTTAATCGGTTCTCTTCTCAGTTAAACTATAGTTGAACTTGAAAACCAGGAAAGCACCGGTACCTAGGGGTGCACGATTATGAAATTATGACCGATATCCGATCTCCATTATTTGCAGGGTCATATATCTGCCGATACCGATTCTGACCGATTCCGATATTATACAGATTATGCTGCCTTCAAACATTAGAAATACACAAAACAAAAGCGACAGAGCCATTGACGTTCACATTATTATTGTGTCATCAATATCTGTGAAAATAACCTGGAGGGTGATCCGATACCGATATGGCAATTTTTATAGCCGATACCGATATGGCCGATTTCGATTATATCGTGCATCACTATTCACTACCCGTGTCAGTTTAGATTTTTGCGTTGGCTATTCAAAAATAGCAGATCTACAAGCCCGTCACTTCGTGCTTGTAAATATGCAATCTTTGTAAAATCTTGAAAGTGTGACTGTGAGAACTAACCGATTTTAGAAGGCATTTGTTAGAGATGCTCCGATAATCGGCCACATATAAAACATAATAATAATTTCGGAAATATTAAAAATTTCCAACAAATCGGTGATCAGACCCAAAAAACCTGATTCTCTGATCCTTAGCATTTGTGGAATTGGCCTCAGGTCTTAATGGGTTAACAGTGCTTGCACCAAGCCACCACTATAAAACAATGTGAATCTGGGTACTTGGTGGCCAACACCTTTTGCACACGGCTAGCCTTGGATCAAGAACAATCATAGATATATTTATCAAGTCTGACTTCACTCAACATGACGATAGTCTTGATCCAATAGTCGATAGTCTTGATCCAAGGCTAACACATGGCAGTAGCAGGGTTAGGGTGACAGCTGGCTTAGGTTAAGAAGTCCACCAGGGCTTAGAGTAGAGCAACTGTCCTACAATGTCAAGTAGTCCCGGGTCCCTGACATGCCCATGACCTTAACTGTACATGCATTGTGCTGAATGCAAACAAATCCAAGCCCCACATGCTTCAACACAAATGGACGCATTTTTAAACACAATGGTTTAATACACTCTCAGAGGTACATTTGCATATTAGACATTAATTTGTTTAAATGTGTACATTATACTGCCTGATACATTATACTGTACTGTTACAAAAAAATATGTACATATACGTGTGTAACTCATCTGTTACAAATGTACACATTTGCAGAGATGTGTAACAAACTATATTAATGTAGTCAATGTACTAATTTGTACAGTTTGAAATCTACAATCCCTCAACGTCCCTACCCTGCATGGCTATTTTTGATTGAATACTTTTATTAACACTTTGCAAACAGCAGGTACGATTATATGGTGCCAACAGGAGAAAACAAAAAGCCCTATGACTATGGTTGCCGTTCATTGTGGTCCATGTGTATTCAATCAATTCATCGAGACATTTAAAGACATAATAATATGTGATGAGGAATCCCATTCAATGTAATGCTCCACAGTCCACTACTTGTCTTATACTGTGAGTACCCGGTATGACCTTTGGGTTTGACAGCACGCCCTACTGGGCTGTCTCTCTCCACACATGGTTGTGCTTGGTTGGTTCACGTACCTGAGTAGCTCCGGCTCCAGGGACGGAGGCCAGTGCCCTTGCGGCCCAGCCGCCGCGTGATGCCTTCAGCGCGGACACTGACTCCAGAAGAGACGCGCTGGAACAGCCTGTACTTGATATACTCCTCCATCTCCAACAGTGTCTCCACGGAACCGCCATGTTCCCCCGAAACATGCATCCTCTGGTGGAGAGGACGGGTTATGACGCTGCACAGGAAGCGGAAGACATGGAGAGCGGCACCTCGCGCGAGGCTCCGTCTTTTGAGCTAATTTAGAACTTCCTGTCTGAGAGCTAGCTAATTTAAGACATCCGGTTGCCTTCAGAATAAAATAAGCTTATTTAATTAATAATTATTACATTACATTATTAGTATTATTATTACATTACAGTTATTGTAAAGACACACATTATGTTTCTGTGTAAAAATAAGTAATTAAATAACATCAAAAAGTTATCTAAATGGATGAATGCTATTCACTGGAGTGAATATTCTATTATATTCTAAAAACGACTTATAAATTCTAAAGCCTTGTCTATACTTCACTGTGCAACGGTCCTATGCTGGACAATAGCAGATATGCAAACTCACAGCACATCTCATTCAAGACACTGAACTTGCAGATCTGCCATTTTTGAACACACTATAAAGTTAACCATTTATCATGCTGCTCTACGTGGCACTGCATTCTGTGACATTAAACCAAATGGCATTTTCCACTCTATGACACGACTGTTCTACATTTTTGTCTAATAAAATAGGCTATTAATTGAATCAATCAAACTGCATTAACTAACAGAGATACTACTAACCAAGCTATCCATGTCAACATGCTCTATAGGAGTCTCAATAACAGGTATAAGTAACGTTTAATGTTTAGTAATTTTAATGTAGCAGAAGAGGCCATTCATTGAACAGAGTTTTGCAAATTTTAACATCCCAGATCGATTGAAATATGAATCTACTGTGCTGTGCTACACCATGATATATTAAGAGTACAATAACATTCCATTGTGAATAAAAACGTATTAACCACAGTGTAATGCTAAAGGTTTCATCACAGGGCTGTCTGCTTCATGTAATATCATTAAAAGTGTTGTTGGTGACAGTTATATGAGTTGGAAGCATTAAGACCCATTTTAACCCTCAATGGCTTCCTTTCTGACAAATAACGTTATTGTAAAAAAAAAAAAAAGATTCACGCGTTCATAATATGTAGCTATTTTGCATTAGAAGCGGATGGGACCAAGGGACCCGGATGTAACGTAGGGGCAATATGACTACAATATGACTACAATAGATTCCCGGTTAAATCTCGCGGGCGTGGCCTCACACCGGAAGGAAGTGCCGCCGCCCTCAAATACGGAAGAGACGCGTGGAGGTAGGTTTGGTCAGTGTTTGTTTGGAAGTGCCACGTCACCATCGGTCTTCGGAGCAAGTAAGTGATAAATGTTATTTAATACTTAACGCTGTTGTTGTTTGTGTGTTCAAACGTCTATCACTTGAAGTTACTTGTTATGATGTTTATATATGATGTTTGTACGAAACTGTAAAACAGTGTTTCAGTAGCCGAATGGTTAGTGTCGAAGGTTTATAAACAACTATGCCCGGCCTCAATGTTTACTAACCGTCGACAGTACCCACTCGACTACCGAAACACGGCTTTAAAGAGTAGTATTTACATATCTAAACACAACAAGTAACTTCAAAAGTGATAACATGTTTGAGCCACGGACCACCATTTCACATTAATAGACTCTCACAATGGTGGTCAGTGGCTCAAATGGGTCTGAGAGACTAGATGGCCTCAAATGTTGGTCCGTGGCTCAAACGCTGAATAAATAATCGACTAGAGGTGAGAAGAGTATTGTCTGGTAGGTAAAAGGACAAACATTCTGTGAAAATTGGCACGAAGCAACAAACATTCTTTGAAATTGGTGGGAAACGATCCCGGGCACTCATGTTAACAAAGCTCAGTCACTAACCACTATCGCTATGCTACAATCAGCATTATAAAATCCAAGGATCAAAAGTAGCAATCTTCTACATTCTCTAATTGTGTAGTTTTTTTGGAAATTAAGCAGATGCTTAACAATTGAACTATTGAGAGTGTAAAGATCTACTATTGGGGTCAATTTGGTTACCTAAATTAAATTGCTCTGTATTGTGACAGTAATCATTGCTATAGAGTGTGTGTTCAGTAACAGTGTTAAATAGCTCTATAGTGTGACAGTAATCATTGCTATAGTGTGTGTTCAGTAACAGTGTTAAATAGCTCTATAGTGTGACAGTAATCATTGCTATAGTGTGTGTTCAGTAACAGTGTTAAATAGCTCTATAGTGTGACAGTAATCATTGCTATAGTGTGTGTTCAGTAACAGTGTTAAATAGCTCTATAGTGTGACAGTAATCATTGCTATAGTGTGTGTTCAGTAACAGTGTTAAATAGCTCTATAGTGTGACAGTAATCATTGCTATAGTGTGTGTTCAGTAACAGTGTTAAATAGCTCTATATTGTGACAAAATCATTGCTATAGTGTTTGTTCAGTAACAGAGGTCTCCCGGTCTCTCCAGTTTTTTGTTAAACACAGTCCCATAGTAACGGTACCTCTCATTCAGTCCCATTCACTCCCATTCACTTTTATTCACTCCCATTCAGTCACATAGTAACAGTACACCCCATTCAGTCCCATTCACTCTCATCGTATCAGTCCCATAGTAACAGTACCTCCCATTCACTCCCATTCACTCAAATAGTATCAGTCCCATAGTAACAATACCTCCCATTCACTCCCATCCACTCCCATGCACTCCCATAGTATCAGTCCCATAGTAACAGTACCTCCCTTTCACTCCCATTCACTCCCATAGTATCAGTAACTCCCATTATCTTGCAACACAGCAGCCAAGTATATGCAGAACACATATACACGCATTTGACACAAACAACAAGACAATTTACATACATAAAGACATGAAGACAAGAGCAATATCCACCGCTTAGATTATCCTGTGGCTACTACAACTCCTGATTAAACCCTTTTCTATTTATTAAAGAGCTGGAGAGACAGGAATATTCCTGTTACTGAACACACACTATAGCAATTATTACTGTCACAATAACTTTGTACTTTTGCTACTGATGTTTGTGTGCAACATTTGAGCTGGTGTCAAGTCACCTTAATTCAAGTGATAGATTATATACAGGGGCATGCCATATGGTCTACCTGCACAGCCTTTGTGATTACTGGTAGATCACGATGTACCTTTTGGGCACCCCTGCAATACAGGATTCCTGTCCAGAATTGTTTTTTATTAAATATAGAGGGTTTAAGTGTAGGGTTTGTCATGTTGGTGTTCTCTATAACTTTTCGTCCTGGGCATGACGTTAAACTGTCCAGTGTAACTCCAAGTTACATGGGGTGGGTATGGTTTGAGAGTTTGTGATGCTCAGTTCTTTTTTTGCGTCTCGGTTCCTCAGGTGGAAGCTGCATAGTTGGGTTTTTGATGGGTTGGGTTTCAAGTGGCTGGTCGTTTGTTTAGATATTGAAAAGGAGGGGGGCGAGCACGCTACCTTGTTGGAGGCCGTTCTTTTGGGCTTTCCATTTACTCCTCTGGTCATTTAACTGGACATAGAAGCGGCTGTTGTTGAGGAGGCTTTTCCTGACCATTGTGCGGTGTTGGACAGTGTCGTAGGCAGCAGAGAGATCTCTGAATGCTGCTCCAGTTATTTGTTTCCCCTCAAACCCATCCTCAATGTGTTGGGTGAGGTTGAGCTCTGTCCAGCACAGGAGCGGCTGGGACGGAAACCAGCTTGGTCTTTAGTCAGCTTGGTATCTATGAGTGGCAACAAGGCGTTGGAGTAGCAGCTTCTCATATAGCCTTGTAGGTGATGCAGAGGGAAATGGGTCAGTAGCTCTTTGTGGATAATGGGTCTTTGCCAGGTTTAGGGATTGCAACCACTTTGGCCTTTTCCCAGACAGAAGGGATGGTTTTCTGTGCTATGCATGTGTTCAGCATCCCCACAAGCCAGGTCTTTGCGTTGGGTCCCAGGTGCTGTAACATTTCTGCCAGTAGGTCATCAATCCCTGCTGCTTTTCCGGGTTTCAACTTTCCCATTGCAGTTTCAAGTTCTTCTAGGTCGAAGGGTTTGGTTTGAGGGCTGGCTGATTGTGGTTGGTCTGATACCACTGTGCGATGGTATTCTCCTGTGGGTCGGTGGTGGTCTTGGTCACAACTGGTGGCCAACAGTTGTAACCAACACCGCCACCGACCCACATAGAATACCATCGCACAGTGGTATCAGACCAACCACAATCAGCCAGCCCTCAAACCAAACCCTTCGACTTAGAAGAACGTGAAACTGCAATGGGAAAGTTGAAACCCGGAAAAGCAGCAGGGATTGATGGCATACTGGCAGAAATGATACAGCACCTGGGACCTATCGCAAGGACCTGGCTTGTGGGGATGCTGAACACATGCATAGCACAGAAAACCATCCTTTCTGTTTGGAAAAAGGCTGGAGTAGTTGCAATCCCTAAACCTGGCAAAGACCCATTATCCCCGAAGAGCTACCGACCCATTTCCCTCCTCTGCATCACCTACAAGCTCTATGAGAGGCACTACAATTTCTGAACAGACTATATTTACATCAATATGTCTGGGTCCCCACCTACTCACTCAGGGTTGACGTGTCACACCTGCAGTGATGGGAGGGGCACCGAAATATGGTATTTTGATTGTTTAATGGGGGCACTCCCTTAGTATAAAAGTGTATGTTTTGTGTACACATGACCTGATGAAGATCAAATGGATCGAAACGCTGTCAGTATTTCAACAAAGAACGTCTTTCTTATACCTGTGGTGTGCGGGCTCCATCCAATACCTACACCAGTTGTGATGCAACAGAGTTTGCTGTGACCGTTGTGAATTATGGGTGGTGTGGTTTTTGCCAAGACGGTGGATTGTGGCCCATGCCTTCCTGCTGTTATTTGACATGTTGGTGTTCTCTATATCTTTTCGTCCTGGGCATGACGTTAAACTGTTCCGTTCGAGAGGACCAGCGACCCTCGAATGTAAACGGCCACGAAAGGAAATTATGTGTGTGTGAGGTGTTCTCTATAGGTTGGGTTTCAGGTGGTTGTATTGTAGTAGCTTGACATTTCTTGGAGGGCACTTTCAAGGACAGACTCAATCTTCTGGAAGTCTGCTTGTTGGGTCGTAATGCAGAGGTTGTCGGCGTAGATGAAACGCTGGCATTAGGCATTGGGTAGTGGCTGGTCGTTTGTGTAGATATTGAAAAGGAGGGGGGCGAGCACGCTACCTTGTTGGAGGCCGTTCTTTTGGGCTTTCCATTTACTCCTCTGGTCATTTAACTGGACATAGAAGCGCCTGTTGTTGAGGAGGCTTTTCCTGACCATTGTGCGGTGTTGGACAGTGTCGTAGGCAGCAGAGAGATCTCTGAATGCTGCTCCAGTTATTTGTTTCCCCTCAAACCCATCCTCAATGTGTTGGGTGAGGTTGAGCTCTGTCCAGCACAGGAGCGGCTGGGACGGAAACCAGCTTGGTCTTTAGTCAGCTTGGTATCTATGAGTGGCAACAAGGCGTTGGAGTAGCAGCTTCTCATATAGCCTTGTAGGTGATGCAGAGGGAAATGGGTCGGTAGCTCTTTGTGGATAATGGGTCTTTGCCAGGTTTAGGGATTGCAACCACTTTGGCCTTTTCCCAGACAGAAGGGATGGTTTTCTGTGCTATGCATGTGTTCAGCATCCCCACAAGCCAGGTCTTTGCGTTGGGTCCCAGGTGCTGTAACATTTCTGCCAGTAGGTCATCAATCCCTGCTGCTTTTCCGGGTTTCAACTTTCCCATTGCAGTTTCAAGTTCTTCTAGGTCGAAGGGTTTGGTTTGAGGGCTGGCTGATTGTGGTTGGTCTGATACCACTGTGTGATGGTATTCTCCTGTGGGTCGGTGGCGGTCTTGGTCACAACTGGTGGCCAACAGTTGTAACCAACACCGCCACCGACCCACATAGAATACCATCGCACAGTGGTATCAGACCAACCACAATCAGCCAGCCCTCAAACCAAACCCTTCGACTTAGAAGAACGTGAAACTGCAATGGGAAAGTTGAAACCCGGAAAAGCAGCAGGGATTGATGGCATACTGGCAGAAATGATACAGCACCTGGGACCTATCGCAAGGACCTGGCTTGTGGGGATGCTGAACACATGCATAGCACAGAAAACCATCCCTTCTGTTTGGAAAAAGGCTGGAGTAGTTGCAATCCCTAAACCTGGCAAAGACCCATTATCCCCGAAGAGCTACCGACCCATTTCCCTCCTCTGCATCACGTCTTTCTTATACCTGTGGTGTGCGGGCTCCATCCAATACCTACACCAGTTGTGATGCAACAGAGTTTGCTGTGACCGTTGTGAATTATGGGTGGTGTGGTCTTTGCCAAGACGGTGGATTGTGGCCCATGCCTTCCTGCTGTTATTTGTCATTATGGTGTTCTCTATATCTTTTCGTCCTGGGCATGACGTTAAACTGTTCCGTTCGAGAGGACCGGCGACCCTCGAATGTAAACGGCCACGAAAGGAAACTGTGTGTGGGAGGTGTTCTCTATCATTTCATTCCAGACTTCACTGTCTATCTCCTGTGTTTTCCATTCATCTTGAGCGTTACACAGTCGTCTGATGTGCGGGGGGAGGTGCCGGCTAGCGCATAAAGGCACGGACGGGACAGGTGTTGTCTTGACCCATCCCGTGATGATGCGACAGGTGTCATTTAGGGCTGTGTCGACCAATTTGGTGTGACGTGATCGGCTCCAGCTTGAGCAGGCATACTCTGCTGTAGAGAAAGACAGGGCCATGGCAGTTGCACGGATTGTTTGTGGGTCTGCGCCCCACTTGGGAGTTCACTAGTTTTCACAGGATGTTATTGTGGGTGTTGACCGTGGCTTTTGTGTTCTCCAGGTGTTTTTTTGAAGAAGAGTGTCCTGTCCAGTGTAACTCCAAGATACATGGGGTGGGTATGGTTGCAGAGTTTGTGACCATCCCAAGTGACGCTCAGTTCTTTTCTCGTGTCTCGGTTCCTCAGGTGGAAGCTGCATAGTTGGGTTTGTGTGTCTTTCTTTTTCTGTCTTTCTTTCTTAGGACGGAGATCAAGGTAGACGCCATAGGAAGGCTCAACACTAGCCGATGCCCCTAGAGATCCATCCCAAAGCTTCCCTCAGGGAGCACAGCAAGCCAGCTAGCCAGCAAGCCTGCCCAGTCAGCCAACGCAGCCAGTCAGCTCCGCCAGTCAGCCAGTGTAGAAAGTCAGGCTGCCAAGCCAGAGCATATCAGCCCTTGCAGTCAGCCATTGCAGCCATACCAGCCTTGCTCAGTCAGCTCAGCCAGGCCTCTCTTGAGGCCTGGCTCTCTGTCTGCCTGGCCCGGTCTGCCCTGCCCTGCCTTGCAGCAACAGAACCAGCCTTTCTGGAAAGCCAGCCAGCTCAGAATGCGAGCTGAGCAAGCCAGTGCAGCAGCAAGCCCAGACTAGGTTACCGCAGCCTTACTGTGCAGCCACAGCCACTCAGTCTAGACCAGCAGGAGCTGGCCAGGCTCCAACCCTTGCAGCGCAGCCTTAGGCCGGACAGTCCCCCTGCCTGCACTTTGTTGCCTTCCTGGCCTGTCTGCCTGCCTAGGCGCCTCGGTCTTCCTGTCTGTCTGCCTTGGCCTGCCAGTCTGAAACTGGTTTAGACTAACTGCGTGCTTGCCAGCTGCGCTGGCTTGCTGAGCTCGTATTCTGAGCTGGCTGGCTTGCCAGCAAGGCTGGTTCTGTTGCTGCAAGGCAGGGCGGGGCAGACCGGGCCAGGCAGACAGAGAACCAGGCCTCGAGAGAGAGGCCTGGCTGAGCTGACTGAGCAAGGCTGGTATGGCTACAATGGTTGACTGCAAGGGCTGATGTGCGCTGGCTTGGCAGCCTGACTTTCTACACTGGCTGACTGGCGGAGCTGGCTGGCTGCGTTGGCTGACTGGGCGGGCTTGCTGGCTAGCTGGCTTGCTGGACTCCCTGAGGGAAGCTTTGGGATGGATCTCTAGGGGCATCGGCTTGTGTTGAGCCTTCCAACGGCGTCTACCTTGATCTTCGTCCTAAGAAAGAAAGACAGAAAAAGAAACACACACACAAACTCAACTATGCAGCTTCCACATGAGGAAGGCAGGCAGGCACGCAGGCAGGCACAAGCTGCCTGCGTGCTTGCTTCGCCCTCCAGTTGCTGCTCCAGTTATTTGTTTTCCCTCAAACCCATCCTCAATGTGTTGGGTGAGGTTGAGCTCTGTCCAGCACAGGACGGGACGGAAACCAGCTTGGTCTTTAGTCAGCTTGGTGTCTATGAGTGGTATGAGGCGTTGGAGTAGCAGCCTCTCTTGTAGGTGATGCAGAGGAGGGAAATGGGTCGGTAGCTCTTTGAGGATGATGGGTCTTTGCCAGGTTTGGGGATTGCAACCACTTTGGCTTTTCTCCAGACAGAAGGGATGGTTTTCTGTGCCATGCATGTGTTCAGCATCCCCACGAGCCAGGTCTTTGCGTTAGGTTCCAGGTGCTGTATAATTTCTGCCAGTATGTCATCAATCCCTGCTGCTTTTCCGGGTTTCAACTTTCCCATTGCAGTTTTGAGTTCTTCTAGGTCGAAGGGTTTGGTTTGAGGGCTGGCTGATTGTGGTTGGTCTGATACCACTGTGCGATGGTATTCTCCTGTGGGTCGTGGCGGTGTTGGTTACGACTGTTGGCCACCAGTTGTGATGCAACAGAGTTCGCTGTGACTGTTGTGAATTATGGGTGGCTCCCTGAGGTCCTTGATCGCCATTGGGTCCAACAGTGGTCATTGAAGCGTGCACACACATGCACACATGCACCTACACACACAGGGTCACATGCGTATGCACACCTGGACCTTTAAATGAACAACAACACAAAAACTAAGGCACTGGTGTCGGACTTCTGGTTTACCAGAACGGGGTTCAACTCCCTGCAGTGCCCTGCTCAATGTGTTGTATTTCATTCATTGGTCCATGGTCTCAGGTCATTGAGCGGCGCGCTATAGTGTGCGATTCTTCATCATTGTTGAGGATTTTTTAAAGGTGAAAATCAAGGAAAAGCAAAAGGCTATAGTCCATGGTCACGGACCGCATACTGGTCAAGGTCATTTATACTGGTGAAGATCATTTACTAGTCTTCTAAAGGTCATTTATACTGGTGAAGATCATTTACTAGTCTTCTAAAGGTCATTTATACTGGTCAAGGTCAATTACTAGTCTCATGAAGGTAATTTATACTGGTCACAGTCATATACTGGTCACGGTCATTTCTACTGGTGAAGGTCATTTATACTGGTCAAGGTCATTTGTACTTGTCAAGGTCATTTATACTGGTCAAGGTCATTTACTAGTCTTATTGAAGGTAATTTATACTGCTCAAGGTCATTGATATTGGTCAAGGTCATTAAGTGGCACGCTATAGTGCGCGATTCTTCATCATTGTTGAGGATTTGAAAAAAGGTTAAATTGCAGAAAAGCGAAAGGCTAAAGTCCATGGTCACGGAGGGCATACTATAGTATGTTGTTTTTCTTTTTTTTGGTGGTGTGCGGGCTCCATCCAATAACTACACCAGTTGTGATGCAATAGAGTTTGCTGTGACCGTTGTGAATTATGGGTGGTGTGGTCTTTGCCAAGACGGTGGATTGTGGCCCATGCCTTCCTGCTGTTATTTGTCATGTTGGTGTTCTCTATATCTTTTCGTCCTGGGCATGACGTTAAACTGTTCCGTTCGAGAGGACCGGCGACCCTCGAATGTAAACAGGTGTTGGGACAGGGTCAGGTGTTGTCTTGATGCATCCTATGATGATGCCACAGTTGTCATTTAGGGCTGTGTCGACCAATTTGGTGTGACGGGATAGGCTTGTAGGTGATGCAGAGGAGGGAAATGGGTCGGTAGCTCTTTGGGGATAATGGGTCTTTGCCAGGTTTAGGGATTGCAACCACTTTGGCCTTTTTCCAGACAGAAGGGATGGTTTTCTGTGCTATGCATGTGTTCAGCATCCCCAAAAGCCAGGTCTTTCCGTTAGGTCCCAGGTGCTGTATCATTTCTGCTAGTAGGTCATCAATCCCTGCTGCTTTTCCGGGTTTCAACTTTCCCATTGCAGTTTCACGTTCTTCTAGGTCGAAGGGTTTGGTTTGAAGGCTGGCTGATTGTGGTTGGTCTGATACCACTGTGCGATGGTATTCTCCTGTGGGTTGGTGGCGGTCTTGGTCACAACTGGTGGCCAACAGTTGTAACCAACACCGCCACCGACCCACATAGAATACCATCGCACAGTGGTATCAGACCAACCATAATCAGCCATCACTCAAACCAAACCCTTCGACCTAGAAGAACTTGAAACTGCAATGGGAAAGTTGAAACCCGGAAAAGCAGCAGGGATTGATGACCTACTGGCAGAAATGATACAGCACCTGGGACCTAACTCAAGGCCCTGGCTTGTGGGGATGCTGAACACATGCACAGCACAGAAAACCACCCCTTCTGTCTGGAAAAAGGCCAAAGTGGTTGCAATCCCTAAACCTGGCAAAGACCCATTATCCCCGAAGAGCTACCGACCCATTTCCCTCCTCTGCATCACGTCTTTCTTATACCTGTGGTGTGCGGGCTCCATCCAATACCTACACTAGTTGTGATGCAACAGAATTTGCTGTGACCGTTGTGAATTATGGGTGGTGTGGTCTTTGCCAAGACGGTGGATTGTGGCCCATGCCTTCCTGCTGTTATTTGTCATTTGTCATTATGGTGTTCTCTATATCTTTTCGTCCTGGGCATGACGTTAAACTGTTCCGTTTGAGAGGACCGGCGACCCTCGAATGTAAACAGCCACGAAAGGAAACTGTGTGTGTGAGGTGTTCTCTATCATTTCATTCCAGACTTCACTGTCTATCTCCTGTGTTTTCCATTCATCTTGAGCGTTACACAGTCGTCTGATGTGCGGGGGGAGGTGCCGGCTAGCTCATAAAGGCACGGACGGGACAGGTGTTTTCTTGACCCATCCCGTGATGATGCGACAGGTGTCATTTAGGGCTGTGTCGACCAATTTGGTGTGACGTGATCGGCTCCAGCTTGAGCAGGAATACTCTGCTGTAGAGAAAGACAGGGCCATGGCAGTTGCACAGATTGTTTGTGGGTCTGCGCCCCACTTGGGAGTTCACTAGTTTTCACAGGATGTTATTGTGGGTGTTGACCGTGGCTTTTGTGTTCTCCAGGTGTTTTTTTGAAGAAGAGTGTCCTGTCCAGTGTAACTCCAAGATACATGGGGTGGGTATGGTTGGAGAGTTTGTGACCATCCCAAGTGACGCTCAGTTATTTTCTTGCGTCTCGGTTCCTCAGGTGGAAGCTGCATAGTTGGGTTTGTGTGTGTCTTTCTTTTTCTGTCTTTCTTTCTTAGGACGGAGATCAAGGTAGACGCCATAGGAAGGCTCAACACTAGCCGATGCCCCTAGAGATCCATCCCAAAGCTTCCCTCAGGGAGCACAGCAAGCCAGCTAGCCAGCAAGCCTGCCCAGTCAGCCAACGCAGCCAGTCAGCTCCGCCAGTCAGCCAGTGTAGAAAGTCAGGCTGCCAAGCCAGAGCATATCAGCCCTTGCAGTCAGCCATTGCAGCCATACCAGCCTTGCTCAGTAAGCTCAGCCAGTCCTCTCTTGAGGCCTGGCTCTCTGTCTGCCTGGCCCGGTCTGCCCTGCCCTGCCTTGCAGCAACAGAACCAGCCTTTCTGGAAAGCCAGCCAGCTCAGAATGCGAGCTGAGCAAGCCAGTGCAGCAGCAAGCCCAGACTAGGTTACCGCAGCCTTACTGTGCAGCCACAGCCACTCAGTCTAGACCAGCAGGAGCTGGCCAGGCTCCAACCCTTGCAGCGCAGCCGTAGGCCGGATAGTCCCCCTGCCTGCACTTTGTTGCCTTCCTGGCCTGTCTGCCTGCCTAGGCGCCTCGGTCTTCCTGTCTGTCTGCCTTGGCCTGCCAGTCTGAAACTGGTTTAGACTAACTGCGTGCTTGCCAGCTGCGCTGGCTTGCTGAGCTCGTATTCTGAGCTGGCTGGCTTGCCAGCAAGGCTGGTTCTGTTGCTGCAAGGCAGGGCGGGGCAGACCGGGCCAGGCAGACAGAGAGCCAGGCCTCGAGAGAGGCCTGGCTGAGCTGACTGAGCAAGGCTGGTATGGCTACAATGGTTGACTGCAAGGGCTGATGTGCGCTGGCTTGGCAGCCTGACTTTCTACACTGGCTGACTGGCGGAGCTGGCTGGCTGCGTTGGCTGACTGGGCGGGCTTGCTGGACTCCCTGAGGGAAGCTTTGGGATGGATCTCTAGGGGCATCGGCTTGTGTTGAGCCTTCCAACGGCGTCTACCTTGATCTTCGTCCTAAGAAAGAAAGACAGAAAAAGAAAGACACACACAAACTCAACTACGCAGCTTCCACATGAGGAAGGCAGGCAGGCACGCACGCAGGCAGGCAGGCACAAGCTGCCTGCGTGCTTGCTTCGCCCTCCAGTTGCTGCTCCAGTTATTTGTTTTCCCTCAAACCCATCCTCAATGTGTTGGGTGAGGTTGAGCTCTGTCCAGCACAGGAGCGGCCGGGACGGAAACCAGCTTGGTCTTTAGTCAGTTTGGTGTCTATGAGTGGCATGAGGCGTTGGAGTAGCAGCCTCTCTTGTAGGTGATGCAGAGGAGGGAAATGGGTCGGTAGCTCTTTGGGGATGATGGGTCTTTGCCAGGTTTAGGGATTGCAACCACTTTGGCCGTTCTCCAGACAGAAGGGATGGTTTTCTGTGCCATGCATGTATTCAGCATCCCTACGAGCCAGGTCTTTGCGTTAGGTTCCAGGTGCTGTATAATTTCTGCCAGTATGTCATCAATCCCTGCTGCTTTTCCGGGTTTCAACTTTCCCATTGCAGTTTCGAGTTCTTCTAGGTCGAAGGGTTTGGTTTGAGGGCTGGCTGATTGTGGTTGGTCTGATACCACTGTGCGATGGTATTCTCCTGTGGGTCGGTGGCGGTGTTGGTTACGACTGTTGGCCACCAGTTGTGATGCAACAGAGTTCGCTGTGACCGTTGTGAATTATGGGTGGCTCCCTGAGGTCCTTGATCCCCATGGGGTCCAACAGTGGTCATTGAAGCGTGCACAGACATGCACAAATGCACCTACACACGCACAGGCGCACATGCGTATGCACACCTGGACCTGTAAATGAACAACAACACAAAAACTAAGGCACTGGTGTCGGACTTCTGGTTTACCGGAACGGGGTTCAACTCCCTGCAGTGCCCTGCTCAATGTGTTATATTTACATGGTTCATTGGTCCATGGTCTCAGGTCATTGAGCGGCGCGCTATTGTGTGCGATTCTTCATCATTGTTGAGGATTTTTAAAAAAGGTGAAAATCAAGGAAAAGCGAAAGGCTATAGTCCATAGTCACGGACCGCATACTGGTCAAGGTAATTCATACTGGTGAAGATCATTTACTAGTCTTATGAAGGTCATTTATACTGGTCAAGGTCATTTACTAGTCTCATGAAGGTAATTTATACTGGTCAGTCATATACTGGTCACGGTCATTTATACTGGTCAAGGTCATTTTTACTTGTCAAGGTCATTTATACTGGTCAAGGTCATTTACTAGTCTTATTGAAGGTCATTTATACTGCTCAAGGTTATTGATCAATATCAATGACCTTGATGACCCCAAGGTCATTAAGTGGCATGCTATAGTGCGCGATTCTTCATCATTGTTCACGATTTGAAAAAAGGTTAAATCGCGGAAAAGCGAAAGGCTATAGTCCATAGTCTCGGAGGGCATACAAAAATGTGTGGTGCTATACAGGCCGTTCTGGAAAATTTGGGAGAGAGGTTCATCGTTGGCATCCAGGGAGTGTGTGTGCAAAATTGGGCATCGACCGGGTTAATGGTGCTGGAGATTAGCTGTTAACAAACTGACGGACACACACACACACACACACACTCACTCACTCAGAGTGCAAAACATACTCTATCCCCATGGCTTTGGCCTGGTGCCATACCGTTATTAATTATTGCCTACAATGTCAATTGTGAAATTACTTTACCGTTGCAATGCAAAATTTACATTTCAACGAATGGACCTCGTAAAACAAAACAAAAACCAAGGCACTGGTTGTGGTACTTCTGGTTTACCGGAATGGGGTTCAACTCCCTGCAGTGCTCTGCTCAATTTGTTGTATTTACATGGTTCATTTTTATTTTCTGCTCATTGTGTTGCCTTTTCATAGATGATAACCCCCAGGTTCTTTAATGTGTTTGCACTCCCTACAGTTAGGTTACCAAGTCTATTTATTTATTATTTCTGTTCACTAGAACTAGAACCAATTACCAAAGTAGGCTTTCTAATGACACAACTCGCCTTTGTTTTTATGTGTAGCAAAAACGTTCTTTTTATTTACGCCAAAGAGTAGAGGCTGGTCTGCATTCATGCGAGCGGGGAAGTTTAGAGTAACATAGCTCTAAATGAAACGCATTAGAGCTATGGACCAGAGCTAGTAGTCATAGCACTTCATGGTATATGCATAGTTTATATAGTTTCATTATAGATATATTAAACAGAGAGGACTGTAGTCAATTGGGTTATATTATGTTTAACACTAATTTGAAGCTGTCAAAATCTGACAGACTTCTGGCGGCCATGGCCACGCCCACCTTTTGGTAACGCCCACTTTCGGCCAAGCCCACAAAAAGGACCCCCCATGTCATTTGCCAGGCAGGCTCCACTCTCAGACAGATATTTGGCTCCGTCTTATGAGCTAATTTAGAATTTCCTGTCTGAGAGCTAGCTAATTTAAGACATCCGGTTGCCTTCAGAATAAAATAAGGTTATTTAATTCGTTAATTAAATAATTGTCAATGCCCCAAGGCACAGCACTTTTTTGAGCGTTGACCTCAGTAGAAGGTCTGCTGCCGTGAATTTTACACCTCTCCCACTTAGCGGAGAGTGGGGTGTGGTACAGGACATCTCCCCGAACGCGTGGGTATACTGCATCTACAAGTAGTACAAGATAAATTGAAACCATTGACACCTACTTCGATGGTTCAGTTGTCATCTATGCCGGGGAATTTAGCAGCTCTCATTCAAGCGTTTTTTCAAAATCCAGGTCACACATTTGATTGCAAAACAATCTGTGGTGTCACTCAACAACTAGTGAATAGCATCTTACTTGGCCTTAGGAATGCACAATGACCCATTAGATTTTATACACAAACTAGTAGTTTGGTTGAGTATGTGTGGTGTCCACACAGTTGTTCAAGCAAAACATACAGACATCTGTACATTCTGTGCCTGGACAGTTGAAAGCAATTAACAGAACAATAACGGAGGACAATTTGGAAGAAGATGATGATGATGTGGTTTTATGCAATGAAAGTCTAAATGACAATATGTGTGAAGCTATACCATTACCAATTCTAACATTTCTACAACAGACATCTGCTATCAAAAAATGTCACACACGGCTTGAAGAAGCAGCAGCGCAGGACTCAACATTTAGACGGAAACTTGAGAAATTCAATCTAGCCAACACATCAGTGTCATTAGTGTCTCAGAAATGTTCTAGGACAGAAGTATGCACCATATTAAACAGCTTTGTAGAATACACACTTCGGTCTCCTTTCCTTGGAGATGACCTGCTTTGCCTGAAAAGTCTTAGTCTGTATAGTTGTACTCAATGTGGTGACAAGGCCTTACCATCTACAAAGAACATGTCACAATTCATAGTGCAGCCACGTGTCACAAAAAGGCATCTTAGACACTATTGCACAAATATTACCTGCTCAATCTGAACAATGTGAAACATGTCAGCAGGAAAAGAGCTTATCAACATATGAAGTAATTAACAGCCCACAGACCTTACTTCTCCTGTTAAGAGCTGGCACAAAAATTCCAAAAACGTTCAATTTATCCTGTCTGTACCACCAAAATGAGTATGCTTTGACCAGTATGTGTGTATTTTTCGACAGGCCACCATATGCGTCATTGTACATCCTTAAAGATCATAAATGGCATATCTGGACAAATGAATCGAATGACACAGCAGGCTATACCTTTGATGCAAAGAACATCCGCTCGACAGCACACAAAGACAGTAGTCACAAGTAGTTTCTATGTCGTGTCATACGAGAAAATAAACAGTTGAGAAATAATCAAGTTTCGTCAGGACAAACAAATGCATAAATGCACAGACAGATGCAATCAACGCACACAAGTGACACCCATTCCAAAGCTAGAGGTAACTCCTTGACCTGACTTAGCTTGCGTAGAGAAAGTGATTTCATGTCAATGCCCCAAGGCACAGCACTTTTTTGAGCGTTGACCCCAGTAGAAGGTCTGCTGCTGTGAATTTTACACCTCTCCCGCTTAGCGGAGAGTGTGGTGTGGTAGAGGACATCTCCCCGAACGCGTGGGTATGTCCAGATAGTTGCCTCGCGGAGGCCTCTTTGTCCAGTGTCCATTCTGGGTCCGGAAACGGTACTTTTTTCAGCGTTGACCACAGTAGAAGGTCTGCTGCTGTGAATTTTACACCTCTCCCGCTTAGCGGAGAGTGGGGTGTGGTACAGGACATCTCCCCGAACGCGTGGGTATGTCCAGATAGTTGCCTCGCGGAGCCGTCTTTTGTCCAGTGTCCATTCTGGGTCCGGAAACGGTACTTTTTGTCAGCCTTGACCCCAGTAGAAGGTCTGCTGCTGTGAATTTTACACCTCTCCCGCTTAGCGGAGAGTGTGGTGTGGTAGAGGACATCTCCCCGAACGTGTGGGTATGTCCAGATAGTTGCCTCGCGGAGGCCTCTTTGTCCAGTGTCCATTCTGGGTCCGGAAACGGTACTTTTTGTCAGCATTGACCCCAGTAGAAGGTCTGCTGCTGTGAATTTTACACCTCTCCCGCTTAGCGGAGAGTGTGGTGTGGTAGAGGACATCTCCCCGAACGTGTGGGTATGTCCAGATAGTTGCCTCGCGGAGGCCTCTTTGTCCAGTGTCCATTCTGGGTCCGGAAACGGTACTTTTTTCAGCGTTGACCACAGTAGAAGGTCTGCTGCTGTGAATTTTACACCTCTCCCGCTTAGCGGAGAGTGGGGTGTGGTACAGGACATCTCCCCGAACGCGTGGGTATGTCCAGATAGTTGCCTCGCGGAGCCGTCTTTTGTCCAGTGTCCATTCTGGGTCCGGAAACGGTACTTTTTGTCAGCCTTGACCCCAGTAGAAGGTCTGCTGCTGTGAATTTTACACCTCTCCCGCTTAGCGGAGAGTGTGGTGTGGTAGAGGACATCTCCCCGAACGTGTGGGTATGTCCAGATAGTTGCCTCGCGGAGGCCTCTTTGTCCAGTGTCCATTCTGGGTCCGGAAACGGTACTTTTTGTCAGCATTGACCCCAGTAGAAGGTCTGCTGCTGTGAATTTTACACCTCTCCCGCTTAGCGGAGAGTGGGGTGTGGTACAGGACATCTCCCCGAACGCGTGGGTATGTCCAGATAGTTGCCTCGCGGAGCCGTCTTTTGTCCAGTGTCCATTCTGGGTCCGGAAACGGTACTTTTTGTCAGCCTTGACCCCAGTAGAAGGTCTGCTGCTGTGAATTTTACACCTCTCCCGCTTAGCGGAGAGTGTGGTGTGGTAGAGGACATCTCCCCGAACGTGTGGGTATGTCCAGATAGTTGCCTCGCGGAGGCCTCTTTGTCCAGTGTCCATTCTGGGTCCGGAAACGGTACTTTTTGTCAGCATTGACCCCAGTAGAAGGTCTGCTGCTGTGAATTTTACACCTCTCCCGCTTAGCGGAGAGTGTGGTGTGGTAGAGGACATCTCCCCGAACGTGTGGGTATGTCCAGATAGTTGCCTCGCGGAGGCCTCTTTGTCCAGTGTCCATTCTGGGTCCCGGAAACGGTACTTTTTTCAGCGTTGACCACAGTAGAAGGTCTGCTGCTGTGAATTTTACACCTCTCCCGCTTAGCGGAGAGTGGGGTGTGGTACAGGACATCTTCCCGAACGCGTGGGTATGTCCAGATAGTTGCCTCGCGGAGCCGTCTTTTGTCCAGTGTCCATTCTGGGTCCGGAAACGGTACTTTTTGTCAGCCTTGACCCCAGTAGAAGGTCTGCTGCTGTGAATTTTACACCTCTCCCGCTTAGCGGAGAGTGGGGTGTGGTATAGGACATCTCCCCGAACGCGTGGGTATGTCCAGATAGTTGCCTTGCGGAGCCGTCTTTTGTCCAGTGTCCACTTTATAAAGTCCATGCACTCCAGTGAATAGCATTTATCCATTTAGATAACTTTATTATTATTATTATAAGGATTTAATTACTTATTCTTACACAGAAACATAATGTGTGTCTTATAGCATCATATAGCATCATTTAAATGCTTAATTTGTAGTTTTAATGTGCAAATTAAACTTTTTTTCAATACTCTAGAGGGTACTCTTATTTTGAAGAGATCGTCCACCGGAAGTCTTAAATTAGCTCACTAGATTAGCTCACTAGACGCTGCCCTCGCGCGAGACCTTTATTTTATTTATTGTATTTTTCGTATTGTATTTTTTTCCTGTATTGTTTTGTATTATACTGTATTTTTTTTGTCTTGTTTTCATTTCATATGTTGTCTATTTGTATGTCTGATTCTTGTATTTATATTTTTCGTGTAAAATTTTAAAACTAAATATTTAATCATAAAAGAAGACAGGGGCCAATTCGCTTTGTACTTTGCATATCCGGTCTAGAGCGTATCAAGTATGTATGTGTGAGTAAAATTTACCGGGAATAGTAGGCGAACCTTAGACCGGATCTCAGCGCTCAGCAGCAAATAGACACCGATTTCCACATGTATGGCCCAATGGAAACGCCTGGTTGTGACGTTGTTGTGACGTAAGGTTTAATAACAAGGAAGCACCCGGTCACAGACAGTTACAGAACAGAGCATGGTCGCGTGGAGTGTGAGGAGTTGATGGCGAAGAATAAATAAATACATATTTATAATTTCGTTTTTAAATACATTGTCATGTTGTATAACAGCTATATATTGATTTGTTTTGTATAACTTCGAAAGTGTATCCAGGCGAGTTTGATTGTTATTTTTCAAGGCAGTAGTTCTATTATCAAACCTTGACAAGTGATTACATCATTACAGGTTTTCAAATATACGTATATACTTTAGAATTATAAGTACTGACAATGTTCCATATAGTCTGTGCCATGGGAGCTGTACTACTGACTAGCATGGTCAAGCCTGTATGCCTCCTGGAGGAGTTTTGTCAAAGTGTGAATGACGCAGATTGTCACATTCACGACAGCACTGACTCAAACAGACAGCCATCTCCACATATTCTCCAAAGCTATCTGAACAGGAGTTCAGACATGCTGCACGACTTGGACAACTTTGAAGTGTCATGTAAGAAGCTCATAGGTAAACGGTTTTTCAATGTTATTATGAGTTTACAGTTTAGAAATGCAGTATTTAGGGAACATTGATTGATTGATTGATTGAAATATTTATTAACCGTTTGCAGAATTACAGTACATTTCAAGCACAGCTCAATACTGTTAACTGTGAGTGGACGACCCAATGAAGCATTACACTTGTTTACAAGAGGGTCCACCTTGTTCAATTCATCAAAACATTAGAGACATACAAATAGACACTTCTATATAGCCAAAGAACAGAACAGAAATTCATCATAACGGAGGTAAAAATGGAAAAGAAACATATACAATGAGGGCAAAAGGGGTGGGGGGGGGGGATTCCGATTTTACGGGGGCCAGTTTCGAATTGCAGTCAACAGTAACAGGTAGACGGATGGAGGAAAGTGGGTGGTTGGGTACCAGAAAGACACGTGAAGCTGTGCCCAAACCACACTGGTAGGGACTCCTTGGGGGAGAAAACCGCAACCACACCAATACTAACTCAACAATGAGTTGCATCTGTGTGGTGGACCTTAAAACCGTCTTGTCCGTCTCAACCCTTTGGTGTGGTTTGGGCTTAAGACAGTAGTGCATGCTGTACGGCTTGGAAACGGTGGCACTGAAGGAAAGACAGGAGGCTGAGTTGGAGGGTTTAGAAGCCAGGCTTGGCGAGGTTGAGGAGATGGTTTGAACATGTGCAGAGGAGAGATGAGCGGTACATTGGGAAAAGGATGCTGAAGCTGGAACTGCCAGACAAGAGGAGAAGAGGAAAGCCAAACAGCGCCCCCGATGGGAAGTAGCCGCAAGAAGAAGCACAGAAGAGCTTTTTTCATTATGCAAGCCAAGGTGTGGTGTATAATTAATTAAAAGGTTGTCTTCTACTGTCATTCCTCTGCAGAAGCCTTCCAACTTGACAAGGTGCCCGGCAACTTTGTTCGCACTGTGAAGAACTGCATTTTCTCCAAATCCCTTCCAACCCCTCTGAAAGGCCCACTGAGACTGGCAGCCATTTCAGAGGTGAGTTTCTAATGTTGTCGGTCACATTTTGTGTCTATAGGCAGCCTTTATGTAAGAAATAATGTTGTGAAGTAACAAAGTGGAAGTATATTTGTTCTGTTTTTGGTCAGTCTGGTCAGTCTCCATCTAACAAGGGTTGGTGTTTTGGTGAGTGAGGATTCAGCTGAGACGCATGCACGTAGTGCATGACAACACCAGGCGGTCTTCCACAAGACATTCTAGTTTACAACAGAGAAATATATACAGTATTGGACAATGTGCACATGACGTGCCTAGAAGATTTGTAAACGAGGATAAGAACAGAATTAAACAGGAACAGAGCATGCATCTCATATCATTGTGTACATGATTGATTGATTGAAATTGATTGATTGACTTTAGTCTCTCTGATAAAGTAGTTCATGGTCATCATATCATTGCGAATGCAATGAGCACTAACTATGAGACCCTGCATATCATGTCTGTCTGTCTGTGCGTGTGTGTGTGTGTGTGTGTGTGTGTGTGTGTGTGTGTGTCTGTCTGTCTGTCTGTCTGTCTGTCTGTCTGTCTGTCCCGCTGTGACACCACCCGCCCGCCACCAGAGGGCGCAGCTGTAGCACACACACACACACACACACACACACACACACACACACAGAGGGCGCAGCTGTAGCACACACACACACACACACACACACACACACACACAAACAACCACACACACACACGAGCTGCGTTCGCTTCCCGCGTTTGCGCGTCTTACTTGTGTATATCAATATGCTTATGGTTTCACACTGGGTCAAGAGGTGTAAGGTCATAAATTGATAGGCTAGCTACTTCACGGGTGGCAAAGAGCAGTTTAACCATAGCCTGCCTGTGACATTACAGTAGAAGCAGATTTTAAGCAACAGTGCTGTCAGAGCCCGATTTCAAATGGCTCTAGGGATGGAACGATAATGGTTATTAATTTATTATCGTTCATTGTGATAATAAAACGCTCACAATAATCATATCGTAGAGATTTTCAAATGATGAAATTATCCTCCCTTAAACCCTCCATACTTAGTCAAATGGACCTATAAAGAGCGTACTCTTTTTTACTCTTCTACACCAAATCTCTTTGCCCAAAATAGCAGATCTACAAGCTCACAACGTGTCACCGTGACAACGCAACAGATTGTGAGCTTGTAGATCTGCTATTAGATCTGCTGTAGATCTGGCTAATTCTCCCCTCAGTATATGTACAGTATGCTGAGGTCAAGTCTTTAACAAAAGTGGGATTTAATGAGTGAGCATAAAGCATTTTGATTATTGTGATGATGACAATCACAAATATTTTGGCCACAATAATCGCAACATGGAATTTTCACATTGTCCCATCCCTAAATGTCTCCATATAGGATGTCATTGAGAACATCTTAGACCTGGAGGTGGCTTCAACGCAGTCTGATGATTTCCTGCATTATGCCAGTGGTGGCAGGCTGCTGCCAGGATCAGTACCACTGGCTCACAGATATGGGGGCCATCAGGTACACTGTGTTTATGACTGACTGTAAGTATTGATGTTGGCCAAGAATTCCTGTGATATTACATACATTTCATGTATTACAGATAAACAGCCACAGATCACCCCCATGTGGCGCTTGAGTGTACTCGCCCAATTATTCCTGCTACTTGGAGTCAGATATTGTCCTCTACTTTAATTTATATCCATTTGAAGATTCTGTCAGAAAACTGTGTGTTTAGTAAAATATCTCCATGTGAAATGTATGTAATATCGCAGCCATTATAGGGCTAGAATTGATGTTGCATCAATTTATTGGAATTGCTTCTTCAACCTATTTTAAATTGCTCATATCTCTGTCACACTGGTAGTTTGGCTACTGGGCTGGGCAGCTGGGAGATGGCCGAGCACATCTCCTTGGTCAGCACACCAACAGGTGAGCAGCTTATTAAGTCTTTGAGGTATTATACACAGCTTAAGCATTTGCAGAAGTCCAGACTCACTCATATGTTCCATTTCTCTAGGAAGGGAGAAATATGGGAACTCCAGCTCAAAGGCTCAGGGAAAACTCCTTACTCAAGGTGTAATATAACATTATGACTCCTTTATCATTTACCCAAAAGGCAGCTCAAATACAGTTCCATTATTTATACTGGAGAGATCTATAAATTGTACACTCAGCATTACCATTATTATGTTGTTATAATGTTCAGCATTAAACTACACTCTGTAACTTTCATGTCCGTTCATTTGATGTAATTTATACATGCGTATTTTGACTCTGTTTTATTTCACTGCAGGTCTGGAGATGGGCGAGCTGTTATCCGCTCCTCTGTCAGGGAGTTCTTGGGCAGTGAGGCCATGCATTCACTGGGGGTTCCCACCAGCAGAGCTGCAAGGTGAGGAACAATGAGCAAGCCAATAATTATGGCAACTTCATTAAAGCTTAATTTACACTGTAGTATGGTGGTGTTGAAAATGATGACCATCATGCAATTCACTATAGATTAAGCTTCATGCTGTCAAAACAAAGTCCTATAACTTTGAATCAGTGGACCAATAATAACAAGCATAATCATTGAAAGGCTACTAGTGTTAAAGCTGCAGCTGCACTATGCAACGTTCCTCTGCTAAGGGGATAAATTGAATCTTCAGGTCAAAATTTGCGTTGAACCAGAAACGGGATCGTGTCAAAGGTCACATCTCACCTAGACACAGGATCTAAATAGAAGAGCAGGGAGAACAAAATGCAACCACCCCAATTGTATAATTATGTTATATTGTATTAACTTACTCTAACATACAGAAGGGACAATTCTTTTTTTTACATTTTATAAAAATAAAGGATATTTAGCAAAAGCCTTCTCCTATTATTAGCCTTATATAACAGGAGGACGTCCTCGCGAACCTTCTTAAACATAATGACATAACCTCAGCTTTTGACAGCTGGTAAATCTGTTTTGGAATCGGAATCAGGTACATAAATGAAATGTCTCGAACATGTGGTGTTGTGTTTTAGTCTTATCGTAAGTGATGAGCCAGTGCTGAGGGATCCGTTCTACAACGGCAACGTCAAGAAGGAGCGAGGTACTGTGAAATTTATAGTAATTTTTAACATATTGTTTTGTTATTTATTAGCAAAGGGATTGTATCTGTGTAGCTCTCTCAATACATTAGCGCATCTGTGCTTTCTTACACATGTATCTTGTCCATTATAGTTGTGGGTTGTTTTAACCATTAACAAAATTGCCGTTGAAACTTTGTGGATTTCCATTTCCCAGGAGCGATCGTTCTAAGGCTCGCCAAGTCATGGTTTCGTATCGGGTCGTTGGAAATTCTGGCTCGATCCGGAGAGCCGGATCTTCTGAGGTCAGATTCTGTTTATCTGTTCATAGAATCATTTTGATGGGGAAAATAATGGCATATGGAGCGATGAGCACAATGTTTTGAAGTGAAGATACGAGTAGGGCTGTCATGATTACAAATGACAAATTCATACAAATAATTGCGATTAACGATTTAATTGTGTTTATTGTTATCAGACATTGGAACATCATGAATATAATTTAAATGTCTGTTTGGCCTTTAGGCTTCGTAATCACAAATTGCACAGGGCATATATGACACATGACTGAATATACAACGAAATTACTGACAAATCTAATACTTTCATACTTTAGTAAAAGTAGCGTAAATAGTTGATCTACAATCTCGTTGACTATTTCTGCTATTTTTGGAAAATGTTTGGACATTTTTCAACATGGAAACGATTGACGATTGTGAGAGAATAATTGCGAATATCTCAAATCATTGCGATTAGATGATTATGTAATAATTGTGAATTTGTGACAGGCAGTAAGAGTAGAAGTGTACCCCCTTTCTCTTCAAGCTGTGATTTACCATTGCCTGTTCTAATTCATGTGTAACAATAATGCATACTGTATACATTGTGCTGTTGCTTCCAGAAACCTGTTGAACTTTGTGATTGAAGAGCAGTTTCCTTCCATCAGCTCAGAGGACCCAGATAGATATTTGGTGTGTATTGTGAAATCTATTGAATCATTAGTCACGTGTTAACCTCAAGATTATTATGCTAAATTTTAAAATGTTCGGCACTAACTCAAAGCTTTTGTAGATGCAATATTTAGGGGTTAAATACTATAGTGCACTGACTGAATACTACTAATTGTCCGGTCCCTCATCTAATTTCGTTCACATTTTTGGGGCGATCTATATATTTTTGGAAATGGAAACTTTAGAGCATTACAAATCAGAATCCATTTGCACAGATGCCAATATGGTGGCCATCTTGGATTTTGAAAAATTGTGACATTTTGAATGCTCGCTTTTCAGTATCTTTACTTCTGGATAGGGAGGGATCATAAATTCCAGTGGCAAATTCCAGGGCCGAATGGTTTATAATTGTACTTGATTTGTGTGCTACAGAATATTCATGGTTCTATGTTCATTCCTAGGTATTTTACGATACAGTCGTAAATGAAACCGCACATCTGATTGCCCAGTGGATGTCTGTTGGGTTTGCACATGGTGAGTAGCGCTTCTGAATCATCACTGTGCCATTCAACTTGTCTATAATTAAAGCCTCAATCTGTGATTTATTCACCTGGTTGGCAGTATGTATAACAGGAGGAACAATATTACTAGAAGATCATCATTTTACATATCGTGTTCATTGTTTAGGCCCTAAACAATTAACATGATATGTAAAATGACTTGGTCATACAAACATTTTCAGTTGTGAGATTAAAATTTTCTTTAATCCATGCATATGTAATTTGACATAATGTGTTCTCACAATGACAGGCGTGTGCAACACAGATAACTTCAGTCTTCTCTCCATCACCATTGACTACGGGCCGTTTGGCTTCATGGACTCTTATGACCCTAGTATGTTTTTATAAACACTGAACTTTTACATTTGCGTATTATGTATTTGTGTATTTTGCCATTCAAAAAGTATCAGAGCTGTTTTTGTAAATGTAAATGATTGAATACTATTAAGGTGGTTGCACACTGGGCGCGTTTTCCGATGGAGAAACGCCACTAAAAATCCGAAGAACGCGCTCGGTGTGTGGGGACCTTTAGTCAGAAATGTAAACAGCACGTGGTACAGGAATACATTAAAGCTAATAGGATAACACAAAAAGATCCTGGGGACTTGTTTCCATTGTGGTCCTATGTATTCAATTCATCCACATACAAAATGAACACACTAATACCGTCATCAACAAATACAATGTACAAAAATACAAAATTATCCCGATAGAATTGTTTGAAAGAAACCATCCTTTAATCAGTTTAATGGATGGTGTAAGGACATTACACATTGTGGTGGCAGAGCAGTAGAATGAGAACTGTCCCATGTTTGTTCTAAATTTGGGGTAGTACCAGATCATGCAGAAATTTGGATCAATTTGGAGAAGTAGTTCTACACCGTCATCCTACATGTATGATGGTATTGAGAGCATTGAGTGAGGACAATGTCTCTTTGTGACTTTTTTTTTTGTGTGCAGATTTTGTCCCCAACACGTCCGATGACGAGGGGAGGTACAGCATCGGGGCTCAGGCTAATGTTGGACTGTTCAACCTGGAGAGGTTACTGGACGCTCTCCGTCCTGTGCTTACCCCAGAGCAACAGCAGGGGTCAGTATATATCAAGATAGCGTGTTATCAGAAATTACCCATTGTTACAGTGTTAACTATATCAGCCAAATAAACTTCTCTTCCACTGCAGGGCTAAGCAAGTTTTAAAGGGATACGGCGATATTTACCACACTAGGTAAGCTAATACAAATATAAAATAGCACATCCATAAGTTCACATCTTGTTGCATAGCGGCATGTGAGCTTTTAGATCTGCTATCTTTGAAAATTACGATTATTATTTTATTTATTTACATTTGCTTCTTCTTTTTTTAACTTTTCAACTGTAATGACTTTAAGTGGTTAATGTATTTAATTATACATGTTCAGGGCTCAGCAGCTACTGAAGGGAAAACTGGGGCTACTCGGTGAGGAGGAGGACGATGAATATCTCATTGCTTATCTTCTTAAGGTGAGTGCTTTGATCAATCGATTGATTGATTGAATATTTTATTATTATTTATTATTGACATTTTTGCAAATAGTACAGTGGCACAATTATACAATGACGCTAAAATGGATAACACAAAACGCCCTACCAGGCTTGTTTCCATTGTGGTCCTGTGTATTCAATTCATAGAGACATACAATAATAAAACATTACATTACATTACAAACAGTTGGGGGGTGGGGGCATTTCTGGTGGTAAGCTTAGACTTGACTTTCAATAATTAAAAAGAATGCAGTGGTGTCGCAACACCGGCATACCCACACAACGGCATACCCACTTCAGCCATATATACTTATACAGTATATTTGAAAAGAAAATAATCATTTGAAAATTGAAATGCGACATTTTGCACAATGAGTACTTTCTACTTTTGATTTTGATACCCATACGTTTGTACTTTTACTAAAGTAAATTTCGAATACCGGACATTTACTTGTAACAGCTTAGTAATACATTACAGTATTGATACTTTTACTTGTGTTAAAACATGTGAGTACTTTTTGAGTGGTGCAACCACTCCAAGGAACAGCAATGTCCGTCCTCACCTATGTGACTATGTTTAGAGTACCAGTAGGGGCAAAAGTGGCGCTGTTGTGTCAGAAACAGAGACAGAGACAGTGTTGCACTGTTGCCTGCTAATTACAGAGAGAGAGAGAGAGAGAGAGCCAGGGGGAGAGGGGAGTTGCACCACTCAGTTCACACGGGTGTGATTCTTTCCACCACCGCTGGTTTGTCAGCTGTATCTTGTGTGTGTGTGTGTGTGTGTGTGTGTGTGTGTGTGTGTGTGTGTGTGTGTGTGTGTGTGTGTGTGTGTGTGTGTAGATGATGGCGGACACAAGGTCAGACTTCACCATGACCTTCAGGCAGCTCAGTGAAGTCACTGTCCAGCAGCTTCACAACACGGAGGTCACAAAGGTCAAAACCTGCCACTTACATTTAATTCACCACCAGTGTTGATGTCGTCGACTAAAACTATGACGAAACATTTCCGTCAACTACCTTTTTTCACTGACGAAAACGAAATAAAACTAGAAAAAGTGCCCTTCTGGGCACAGGTCTCCACCAGGATTTCTTCCTCAGCCTAGTGGGAATATGCGTGCACAGTTTCATCGCAATCGGACGCTGTGTTGAGGAGTTGTGGCGATTTGTACAAAGCGGGCTACTCCTGAAAACTGTAGGAGCCAATCGTGGCCAATCAGGATGGAATATGAGAAATCAAACAAACCTGTCTTGATCACATGACTATGGAGATCATGTGTTTACCGATTTGCGTGAAATTTGGATAAAATCTGAAGGAGTAATAATAGAAAATGTGTTTTACATATGTCGGCCTCCTGGTGGCGCTATAAAGAGCAGATGTGAAAAATTCCAGGCAAAGGTTTTTCCTTGGCCTCTAGGGAGTTGGCATACAAAGTTATCCACAGATCCGTGCAGTTAGAGGTAAAAACACTTTTCGGCCAGTTATAGCGCCACCTTGAGGCTGAGTTGAAATTGTTCATGTGGCATTTCGTCCTCGACCTAGTGGGAATGTGGGTGCACAATTTCACGGAAATCACGCGATGTGTTCATGATTTGCAGCATTTTGTTTGAAACTGAGCACTCCTGTGAACTTTGGAAGCCAATCTCAACCAATCAGGATGGAGTCTGAGAAATCTGAAAGACCGGTTTCATTGAATGGCTCTAGAGAGACTGTGTACCAATTTGCGTGATGTTTGGACAAAATCTGTAGGTGTACTGTGCAAAAACTTGTTTTGCACAAAGCGGCCTCCTGGTGGCGCTATAACAGGCCGTTCTGGAAAGTTTGGGGCAGAGGTTCATCATTGGCATCCAGGGAGTGTGTGTGCAAAATTTGGCATCGACCGGGTTAACGGTGGCCGAGGTTAGCTGCTCACGGACACACACACACACGGACGGACACACCCCCCCCCCCCCCCCCCCCCCCCCCCCCCCCGAACCTCAAATGACGTCACATTGTAGGCTCTACATACAGAGCCGAACCGACTTTTATTCGGCTCTAAAATAGGAGTATGAATCGGCCCTTAGTAACACCCAGCACCCAGGACGAAGTTTTATCCAAGAGACGAAGTTTATTGATATTTGGTCAGAATTTGGTCAGAATTTATTGAAAGGATAGCCCCTTGAGATGCAGCATCTCATTTTAGAGGGGGTCCTGTATACAGGGAAAAACATTACATACAGTACAGTGCAGTTACACAGATAGACAGTGCACAATAGACAATACAGACATGTACAGATACAGTTAGCTTGCTCATCCTCTCCCACCCACTCCCCCATCCAACTCTTTTTGGACAGGCATATTGAGACTAGTACAGTACAGTGATTTGGAACAGGGGTCAGAAGTAAACAGCAGTACGAGCAGTGTTAGTAGCATGAACAGGTTGAACAGGTTGTTTTGAGGTGTGAATACAGAGAAGTCCTGAAGCGGCCGGGAGAGGTCACAGATCTGAGAGAAAGGGGAAGGTTGTTCCAGTCAAATGGGGCTTTGTAATGGAATGACCTGCGTCCGGATACAGAGAATATTCTTCTGGGAATAGCAAAGTAGGGATGTTGATATGAAAACCGATCGCATCGCTCCACAGCCTAGGAGTGCCTGTTGCGCAATCCTCGATGTTGCACAACAGTGGGACGTCATCGGAAATGTTAATAACTTGCGATCTAAATCATCCCGTCAAATTCTAAGAAAATATCCTGTGTTAGATGGGCCCTCGCTGTCCAGTCACTAGTCGCGTTAGATGTAATCATGCCTCTTGTTGTTGTCGATCGCCGTTAGTGTTTTGGCTACATTTAGCTGCTCCAGCCAAATCCGGTATAACTTCCGGACGCTATGATTTAATGGATAAAATAACCCTGGGCAATCGGAGTGTTAAGACTAAATATATTGACAATTTCATCAACAAATAAAAACTAGATAAAAAAATAGGAATAAAAAAGTTCCAAAAAGGTAGCACATCCAAAAATTAAACAAGCGGGGGACAAGGTACTCACATTTCCATTTATTTTTATTGGCACACACCAAAAAGGAATGCTAACGCGTTTCGGCTATGCAGCCTTCATCAGAGACTGAGATGCATTAGAACTAAAGGACAAGTCTTTTTATGTTTGGTTGCGCTCGGGTGTTGCGGTCTGAAAATAGAAGATCTACATACGCTTTCCCCTGCGATGCGTTGTGAGCTTGTTGTAGGTCGGTTATTTTCAGGAGGCAACCATAAAATCAACCATTACAACACCATCAAGACCCGCCAAAATACATTTACCTGTCAGCAGGTAGTATTGGGCGTGACGAGCATGTCCTCTCGGTGGAGGCTCCTCACTGGCAGGTGAGTCGGTGTAGGACACAACAACAGTGACAACACAGGGTGGTGTGTTGGGGAGGAACGACTAACTTGGGTAGGAAAGGATATCGGATGTGTATTGTCATGCATAGTGACAGACGTCTCTTGTTTGGGCAGGAGTTGTGGGCTCTTCACGACCTGTCGTCCCACAAGCTGTATGCAGAGTGGCTCGGCATGTACGCTCAAAGACTGGGCAGGTGGGGGTGACAAAGTGATGACGAATGCATGACAAAATTGCACCGTTTACCAAGAAACTGGGATGAAAAATGTGTTTCTGACTTGGTTTCCTGTCTTCTCAGGCAAGGAGATGACACTGATGAGGATCGCCAGCATAGAATGAAAAGTAAGGGAGTGTTATATTAAAATATCTTATTGAATTCATAGAGAAATGCTGAACGGAACTCTAAACTCCCCCTAAAACTCTCCTACAGATGTAAATCCTCGCTATGTGCTGAGGAACTGGATGGCAGAGTCGGCCATACGGAAAGCAGACGTTGACGATTTCTCTGAGGTATGTACACGTCTACGAAGATGACAGTCCTAAAAACCTGACTCGAATCAAGGCTCATTAAGTCCTCCTTAAAAAGCTGGTTCAGCAGCAGTAGAAGCTGCTTCTAAATTGGGAACTGAGTAGTCAATATATATATATAGATATTATATATATATATATATTGTAAATGATGTATTTGACGTTCTGCCCCCCATTTGAGTGGCAAGTACACCCACACATCCATTCAGTGATTTCTTCATATGTGCCCACGGGGACACATTAGCGCATCATGAACTCGACATTACATGACAATATGCACACCTCATACTGAGGGACCGCAATGAAGAAGACAATATGCACACCTCATACTGAGGGACCGCAATGAAGAAGACAATATGCACACCTCATACTGAGGGACCGCAATGAAGAAGACAATATGCACACCTCATACTGAGGGACCGCAATGAAGAAGACAATATGCACACCTCATACTGAGGGACCGCAATGAAGAAGACAATATGCACACCTCATACTGAGGGACCGCAATGAAGAAGACAATATGCACACCTCATACTGACGGACCGCAATGAAGAAGAGCTATATACGCTATATACGCTTTTTCTTTTTTTGCGTCATCCTTTTGATTATGGTGGGTCAGACGTATGTTATTTTTATTTATTTATTTCATGATTTCAATAAAGATATCAATCAAGACCAAACAAATAGCGATGGCTATTATTGATCTTCACTAGCCCATTTAGACCCGAGAACGATTCTACAAAATGTCTTCTAAATCATGATAGTTTTCTGAAAAACCCATGTTTCTATGTCAGTGGTGCTCAACCTTTTTCATGTCAAGGACCCCCAGAATTATCTGTATTTTGCCGCCGACCCCCATCTGAAAATATGTTGTTAACCCTCCAGAAGCAAAGATTTTAGTTAAAAATGTTCGCTCTGAAAGAATATATATTCAAAGATTTGCGTCACATTTTCACGATTTTTCAAAAATAGCAGACCTACAAGTTTTTAGATCTGCTATTTTTCAATAGCTAAAGTGTAACATAATGCTCGAAACACCAAGAGGGGTTCCAGCCCAGAATGGGCTAGCCAGCGGTTCCCAAACCTTTTTGGCCATGCACCCCCTGTTAGTGCCCAACCTAGTTGACGCAACCCCCCACATGGAAATATAAATTGCATAAGCTATATAGAGACATATATTTCCTATTTATCCACATACATGCACATATATGGCATATATATGCAGCATAGGCCATATTCTTGCCATATATTGGCATAATATGTTAATATATTTAAAATAAAACGATAGTACCAGCATTAGCCTTTTCATGTTGCACACCCCCTAGAAGACGCTCGTGTACCACAAGGGGTGCACGCACCACAGTTTGGGAACCACTGGGCTAGAGTGAGTGTTCATGGTCTGTGCATGTGTTGACGTGCCCCCATTAGGTGGAGCTGCTGCACCACATTCTGACCCGTCCCTATCTTACACAAGACGCTGCAGAGAAGGCGGGGTATGCAGCACGACCCCCAAGGTGGGCCCAGAGGTTAAAGGTCAGCTGTTCCTCTTAATTGTCACCTCGTGGATGGACAGACGGACATAACTGTGTGGTGGTTTTATCTGGGACTGCAGTATGCCGCACGGCAGTCGTTTTCAACCCTTTTCATGTCAAGGTCCGTAATTTATTTGGCATTTGAGCCATTTGATGAGATTTAGCCTCTCAGACCCAAAACTTTGAATATGTTGTGATCGTTGGATAAGATGTTGTTCACAATTCCATGCTGTATTGATGTGGTACCACACAGGAGAAATAACAGGCAAATGTTGATCAAAATAACAATTATGTTATTATGTAATTGTGTAGATTTGTAAATAATATACAAGAAGTCTACATAAGTCTACACAACTTAATTATTAAAGACGCAGAGAAATGAAAAATATGTTTTTCACACTTTTCAAGCATATCGTGGTCATCATATGGGCATACCTCCATCCACCTCTACCTACAACCAAATTTCCATATTTGTGTATTTTTATATCAAAAGTCCATAAAATCTCATTTTAATTACTTCCTTTGAACGAAAATATGCTGCGTGATGACGTGTCGAGTCCTGCATGAATAAAAATGAACCTTGATTTCATTCACCTAGTTTATTCCCATTGCTGCGCGTTCCTCCAACACAGCTGGTTTTGATTACAGAACTACTCAATTTTTATTCTCATTCAAGATGACATCCAGAGACAGTGAATTACTCGTTTTCATCACGCTAAGCCCTGTGACATGTAAACAAACAAACTCAACACACGTGTCACGCATGTAGCGGAGCTACATCCCATACTCTGAAGCGATGTGACATTCTGATTGGTCCAAAAACACTTGATAGCGTAAAATTAATCCCTAATTGCTCCCGATGTGCTGGTTGGTGCCTTGCATGGTTTCCTCTGGCATCGGTGTGTGAATGTAATGTAATGTAATGTGAATGTAAAGCGCCTTGGATAAAGGCGCTATATCAGGGTTGCCCACACTTTTTTGACTTGAGAGCTACCGTATATTTCCAAATAACAGCCCTTGCTCAAATAGCCGCCCACTACCTAATAACGGCCCAGGTTCTGACACCATTTTGCGTAATAACCGCCTCGTCCAAATAACCACCCTCGTCCATATAACCGCCCATGGGCCGTTATTTGCAAACTTAATCAGCCTCAGCCCTCATTTATATTATTGTATTCGTGTTCACCGTGTTGAGTTTGCAGATCTCCGCACGCCACTCACGCCAATCCCTTGCAGGGATTATATTGGTGGGTCGTGGCCTGAAAAGAAGAACCGCTGCCTTAGGTTGTAACTGTAACTGGCATGTCGAGTGTTTGGTCTGCTCTACAACACCAAGGTCATGATGAGAAATCACAGACCGTTCTCATAACGCATCACTGTGTGAAACTGTGTGTTTTATTCAGAATGGTTAATAACTTCACTATAAGCAGATGCACAGCCTTTAGATTTTTTGTATCATTTCTTTGTTGGTGCATTATGTAAATCAAAATAAAGAGCACATACACTGGAACCTGTCATATGGTAATTAATTTGTAATTTATTGTAAATTATTGTGCTTTTCTGTAGTTACGGGCAGAAAGAAGATATTGACAAGGCCGGCTGTCATGAAAAAAAAATTGACGATTAATTGTCACACACATAATAGGAATTTAACTTTTAGGCTTCGTAATGAAAAAATGCACAGGCATTTTTATAAATGCTATACTAAGGTAAAACATAGTGGAAATAGCTGATCTACAAGCTTACAACACGTCAAAGCTAATTCAGCTTTTTTAAATATATGAACATCTTTCAACATGGAAATTATTATGACGATTATGTCAAAGATAATTGAGATTATCTCAAATAATTGTGATTAGACGATTATGTAATAATTATTTGTGACAACCCGAGACAGTGATAGTGTCACAAATGTACTTTCCGCACAACAAGCAAAGAGCTTGTAGCCAATCCATCACACCTTTTAGTGGCAGCTGAGCTGAACGCTTGTTACTGTACATGTCCCAAAATTGTGTAACTAACATTGATTGGTTGTGAAATGGAAGGGAGGTTGGGGTTCAATCCCCTGGCTGGGTCATACCAAAGACTGTGAAAATGGGACTCGGTGCCTCCCTGCTTGGCACTCAGCATCAAGGGTTGGATTGGGGGTAAGTCACAGTGGGGCCTATGTAAGCGATTGCAGCAACCACACTTTGCAATTTTTCTAAATTGCGACATTTCTATTTATACATGTTCTGGAGAAACCCTGGAGACGAACATTCAGTATTAAATTGGGTCTTATGATCACAATAAGAACTTTTGCAACGGACAAGACCAAGTCTTTGCCACATAGACATGTATCTGTGTACGGACATATTGATGACCTACTTACTTACAGAATAACAAGCCCAGGGATGCTTAAATAAGTGCACATGGCAACAGTGTTATACCACAGGGCATTTTCTTTCATAGAAAAACATAGAAGAGGAGGAAGTATTTATTTTAGTACACTTACTTACAGTACCGTTTGTTAAGATTCAGACATTTAAACATTGTAGGCCGTTGACATTGAGAATTAAAGACTGTTGGGACATATTCCAGGGGTCGCTGGGTGGCTTTATTATTCTTTTTTTTACAGTTTATTTACAACCCTTATTTCCACATAATATATACATCAGCATAAGAACATATGCTATTACTTTGTTTGAAGGAAACACAAAATACAATACAACTACAGTATACAGTACCTGTAAAAACATCATTGTAATATGTAACAGCACTGCTTATAAACTCTGCCCCTGTACAAAAACGAACAAGCACTAATTGCCTGTTTCAGCTGTGCTATGAAATAACTGGACTTAGATCTTCTATTTCTGAAAAAACTGAACATTTATGCAAATCTTTTAATATATTTGTTTTTAAAGCTAACATTTTCAACTCAAATATTGGCTTTTGGGGCGTCCCTGGAACCACATATATTGAGATGTGGGTCTGAGGCCAAATGCATATAATTTTGGGTGGTCCATGACATGAAAAAGATTGAGCACCACTGATAAAAGTTATTTTCCGAAAACTGTTAGCATTTGGAAGACGTTTGTAGAATCGGACCTCAGGTCTTAATGAGTTCATCTGACGGCTCCATGCTTAGGAGGAGCTACTGATCGCCACGTCTCTTCTGCATCTTCTTCATCAGTTCTGACATCATATCCCCCCCTCCTCCTCCTCCTCCAGCCCCTCCGGCTCCCCCGGTGGACAGCGACGGCGTAGTCCTCCTGGGTGGAGCGGGAGGCATCTTCCGCGAACCGCCGCCCGGCCTGGCGGGCGTCAGCCGGGGAGGCGGAGCGGCGGCCGGAGGCGGTGGGGGAGGGGGAGGCAGGGCCTCACCGCCGTCAGGAGGCGGTGGTGGTGGTAAGAAGCCGGGGTCGGGTGGCGGAGGGGGCAGAGAGCGGTCGACGAAACCACCCGAGCTCATGGGCGGAGGAGGTGGCGGGAAGGTGTTCCTTGGCGGAGGTGGCGGGAAGGAATTCTCGGACGCGGTTGGGGGCGGAGGGAAGGCGTTCTTTGGCGGAGGTGGCGGCAAGGAATTCTTGGACGCGGTTGGGGGCCGAGTGAAGGAGTTCCTGGATGGGGGTGGAGGAGGGAAGGAGCTCTTCGCGGGTGAAGGTGGGGGCGGAGGGAAGGAGTTCACGGACGGCGGCAGCGAACCGAAGCCGGCGGCGGGGGGAGCAACTCGAGGCGGGGGAGGGAGGAAGTCGGGCGGGGAGTCGTCCGGGGCATCGTCGTCGAGGAGGAGCGGTGCGGGGGGCGGCGGTGGTAGTATGTCCACCGTTGCCGGCGGCGGAAGAGGGAAGTTTGACGGCAGGTGGTGTTGGCGAACAGACGCGGCGACCGGTGGCGGTGAGGTGCGCCTGGCGGCCAAGGGAGGTGGCGGCGGGGGCAGGGGGGTGGGGTCTGGAGGAGGTGGGGGCAGGGTCCCACTTGGAGGTGGAGGAGGAGGAGGAGGTGGAGGTGGAGGAGGTGGAGGTGATGTGCCACCAGAGGCATCGCCCGAATCCTGAGTTGGATGTGAAATCAGAAGGTTACTCAATACATGTGTTAGGTTGATAGTATTTACTTTAACAATTTGTTTTCCATAGGTTTACAGATTGATATCTATTATCTACAGTATGCTGTCTGACAGAACAACTATGTCCAAAATAACTTTTCAGGAAAACAAAAACAAAAAACACTGTTTTCAAAGTTGGTATGGCGACTGCAGATAATGTACTTGCATGTGTCTTTATTATCTCATCACTTTACCCAAATACAGCTCAAGTGGAGTTAGGAGGTTTTTAACCATTTATGTGGAGATAGTTGTTTTGTCCATCATTGATTAGAATGACCAAGTCAGATGGAAACAAATATGAGTTGGAGTTAAGTGGTTTGACCGACATTTTGAGGATCCATTCAATGGACTTGGGAGGTTTGGTCAGAAGCGCTTTTTTAATGCTTTGCATTGGTTCAATATGACAGCGACGTTTCTCTGCATTAATGTTACACAGTATGTCAGTTTCATCTCTAATAATGTTAATTGTGACTGGTAGTTTTTACCTTGGAGACAGGTCCTGGTTGGAGCTTGGGAGCGTGCCCGTTAGCCTGGCTTTCTGCTTTATCTAGGAGACAGACAAAAATAGAGACCACACACACAATCAATGTTAGCTTGCCTTGGACCACATCAGTGTGGTTCCCAAACCTTTTAGCTCAAGACCCCAAAGAGAAATTAGACGTTTGCCCGGCCGGGACCCAAACTATAGTGAGAATAGCATTAGCGTTGTGATCTATTGTAGATTGTAGATTTATTCGATTTTGGGATTTGTTCTGAATTTGTTTTAATGAAAATGTTTTATTTCTTTGGGGGAAATTTTTCAATTTGTTTTTAAATAATTACAACAAAATGTTACTCGCGACCTATAAAAATCGATCCGTGACCCACAAATGGGTCCCGGAACCACTGTTTGGGAACCACTGAGTTAAACTGTCTGTTGTTGGGTTACGCTCGTGGAACAACAGATGGTGTGTATTTCAAGCTACAGTATTATTACCTTTGATGGTGGCTGAAGTTGTGGACACATCAGAGCTAGGAGCACTGCGATTGGTCCATGCAGAGTTACACTCTGCAGCCTTCTTCTGGGCAACTTTATAATTTTCATACATAGCCACCCCATACTTGAAAATAGAGAGGAAAAAAGAGAATTGTTAGATGTTATGAGATTTATGACGAATTGTAATGTTCTTGGTTCTTGTGTAGTGCAACTAAGAGATCTGTCAATTGAAATGTAAAGTCATATCAGAAATGGTACTAAAGTACACCACAGTTGGGGACTATTCAAGTTTTGAATAATCGTAAGACAATTTCAAAGTACTAGTAAATTCATGTGAGATCATGAATTCCCTGCTCTGGGATCAGTGTCACCTTTGCTATTCGTATCCCGGTCACCCAGAGACCCAAGGTCCTGTTGTCATCACAGCACAGGTACTTGATGTACTGAGACTCCTTCTGGATCTGAGGATGCTGTTGTACACAAATTAGACAACACGTTAAATCGTAGCAGGTTAACACAATTAGCTGCTTGAGGTTGCTGCCAGTTATGACCCGAGTTATGTGCTTGTGTCATCATGTCTGACTAAATTTCATACAGTGTAGGGACGGTTATTGTCAGTCATGCTAACATGCTAGCATGGCTCTGAACTCTGAAGGCATTCAAGGCGACTTAGGCGAGCCATGTCAGCTGAAGCCATGAAAGGTGTAGCACCACACTTGCACTGGCCGTAGCACTTGCCCTAGCCTCGGCGACGACCTTACAGGCTTAAGGCTAAACATGTAATTTAGATAGCATGTTATGAAAGAAGAAGTAGATAGCATGTTATGTAGACAGATGCCAGGTCATTGTGTTTATAGTTTCAATGTACAGATTTTTTTCTTTGGATAGTCTACTGTTGGACTGAGGATAGGGGTTTACTATATGATCCTTGTGATGTCCTCGTTTACTGTAAATCGCTCTGGATTAAGAGCGTCCTAAAATCATATTCCTTTGAAAATCCTCCTTTCAACTGCTTTGCACTGTGAATATATTTGCAATCCCATAGTTGGAACGGTGGGGCGTTGCTACAGTATAGGAACCGGACCAATGTTAAAGGCTTCCGTAGGTATCAACCATTATATAGAGTATAGACGGAGTGTACGTTGGGGTATGTATATATACGGACTTGGCATATGACACCACCTAGCGTCGACGTACGTACAGACTTGGGGGGGGGGGGGGGGGGGGGGGGGGGGATAGTTAAATACAGTACTTACAGTAAGTACATTTACTTGGTTATATTCCACCACTGATTAAAGGCTTCCGAAATGTCTGCTCTGAGAGTGTAAGGTCACCCCCCACCCACCTCCACCCCCGCCTGTGTGCCAAGACAGCACCTAGCAGACCTCGCTCCGTCGTCACCGCCTGCCTGCAGGCCTCGACGAGGGCTGTGTGTCTTTCAGTAGAAGATGATTCAGTTTCCCTTGCCCCTTCTCTCTAAGCCCCCTTTGGCTTCAGAAACACCGCCATTCAGAAACCCGGTTAGGGTTAGGGCAGCAGTGAAAGATGGTTTCAGATCTCTCAAAGACTTAACCACCAGTCCACTACCCCTTCCAATTCTTCTCGTCGTCTTTCTGTTTCATATCGGTCAGCATCTCTCGGCCTTAGAGGAAATGGTGACGATCTTAATAAAAATGTCTTATGGTCACAGCTCTGGTGATGAATGTGCAAGTATTTGGGACTTAAATTAAATACAAGATTAACGTTTTTTTTTTTCCTTCACAAAGGTCTTTTATCACATTCCTTTTCTCTCATTTCTCTGTTCTGTTGATCCAGATAAATTGGTCATCTTTCACTTCCTCAAATGACATAAGCCGCGGCACTTCTCATTTCCAGTGAAGCAATAAGTAGCTGTGGTGCTGACCACGATGCAAGGGTGGTGGAATTTATACCCAAAAAGATGGATCGTCGAAAGGGCCTTTCTGTGTTGAGTCTGCATGTTCTCCTTGTGTCCCCTAGGGTAGGTACCCTAGTTGCCCTATGAGCCATGAGGCCCATAGGGCAAGAGCCCCATCTCTTGTTTCATTAGTGTGAGGCAGCTTTATGTACCATGAGGCAGCTTTATGTATAAGTACACTCTCTGGACATGACGCTAGTATGTTGCAGGGTCTTACCCTAAATCTAACCATTGATGCTGAGCGCCAAGCAGGGTGCCATTGGGTCCCATTTGGTATGACCCGGCCGGAGATTGAACCCCTGAACCTCTGTCTATGCAAAAGTCCTTGCCCCAACCCACTGCCCGATGTCAAAACTGAGATGTTAATCATAATGTTTTAGCAATATAAAACATTGTATTTCCCAAACTGTGGGTCGTGTTGGGAATGATTTCCATCTCTTTTGAGGTGAAAAGAGGCGGTGACTGGCAAGAACTCCGTAGCCAATGATCACATCTTATAAACGAGGGTGGCAGTGGCTCAGGAGGTCGAGGGGCCGATTGGGAACAAAAGGTTCCCGGTTTTATCCCGGGCTCCCCCAAAGTTGGTGTCGAAGTGTCCTTGAGAAGTTCAATATTTCTCTTTGTTTCAAATTTCAGATCTTTGAATACAGTAGTGCAAAACAAATATTTAACCACTTACAGTAACTTTATCAGTTATGGTATACCGTATATCATTAACTCGCATACATAGATTATCACTTGGATTCCATAGAAGTGGAGCTGGAACAGATGAACCTGTCCTGGGGAGAGGCGCAACATGCTGCCAGGGATCGAATGAAATGGAGAGTGCTCATTGAAGCCTTATGTCCCATTGGGGACGAAGAGGAGTAAGTAAAGTAAGTAATTCCATAGAAGTCAGCATGTCTTCTATAGAAGTGTGTCCTACACCAAAAATGCTGCGATGTGTTGTAAGCTTGTAGATAGACTATTTTCGGTTATCATAACTTATTAGTCATTTCAGTGTTCCAGAAAACCCTAATGATCATTGATTCATATTAACCACAATAGTTAAACACCTCAATCTCCAATTTATTCAACAGGTTAGCTGTATGGCTACCAAAACATTTGACATATTGTGTTAAGTGTGCAGGACAGACGGCGCTAGGGTGTTGTCGCTCCTTTCACGCTGTTCCACAAATCACATATTGGGACATTCTTCAGTTGTGAGATTTTATTTTGCTTTTATATCCATGAACTCACCTTCAGGACAAAGCAGAAGTCCGTCGGGGCCTTGTATTTGCTCTTGAATTCTTTTCCGTAGTAGACGTTCACGTTGTCAAACTGTACGAAGCAGACCAGGTCGCGAGAGGTCTGTAGGGGGAAAGAGGGCAAGTTGGTTCCAGGTCATCCTTCAGGCTTAAAAAAACACTCTTGACCTGCAGGCAGGAGATTTACTGCTTAGTTAACATACCACTTATGTGAAGTAAATATCTAGAGGCTGTAGATGTTGTCACATTGCAGCCATGTTGCTTATAAGTAAATTGTACAATAGTGTTGATTTTGATAGCAATTTTTATTTATTTAATTTTAGTTTTATTTCAGTCATCTGAAATGTTTGAGTTTTAGTTGACAAAATATTGTAAAGTTCTGTTGAGTAAAATGTATTTTGACGAACCTTGATGTCGTCGTAGTGGCAGATTTTTCAATTGTCTTGCATGCTGAAAATAGCAGATATATAGTCACACCGCGACGTGTTGTGAGCTTGTAGATCTTCTCTTTTCAGAGCGGAACCAAACATATAATGACTTGTCTATTAGTTCTACTGGATCTCTTTGAAAAAAAGCAGATGTACAAGCTTACAATGTGTCGTTTCACGGCGCATTGTGAGCTTGTAGATCTGCTATTTTCAAATGAGTTTTATTCATTTGAAAACTTGTGAAATGGGACTTTCTGCATAATGAGCACTTTTACTGTTGGTACTTTAAGTACCATTTGATGCCAATACCTTTTATTCACGTACATTTTGAATACCGAACACAAGTACCCTTCCAGACCCTCTCCTCAATGTTGACAGCTAGTGGACATAAGTGATTATTAGCATTTAGATTTTTTTTGTTTTGCTTCAAAGGTTCACTCTTCGGCCAAGTAGCAGCTCCAGTGGATGTATATTGAACAAACAGGGCATGCTGTGGGTTGACATTAGCCTAAGACCTCGGGCAAGGGTCTTCAACAGGGGCTCCGGGACTGCTAGTGGCTGGTGTCCTTAGAGTTACTACAGGGAGGTCGCCTAGGGGCCTTGGGGCCGGGGTCCTCAGAGTTACTACAGGGAGGTCGCCTAGGGGCCTTGGGGCCGGGGTCCTCAGAGTTACTATAGGGAGGTCACCTAGGGGCCGGGGTCCTTAGAGTTACTACAGGGAGGTCGCCTAGGGGCCGGGGTCCTCAGAGTTACTATAGGGAGGTCGCCTAGGGGCCGGGGTCCTCAGAGTTACTACAGGGAGGTCACCTATTGGCCTTGGGGCCGGGGTCCTCAGAGTTACTACAGGGAGGTCGCCTAGGGGCCGGGGTCCTCAGAGTTACTACAGGGAGGTCGCCTAGGGGCCGGGGTCCTCAGAGTTACTACAGGGAGGTCGCCTAGGGGCCGGGGTCCTCAGAGTTACTACAGGGAGGTCACCTAGGGGCCGGGGTCCTCAGAGTTACTATAGGGAGGTCGCCACACCTTTGTGTGATTGGAAGTAACCCTTCGAACCGAGAATCCCTATTCTAAGGCGAACATTAGCACATCTATTTTGTACATCTTCTATTTCCGGCAAAGACGGAAAAAGAGCAGCTAGACCAAGTACAGAGCCAACGGTCACGTATACCAAGTATTGATGGTTTAAAGTCAATAATAATCATAAAACAATCATAAAACCGACTGCAAGTCAATAATAATCATAAAACCGACTGCACGGTTAAGCCAGTACTGCTATTTTTGGCGGGAGGAGACGAAGAAGAAGTCAGTCGGTCTTGGCCCCTTAAAAATATGCCTTTACACAACACTGATGATAGTGGTGTCAAACAAGTCTATGAAGCTACCTATGAAATCTATGAAAAGGTTTAATCTGCAACACAGTTTTATACAATATGTAGTATCGCTAGATATTGTCCTGCTTCATCTCTTTCTGAGCTAAGGGGGGTCCTTAGCCTGAAAAAACATCGAAGACCCCTGACCTCCTAGGGGGCATTAACTGTTTAGATGTGCTTTTGTCTGGGTTCTTTGCCACAGTGACTTTGCTGACCTTGCTCTTCCCTTTGGGTACGTAATAAATTCCAGAAGCTCTCAGCAGGAACAGCCGCTGTTTCCACGACTTCTTGCCGTCCTCTCTGACGTACAGTGCCCCCTCCAGGTCTGGCACGATGATGGACGTCCCACAGAAGTTCTCCTGTGAGGAGACATGGTATGTTTGACTAAAGATTTTTTTTTTTTTTTTTGCACTCCTCTGATGCTGCGTTCACACACTGGCAGTTGCAAAGGAACAGTACTCAATTGTTTTACTTAAGTAAAAGTATCAATACGGGGGGGGGGGGGGGGGGGGGGGGATGAGTAAAAGTACAAAAGTAAAAGTATTCATTGTGCAGAATATCCCATTTCAAATTGATAAAAATATTTTGAAAATGGCAGAGATCTGCTCACAATTATTTTGAATAAATGTAGTGTAGTAAAAGTACAATATCTGGATCCCAGATGTAGTGGAGTAGAAATTGGAAAGTACAGTACTTAAGTAAATGTACTTAGTTACTTTCCACCACTGCAGTCTACCATTCGTGTGTGTGTGCGTGTGCATGCGTGTGTGTTTGCATATGTGTGTGTCTGTGTGTGTGTGTGTGTGTGTGTGTGTGTGTGTGTGTGTGTGTGTGTGTGTGTGTGTTTGTGCACGTGCGCGCATGTTTTTTACCTCTATTAGCAACTGCTTGTCTCTTTCTTTCATCTCCGGTACAGTTTTCTCATCCTTATTCCACAGATAAAAGTTCTGCAGCCAAAAGGGAAAACAAAAAGATGATGTCTTTGCAACGACGCCAACATTAACACGAAATCCACCGACACTAAAGACCGTCCTAATGTGTTCAGATTACACTAATGACCGTCCTAATGTGTTCAGATTACACTAATGACCGTCCTAATGTGTTCAGATTACACTAATGACCGTCCTAATGTGTTCAGATTACACTAAAGACCGTCCTAATGTGTTCAGATTACACTAATGACCGTCCTAATGTGTTCAGATTACGTTAGACTTGATACCATACGCCGGCGGCGGACTGTGGCCAGAGACCGCTCTAGGGGGAATTCAGTTTTTCCTTTTTTTTCCTTTTTTTTTTCTTTAGGTTTTCAGGCAAAAGCGAGTAAGAACAGAACAGCCTTCACATGTAGTAATTCAGTCAATTATATAAAAAGAAACATTAGGTCAAACCAAGTGTCTGACACAATAAAATAAGTTCTGAGGTCTATTGTTTCCATATAAATGGTACAAAAACAAATAATGAAGAGACTACGCTGCTGAACACCCCAAGCCCCACCCAGATAAAATAAATATTTTTCTCCCAATTTGGGGGGATTCTGTTTTGATGGCTTTTGTCAGAAGTTGGAGTGATGAATGGATAGCATGGATTAAAGTTCTCAGTTGCCATGAATGATTTCAGTCATTTTCAGTCATCTTCTCTGGAAGCATGCTGCGCAGCGAAAATAGCTGATCTTCATTTTCGATTATTATTTTAAGATCGGAGCATTTGAAGTAGCAATATGTCCAGAAGCATCTTCCATAACATCTTAATAGTCTGGCATATTTCATATAAAAGCAAAGGTTAAAGCTTCAATCCGTGATTTACTGATTTATTCACCTGGAAGTATGTAGAACAGCAGGAACAATATTATGAAAACATCATCATTTTACATATTGTGCTAATTGTTAAGGGAACAGCGCTAGTGTGGGGAGCTTGCTGTTTCACAAATCACATTAGGACCTGGCCATATAAACATTTTACTTTTTAGACAATATCAATCATGGACATATAAGGTAGCTCTGTCTTCTGTTGCCCTTGACATACGTATGTGGGATTTACAGGCTGTGACATCACAAACAGCAGGAATATCGGAGCACTTGTTTGATCCAGAAAACCCCAGACCACAAAAAATCTAGTTCAGGTTTTTAGGGTGCAATTGAGCTCAGAAAACCTAAAGAATTTTTGAAAGATTACAAACAATCCCATTGTCACTATAGGCTCCAAAGCCATGCTATCTCTCCCTGCCAACCAGACAGACACCATTAATCACTTCAAGGATTGGTAATTTGGTCTGCTAGATCAACAAAACCTGGCCAAGAACTTTGTGTCTCTCCCCTAATAGTGCGGTTTAGTTTGATAGAGTGCAGTGAAGAAATTAGAGGCCATCATTTGTACCGATTAAAAAGGCCATAACTCATAATTCAGTCAAGGGTGAAAATAGCCACATTGCTCTGGGCTGACAACTAATGAGGAGAGATTTGGCTAAACAGAAGGAGTCCAAGACAAATTGACTGGCCAGCGCTGAACACTTGAGATGTCACGAGCAGACCACCTGTGATCTGTGTAGTACACTGTTTCCCAAACAGTGGGTCGGGACCCATTTGTGGGTTGCGGATACATTTTTATGGGTCCCTTTAACTTTTGTTTCCCACATTTTGTTTTGTTTTTAATAAGTGAATTAAAAACAAATTCAATGGTTTTCTTTCAGTAATTTGAAAGAAATGAAGAAATAAAAGAAAAATCTAAGAAATTCCATGAATTAGAACACTAATGTTTAAGAAGCAGTGGAAATAGCCAATCTAAAAGCTCACAACGTGGCGCCAAGAGACGCGTTGTGAGCTTGTAGTCCTGCTGTGCTGTGCTGTGGATATCTCAAAAATGCCATCTGCCAAAGTAGGTCTCCAAAACATCTATTTTGTTTTATTTATTTTCCATCACACGGGCCAATTTGGTACAAAATAATGCCAGGCTTTCCTCCAAGGTGGAAAGTCTGGTGACGTGAGGTAAGGGTGTCACAGTAGCGTTTTAAATGCGGAAGTCTTGACATCCCAGATTTGACAGCTTCTGGGGACTTGGTTGCGTGTTTATTGATACAACCGCTCTTCTAGGGAGAACCGCTGTGATTGGTTAGTAGTCACCGGGATTGACTGTTCTCGTTTATTTTGTCTAAACCTTAACCCTAACCTCAGTAAAACTATGCCCAACCCTAACTAGTGCTGCCAACAAATGTCCCATATTCGAATGAATATTCAAATAAATAAAATAATCGGATATTTTAAATTAAATTCGAATTAAAAACATAACAATAAAATTGCTGTGTGAGTTCTGGCGAGACTCTGTGCCACGTAAACTAAAACATACAAAAATGAGGCTATTAAGATCATTATGAATCATTCATTTGATCTCGCAAGACTCAAGAGAGTGCATTTCTGAGCACCAACCACGGCCCATACAGGACCGGACCATATATATAAAGAAAGAGAACGTTTTACAGCATATTATTCTGCAATATTCATATCATATTCATATTAAAATCATATACATTCGAAATTGTTCGAACATTGTTCGAATACATGTGGTGTTTTAAAAGGAATATTCTTTATGATCAGTACTTTATTTTAGATTTTTTACAAACACATAAAACAGAAAACCTACAATACAAACACAAGCAACAACAGCAGAGTGGATAGACATGGATGGATAGACAATTAAGATAGAAAATAGTTTACATTATTTTCACGACCAAACGCAGCATCATCAACCGTATCATAATGTGTAGTAATACAATAAACAATCAAGAGGGCATTGCCTGACCATGGATCACACCAAGGGACCTGCAACATGACTGAGGAACACGTCCCACTTCAGATCATATTTATCCAACTGATTATTCATCTTAAAGGATTTTTAAAAGGAATATTCAAATATAATTTTTGGCCAATTCTGGCAGCACTTACCCTAACCTCAGTAAAACTATACCTTAAAGGTATATTCAGTGATTTCACTTAATTCAAATATTACTTATTTTTTTGTTTTGTTGTGATAATCCTCCCTACTATAGAGTGTGCTGGCCATATAAGGAGTTCCTCCCTGTCCCCAGTTAACCCCTGGGGGTCAAAAAACCTTAGGTTTCGTTTTTGACTCTCTATCCTGATTGGACGAAAGGCTGGGTCCCACAGCCAAAAACGAAACCTAAGTGAACCTGAGTGAAATCACTGAATATACCTTTAACCTAACTCAGTAAATCTATGCCTACCGGGGGGCCAGTCAGACACACCGGTAAGGCGGGTTTATCCTATAACATCGGTGGGATCCATAATGTGAATTAGTTCAACGTACGGGAAACCATTGGCGACCGCCAATAGGGAGAAAGTGAGAAAGTGACGACTAGTTTCAGCGTCTGTTTGAAGTAAGGGGGTGATGTTACCTGAGGGTTTTTGAAAACGGCATATCTGTCTTCTCTCTCCTGGAAGAAGACTTTGTTTTGGCTGTCTCTTGTCCATGCTGAGAGGTGCTCTACCAGGGTCTCGTGATCCTCGAACCCCCGCTCTGCCAGCGAAAGCAAACAAAGCTAATCTATTATTCTGTCAGCCATGAAAATAACTCCTCTCTCAACACCGGTCAAATAATGATATCAAGACTCTGGCTTTGCGAGATAAAAAAGAATAATAAAAGACGACAGTTTACTTGTTCAACATGAGTTTTCATTAGAGTGTGGTTTTGTCCCATCACACTAAAGTCCACAGTATGATATTATTTAAAGGAGCATACAGATTGTTTAAAATGATTCTCTCCCCAGCATCATAATGGTGGTTTAACCAAAACCTGAACCCTGTTTCCCAGCTCTCAGTCTCCTCCCCCCCTCCCCTGCTGTCCATTTAGTTTTGCACTATTCTTAAAACAAACACTTTTTCACAGTGGCCGCCAGCTGGTCTGGAGATATTTAATTCACCCAAAGTTCGGTTTAAAATACATCTCACAGCCACACACAATTGTCCATTTTAAATGTAGCCCCAGACCATGAAGCCAAATTTAGAAAGAGTTAAATAAAGCGCCACCCGAACCGCTCATTTGCTGGAATGAGTTTATATGGCATTAAAACATGAAAACACATTAAAGTGCACTCTCTCACTTCCCCCTTCCCGCTGTTCCCGCCCGCCCACACACACTTGTAGATGCTGGCAGATCTGCCATGTAGCAAAGTGTACATGTACTCAAGTACTGTACTTAAGTACAATGTTTGTTTAAGGAATATTTTTTTGTGTTTTAAATTTTTGATTACTACTCCACTACATCCCAAAGGCACTTTTAGTTTTACTCCACTAGCTATAACTATGTGAAAACTGCATGAGTTACTGTAGATTTTGATTATTACAGCTGCTGTTAATGTATGTGCTGTAATACAGCATAAACATTAACCACTTTAGCTCTATAATACTGTATACTTTTCAGCCATTTGAAAATAGCCTTTCTTCTTTCTTTTCTGTTCGGATGAATGGGCTGTCAGGGCCAGAAAGTAGTTTTTTGCCACTCAGTATAGGCGTTCCTGCATAACTTCCGGGTTTGACGATGATGTCACACGCATACCCTCTATTGTACTTTTACTCAAGTAAATTATGAATTCAGGACATTTACTTGTAACTTGTATATTTCTACATTGCAGTATTGATACATCTTTGCACCACTGCTATTAGGCGCCTCGCTGCTTCACAATTGCGGGTTGGCCCGTTCATGGAGGCCATAGGTAGACATTAAATAAATTGCTCCCAGGGATCCAGCCTATAGTTTGACTATTACAATCATTAAATGGATGGTGTGCCTGCAGCCTCACAGTGACTCTTGTTAAGAGTAAAAGCCCTTTGAACTGCACTAACCACACGGTTATGGCGAGCACATGGCTGATCCTCCGCACTCGCACAACAGGCCATTGCTGTTCGTTGCTTGGCATCAGGCTACACAGTGCTGCATGTGGAGGTTCACTATCAATGAAACATTACATGGCTGTTTCACATATAGGATTCAATTCATTCAATGACTTATTGATGTTTAACTGCATGTTCACATCGAAGCTATTGCTGTATGTTGCAGTTGTAGTTCTATTTCTCTTGTAGTTTACTATAGGTGTAAACCAGATTGTTGGTGGACTGTGGTTTGCATCTTGCATTTTGTCTCTGTCAGGTGGAAACCTCATGTGTCCAAAACTGTTAAACAGTTAAATTCCAAAGTATCTGATCCACAATAAAAAAAATCGCGATGCATTGTGAGCTTGTACATCAGCTATTTTCAAATGGCCGAAGTGTATATAGGGCTGAAGTGGTTACTGTATGTTTTGTAATAATAATCAAAATCTGCTAGTAACTAGTAACTAACGTTTTCAAATAATTGTAGTGGAGGAAAAGTACAATATTTGCTTCTGAGATGTAGTGGAGCAGAAGTAATAAAAGTACAAATACCACAAAGTTTCACTTAAGTAGAGTACTTAAGTAAAACGTACACCACTGTGATTGTGATTCATGAACATCCCACTCCTGCTCTGACCATGAGACAAAAGGCTTACACGGGTAAGAGCAGTTTCTCTCGGATGACAGGCTATAAGTAGCAATTGACGTGTCAGACGGCGTGTTCAGCACATGGGCAACAATAAGGCCGTCATTTGCGTAAAAATAGACACAGTGTGTGCATGACCAAAGGGAAATACCAGTTTCCTCGCTTCTTGGTTGCTGACACTACAATCTCCTCGTCGCAATTAATAGTAACATTTTGACAAGAACTTGGACTATTATGAGGGTATTGATAAATGGATTGGGTCCGAGTTTTACAGAGCTATAGTCTCATTTGTCACGAGACGAGCCAGGCAGGTACTCTTTTCAATCTGTCCCCCAAGAGCGTGCTGCCTCAGCATTGTTTTTTCAGATACTGCAAAAAACAACACGGTTTAAAAACATTATCTTTCAATAAGACATAACTGTACACAGTAGAAGTAAAGTGCTATTTCTAGGTCCATTGAACAGCATTTCACCCTGGCAAACCAAGGTCCTTGTCGAGCATTGGTTCTCGAACTGAGAACCGAAATGTTAAAAATGTATTAGCATCAAATTCCATTTGAAATCTACTGTATATATTTACATACAAATGATGTTGGTGGAAAAACTAAATGCCAAACTAAGTTCACTAAGGTCTCCGGCTTGAAACAATGAATTCCATTCCACTTACATGTGCACACTTACTGGTGTGCGGATTTGATCAATTCTTCTACAAATTTGGGCAAATACCTATCGATTTCGGGGGTCCTTGACATGAAAAAGGTTGAGAACCACTGCGGTAGAGGTTCTGTAAAATTCCAAGCGTAAATCCCTTTAAAGAGGGACATTATAAACGTGACGGAGTTGTTGGAGCGGGCCGTATATAGAGCAACAGATGGTAATGAGAGCCAGCGGGCCGGGGAGATCGAGGTAAATATGGCTCAGCCTGTTGAGATGGACCATTGAGATCATAGGCTTCCATTTCCTCAAGACAGACCAGATGACTGACAGCGTCCGATACACAAAATTAAACCCACCTGTTTACGTGTGTGTGTGTGTGTGTGTGTGTGTGTGTGTGTGTGTGTGTGTGTGTGTGTGTGTGTGTGTGTGTGTGTGTGTGTGTGTGCGCCAAGCCCTGTGTGTGTGTGCGACTGTGTGTGTGTGCGCGTTTTTAAAGGGGAGAGTTATAGATCAATGCTTCATTGTGCACTCACTCGCTGACTGTCACCGTGCCAATGAAAACATTAGACCATCATCTGGCCCAGAGTGGAACATCAACCCACCCCCACTGCATGCTGTGTGTGTGTGTGTGTGTGTGTGTGTGTGTGTGTGTGTGTGTGTGTGTGTGTGTGTGTGTGTGTGTGTGTGTGTGTGTGTGTGTCCATCCGAGTATTTGCATATTTGTGGAAGTGTATTTGTGTCTGTTTGACTCTTTGTAAGCAGTACAAAACCCACATGACAAGCATATGTAAACATGGTCAAGGACCTTCAACTTCAAAGTAGGCCTACTTTATTTTTTCCTTTCGGAAACGTGCAGTGGTTAAAAAATAACAAAAATCCGCAATACATAGGTACACAAATGCTATAAAACTTTACTTTTAGGAGAACAACTAGGCCTGGTACTTAAAAGCATAATATATTAGTCTGGGAAGGGGGTGTCTGTTCAGTCAGTCAGTCAGCCAGCCAGCCAGCCAGCCATGCAGTCAGCCATGCAGCCAGCCAGTCAGTCAGCCAGCCGGCCAGTCAGCCAGCCAGCCAGCCAGCCAGCCAGCCAGCCAGCCAGTCAGTCAGTCAGCCAGCCAGTCAGTCAGTCAGTCAGTCAGCCAGCCAGTCAGTCAGTCAGTCAGTCAGTCAGTCAGCCAGCCAGTCAGCCAGCCAGCCAGTCAGTCAGTCAGTCAGCCAGCCAGCCAGCCAGTCAGCCAGCCAGTCAGTCAGTCAGTCAGTCAGCCAGCCAGCCAGTCAGTCAGCCAGCCAGCCAGCCAGTCACTCAGTCACTCAGTCACTCACCCAGCTGCAGTTCAGGGTTCTTCTCACAGATGCTCCAGTCTACGTTGCAGTCACAATGGGTCTTCTCAAACAGGCTGTCCAGCACGTCTCTGACCTTCTGTCTCTCGTCCACCATCAGAGTCTTGGAGCTGCCGTCATTCTGCAGAACCTTCACCACCAACTGACAAAATGGATTGATTGATTGATAATTGAGTGATTGATTGATTGACTGACTGAATACTGTCTTTAACAGTTGGCAGTGTACTTTGCACAATGACAATTTTGGAGTATTTGTACTTGAGTATTTCAAATGCTTTTACTTCTACTCCGCTACATCTCGGATCCAAATATTGTACCAAATATTGTACCCCACTACAATTATTTGAAAAGTTACTTTGTAAATTTAGATTATTACAAAACATATCAATGCGTTGGCGATGTGAAGCATTGATCTGATCTGCTATTTTCAAAAGATTTTCATACATTTGAAACTTGAAATGAGACTATTCTATTCTAGTACTTTTACTTTTGGTACTTTTTGATGCCAATACTTCTGTACTTTTACTCAAGTACATTTTGAATTCCGGACTTTTACTTTTAACTGTATTCATATAATTAATATAATTGTATTAATATACTACTATACAGATTGGACAATCTGTATGGTAAATTTTATTTTATTCATTAATTTTAATTATTCATTCACATTCTATTTAAAGCACTTTTAGCAGTGCATAATCTCCATTAGAGTTGTCCCGATCGGATCAAGTGATTGGAAATCGGAGCCGATCATGTAATTTTCAAATGATCGGGACTGGGAGAAATAAATCTGAGATTCTCTCTTTTTTTTTTTTATAAAATAGTGTGTCTAAATAGGCTTGTGTCTTAAAGAAAGATGTATAAACAGTGATATTTTGTGAAAACTTTCATGTTCATGCTTGATGTTTGTCCTCTTGGGACACTAGTTCCAGCAGTGGCAAACACATGCAACAAAGACATTCACAGAGCCATGATGAAAACAAAAGAATGCAACCACCACTATGCATGATATGATAATGTCCTGTAGTAGGCCTATACTATCTATCTCTGAATGATAGCCAAAGCCATGCAAATGGTGTTTTCTCTACAAGAGTTTTAACTTTGACTTCAGTTCCATAAGATGTAGTTGCAAGATTCACTCAATCTAATTAACCAATACATCATTATTGCTATGATTCCCTGCTTTCATATGACATATAAAAATAAAAGTAGTCACATATTTTTGCCTTTGAATAATTGAAAGGCAACAGACTAGACTAGAGTGACATACATTTCTCACATGGCATAAGTGTTGTATACAATATAAAGATCGGATCGGGAAAGATCCGTATCGGCATGTCTCAAAATCAAATGATCGGAATCGGATCACGGATCGTGATCGGGAGATCTACTATCTGCATATTACTTTTTAATTAATTATTGTTTGCTCCTGTACATTTTCTATAGTGGAGCCATATCATCCATCCATATCTGAGATTAATTTAACTCCAGAGAAGAGCAGCTATGCTTGCCTCCCTCCTGGATCTGGCTTTGCACTTCCTCTCATCTGGAACTGAAACCATCGTTATAAGCCAAGCAGTTTGACAGAACCATGCAGGGTCAGCTGGTCACTAAAACCATTGTTAGTAAGCCAAGCAGTTTGACAGAAGTTATAACCATGCAGGGTCAGCTGGTCACTGAAACCATCGTTAGTAAGCCAAGCAGTTAGACAGAACCATGCAGGGTCAGCTGGTCACTGAAACCATCGTTAGTAAGCCAAGCAGGTCAGCCTAGCTGGTCACTCACAATGTGTCATAAAGACGGTGGTGGAAAGTAAGTACATTTAGGCTAATTAATATAAGTACTGTACTTAAGTACAATTTGGGGGTATTTGTAGGAGTATTTCCTATTTCCAATACTTTTACTACTCCACTACATCTCAGGGGCAAATATTGTACTCATTTACTTGTAAACTTTAGTTACTAGTTACTTTGATTATTATTACAAAACGTACAGTAACCACTTATAAATAGCAGACCTACAAGCTAATTTAGTACATTTTTAATTCTGGACTTCTACTTGTAATGAAGTAGTTCTGCGTTGCAGTATTGATACTTTTACTTAAGTAAAACATTTGAGTACTTTTTCCTCCACTGCATAAAGAACACTCCTGTCAGAGATGGTATCGTGCAGAGGGATTTTCTGTTCCGGAATTGTTCCGGATCAGGTTTTACCTGGTCCCAAACTCCTTGGAATGCCATTCAACATATGGTGAAATAGAGTAGTTTGGATGCAAATAATCCCTTTTTCTCTGACAGAAATGTGCTCCCTGACTTTTCACAGAATCTGCCCTTGTCTTTTGCTTCACATGCGCATAACCACAAAGACCTATGGAGCTCAACCACCGAGAAACCCTCATACCAAACAAACTGACACCTTCACGGATGCTTCCGTGAAGGTGGTTATGAGTCACCGTTTCCTCAAACATCATTATGTACGGGTAGAGCACATGTACTCATGGCTGCATAAAATGCACATGGCCATCAGCGTTGTTTCAACTCGATGACGTCAAACAACAAACACCAGAGCCCCCACTCTGGTAACTGTATCAATCTGGCTATTAAATCGCCTTTTGATGAATTGTTTTTTTTACAGAAATGACAGTTTTTTTAGAAACATCATCATCCAACATACTTTACTGTGTTTGTTTACATGCTAGTAGCGCTCGTTGACTGTTTTTGTTTGGTTAGCAACCGGGTTATAGCCACATTGACAACGGCGTCATCTGCTTTGCTACTATTTTGATTGGTTGGTGTGATCCAATCACCGAAGACCATGCAAGGCACCAACCTGCAGCACATCAGGAGCAGTTAGGGGTTCAGCGTCTTGCTCAAGGACACTTTGACAGTATATATTTCTGGGGGAGCCCGGGATCGAATTGGGAACCTTCTGGACACTCTACCCCTCAGACACTGCCGCCCCACTTTTGAGGGTTTTTGTTATGTTTTTATTTATATTTTCTGTAGGAGTTGCTAGTGCAGCGAAAGTGATAACCCTCCCCTGCCAGAGAACCTGACAGTTGTTAGATCTGCAGTCATTGTCAGATATCACAGCTGCTTGGGTTCCATCAATCACTCCAACAATGTAACATTTCCGCGAGCGTGATTTTTATTTATTTATGTAGCGTGAAAATTGTCCGCTCTGATGCGTGGCCCCCATGCATGCACGCAGCCAAACACACGTGTCATTGGTTTATGGGTGCCATGCTGCCCGCTTTGAAGATGAGAAAAGCGTCCACATATCACCCAAGGAAGGAAGCTGTGCTATCCTGCAGTAAGCTGGACAGATAAAAGGAGCTAGCGATCCATTATGGTGATTAATGGCACCGTGGGGAAACGTGGGAGAAAGGGACATTCTGTTTCAGCATTACGGCTTTCACTTAAAATGACTTCCAGATAGCACTATCGGTGGATGAAGTATTCAAGTTTTACTTGAGCGAACGTATCGATACCACAATGTAGAAATACTACTGTATGTTTACAATTGAATGTGTTAAAAAGGTACGAAAGATGTAAGAGGTAAGAAAGATGAGTACTTGTATTGGCGTCAAAATGCACTTTTACCAAAAGTAAAAGTACTCACTATGCAAAATGTCCCAATGCACAAGTGTTGCATTGAAATCTTTTGAATATAGCAGATCTGCGAGCTCACAAAGGGTTGTGAGCTTGTAGATTGGCTATTTTCAAATAGCCCAAGTACTGTATAGGGATGAAGGGCTAAATGCATGTTTAACTTTTGTAATAATAACCCAAATCTACAAAGTAACTAGTAACTAAAGTTTTCAAATAATTGTAGTGGAGTAAAAAAGAATAGTACAATATTTGCCTCTGAGGTGTAATGGAGCAGAAGTAAAAGTACAGACATTTGAAAATACCCCAGTAAAGTAAATACTGGCGTATTTGTACAGTACTTGAGTACATGTATTTAGTTATACTTTCCATCACTTTCCATTTGCCATCGGCAGCAGATCTTAGATGCATGTTAAGGCGTTAAGTTCGCTTGGCTTACCTTTTTAACTTTGGCCTCCTTGAGTTTCTCCAGCGCAAGTTTAATTTTGTCCGCCTTGATCTGTGCCTCGATTTCCTCCTGAATGAAACCATATCAATAACAGAGACTGACATGGTGGAATAATAGACGGCGTGCCTGTGAAATATATGCATTATTCATCTGTCGTCATCCGCGGTGTTTCGTTTAAACTAAGGAGATATAGGATCTGCTCAGACTAAAGAGACAAAAAAAATGACACCCAGACTCTCACAATCGTGACAAGGAATGAAAACAAAAGCCTCGGTTCTACTTGGTAACAGACTTTCGGCAACTTAAGTCCTTTGGCAGGCAACATTAAAACGCATTTATATAGAGACATAATGTACGTCGTCGCTGTCGGGCTGAAACCTCCTATCTCCATATTCTAACTTTTTGTGTTTTATTTTCTTCTTCAACGTAAATTAAAACCCCACTTGATCAAACTACAGCGTCACACAAAAGCGTCAAAGGCAGAGCCACAAGCTCGAAACGTGGCACGACGCAGAGCTTTCTGAGCTTGTCGATCCGCTATACTTTTGCCGCTTTTGAATTTGAATCCCGAAGAGTAACCGTTGTGGACATATGAGGTTTCCACCCCGACAGAGACCATATACTATACCGTCTGTCTTAGAGATATGAGTGCTGTTTTAGAAATTCGGATCCCTCCATTATATTAATGAACATGCGACACATCCTTAATGGTGATGGATCCCTTGCACCTGGTGTTTTTGTCTCGCGGGGACGATGAGGTCACGAAGCCTGCTAAAGTAATAATCTCTCCCTTCTTCTCCTCGTAACAACACCACTGCCGTCACCGTCTCACCTCCCTGCTCCAACCTACAACCCCTGCTATTGATCCCCTTGCCGTTTCCTGTGTCGTGTGTGTGCGTGTGTGATATGTTCCAGACAGACTAGACTGGCTAGAAACAGTTTGGACTTAACTCCAACCATCAACGTGTTTATAAGCCATAACGGTATAAGAGGAATACCATTCAACCAGTTGCAACCATTTTAAGTCGACTACTAACGTTAAAGGAGCAAGAAACCCTGGGCTGATTTTGTAGTTTGTCTTCCACTTCAGTTTAAAAAACTGCAGTCTGCCATGTTAGTAAAAACATGGCAGGCTGCTTCACACTGACCTTATAGTACACAGTGATGTAAGCAAGGTTTGACAAGATAACCTCGTTTGATGGGGGGGGAGGTGGGAAGAAGTTAGAGCACAGCCATCAAACAAGGCTGTCTCGTCAAACCATGTGAGACTCCCATTGAAAATGAATTGGAGCGGTCTGAGACGGGTGTCCCGAATGTGTGAGTGAGTGCAGCCTGACGAGGACTGACCTTGGAGGGTTTGCTGTGCTGAGGAGGCGGGGGCGGCGACAGTGACGTGGTGGGCGACACCGGACCGGGGCTGTCACCGCTGCCGCTCTGGGGCCGAGACGCCGGGGAGGAGGACGCGGTGACAGAAGGGACGGAGTAGGTGCTCAGGCCCTGTGGCGCCGGCGGCAGCAGGTCCGGGGGTGCTGCTGATGGGGGTGGAGGCGTGACCTCCTCCTCCTCCTCCTTCCGAGCGCTCGCCGCCAGCTCCGCATTCAGCTTCTCCTCACTGGCGTTGAGGTCCGCGACCAGGTCGGCCATGAGCGCATCCAGGTCGGTGTCCTCCATCTCGTTGAGCTTTGACTCTGCAAAAAAAGCATAATCAGTGGTGTAAATATTTCAGAAAATATTTAAATAAATAGGCCTAGAGTTATATGCCTTTCTCTCTCTCTCTCTCTCTCTCTCTCTCTCTCTCTCTATATATATATATTTTTTATTTTATTTTTATTTTTTTTGCACAGAATCAAATGTTTTATCATCATGATTCACCAGGATCCTGGGTGTATAAATATTTTCTGAAATCTCTATGGGGCAGAATGAATTGGTTGTCTATCTGTGTCACCACAAAATGGCCACCACTGCTATGCTCTATAACAGATCCTTATAGTTACCAACAGACACCATGACCTTGGTATAGAAGGCCGCAGAAATCATCAGCGCAGCCCGGGCGTTACAGCCCATGAAAGGTTAACAGTACATAATTAGTAGGTAAAAGTGATCCCCCCCCCTTCTTCCTGAAATTACAACCTGAACAGTAACCAGATCACTACAAAGTTGAGACCTCTACCCTTCATCGCCAAGGCCATCTACTCCATTTTCTCTCTCCCTTTGAGATCATGATCATTGTAATTTTCTGGGTAATTGACTAAACACGTAGGTCCCCCAGGAGGCACAGTCCTGGTGCTTTGAAGTAAGTGCCATCATGCCAGAGCTAAATAACCACTTAACACTACACACAGAAGTGATTAGTGAATAAAGAAAGGGCAAAGGAACTGGTTGGAATAACGTGTTCCTTCCATGCGTTGCGTTCAGCTCCCCCCTGTAAATCCGTTGCTCTCCCCAGGTTGGCAGAGGGAGTTTAGGGCCCAGGATTATATTAGACAATTGACACTGGGTGAGGAAAAATGGGCTACAAAATCAGGCGATAAAAAAAAAGAAAAAATAACAGAATAAAGAAGGCACTGGAGCAGTGTTCATTTTGTCAACTAAAACTGTGATGAAAAATGTTCGTCGACTACCTTTTTTCACTGATGAGAACTAAGTGAAAACGAAATAAAAACTAAGCTATGATGGCGAAAACGAAGACCAAATATTGACATTTTGTTGACAAATAGAAACTAGACTAAAATGTACTCTTATGCTTGGCTGTGTGCAGGTGTCATGCTCCGAAAATAGCCGATCTATCAACGCCATCACGACCGGCCAAGATACATTTTAGTCGACTAAATCTACTGTGCATTTAGTCGACTAAAATCTTATGATATTTACAATTTAGTCGACTAATGCTAGACAAAAACTAAACATTTCAGATGACTAAAATATGGCTAAAACTAAAAACATCAAAAGCAACTCGGATGATTGGAGCTTCGATGTCAGATTACATCTTCGTCAGGTCTTCTAACATCACATTTTTCCCTGTGCTTTGCACCATGTTGTTAAAATTAAATTAGGCTCCAATCATCCTAGTTGCTCGAGTGCCTTCTTTATTCCGTTAAACGTGTCCTCCTGAGAGGCACCGGATCAGTCTGATTTCGGCTGGGGGCACGGCGCACAAATATCCCTTTAATCTTGACTACAAACACACACACACACACACACACACACACACACACACACACACACACACACACACACACACACACACACACACACACACACAGAAGCGTTAAAGGGACATGGATGAAGTCACCATTCAGGTCTGTGAAGCCGATGGAGCTGACATCATGTCTCTTGGTGGAGGAGGTGAATCCAGCGTTGAAGCTGACATCTTGCTTCTTGGTGGAGGGAGTTGCTGGGGTCACTGACTGGGCATCCTCCAGACTCTGCAGAAGACAGGGGGTAATAGCCGGGGAGGTTAAGGATTTTGTGATGTCAGGTAAATCATGACGTACCTTTAATTTGTGTTTTTTTTTCTATTCACTTGGTCATTAAGGTCCACAGAATGAGAGGTCTGCTCTGCCAGAAATATCGCGAAAAAAAAGGTTATGGACATTTTTGTATGTACCCCACCATACTAGACAACCAATATAAGGCAAAATGTCATCATACTTATGTAATTAAGGGGTAATACTTTATTAGCATGTCAAACTAGCGGGTTTTCATGATTCTGAATCCATTCCAAGCATTGGTTTTGCACGAAAAACACTCCTTGGCCTACATTTGGCCATATCCACTCCACTCCAAATGTGCTGACCTCATCACATTTGTGATGACGGCTATAGCCGTTTTTAGGCCAATTGTGTTTTGGCCTAAAAGAGATATTTCCGGCAGAGCAGACCTCTCATTCTGTGGACCTTAATGACCAAGTGAATAGAAAAAACACAAATAAAAAGTATGGCATGACACCATGGTCTTGGTGACTGATATTGTCCTTGCAGTGATGGAGGCTGTGTATTTTTCAATTTTTACTTTGCATAATGTTCCCAAAAAATTATGGATTAAATATTTTAAAACACGGCCCCTCACCAGAACCAACAACGGGTGTTTTCAATTAATCAAATTGGTTGGTTAAAATGGAGTTTGAAGTTACAATGGGTTTGTATAGCAAAGGGGCATGTGTGATATCAAGCAACTTAAAAACTGTCTGGGGCACTCACAAAAGCATGAGTAGATGTTAAAATGTCTCAAAACCTGTTGTGAAATATTCTTTTGAGAAAGCATGTTTATCTCACATCTGTTTTTCCACCGTTTTACTCATAAACGTGCATCTTTGTTTAATCTGCCAGGTCTATGTCTTAAATGGTTTAAAATGCCTTGTGACTTTGAGGAGAACATCAAAGGGATCAGCAGGGCTTTTCACGGGGGAAAAAGGTGTAATGTCTGGCTGGCTTATGAACTCACCTCTTGACCTCATGGCTTTAAAGGAGGACAAATTTATGCTTGCTAGATTGCCCACTATAGGCCCAAGTATAACCCCCGCCCCCCCTGTGGAGTGTTATGTAGTGCACTGATCTGGAGTGTCTGGGTAATTGACGGTGGGTTTTAGTGCTGTTGGCATAATGTCTCTTGGGAGATGCATGTTTACGACTGCAGATTTGAGAGGTTAATGTGTTGAGGTTATGTGTTGACCACCTTGGGGGCAGCAGTCTGGGGAAGAAACCCACCTGTGTAAGGAGATCCATCTCCCCCAGCAGGTCGCTGAACATGGCATCTATGTCGTCCATCTGGTGAAGACGACAGAACAGTAACAGAGTCAGAAACAGTGTAGCGCAGGGGTTTTCAACAGGTGGTCCGTGGACCACTGGTGGTGCCTGGAAGTATTGCATTTGGTCCCTGACCATTCATTTAGTAATGTAGGATTTGTCCATCATCCATGTAGTCATTTCCCGACAAAATTGGAGGTCCAGACCAGAAATTCAACAGAAAAAGGGAGTAAGAATCTCAAGAGGGGGAAGTGCAGTGGATTCAGTGCAGTCATTATTATTAGGATGCATAGCAAGTGTTACAAAAGCATTACCCCATATCCCCACCCAACATAACAGTGGGCCCCAGGTTGATTCTAAGTCAGGGTGGTGGGACCCTGGTTCACAATCAGTTGAAAACCCCTGGTGTAGCGGATTTGAATGCATTGAAAGGGACAACATTACGTTTACTTTAATCAGAACATTGTGTTCCAGTAGATCAGCTACTGACCTAACTGGCACAGAATAGCTACCAGAAATATAGATTGTGAAACTGTCATCCAGTTAATAGAGGCTCTCAGATTTATTTTGAAAATAGACTACATTAACTTTAGGCCAACCCATTAAAACCAGGAAAGCATCTGTGCCATTTTAGATTTTAGTTTGCGTTGCCTATTCAAAAATAGCAGATATACAGTACAAGATCACACCGTGTCACTTAGTGCCACTACTGTTTTTAACATTCTTGAAAAAAATATTGAAATTGTGAGAAGAAATACTGGTCTTGTCAGATTCATACAGCTCAATCACATATCCATCGATAGGGTTAGACTACACTAGACAGTGGAAACGTCATCTGAGCAGGCTCGATGTATTGTAAGTCAGTGGTTCTCAAACATCAAGGATCTACTGATATGTATTTGGTTGCGCAGACCCCCATCAGAATTGCTCGCTAGGGACCCCAATAAGAGATTATTTGCTTTGGAATGTTTTTGTTTGTTTGTTTTGTTTTACTTTTCATTCATTACATTTTGAATAATATAAAATAGGATTAAAAGTGGTTACACTGATTGTAGCCTAAAAGAGCACGCTTTGCCGGGCATAGAGTAAATGTGGCATTCGATATTCAAACACACTCTTATCTGTTAAACATTTGCACATGGACCTGGAAAAAACTGAGATTCCATTTGTGAAGCACTGTAATAAATGTAGCCCCAAGCCACAAACATATTACACAACATGTCTCCAACCCCAGGCTGAAGGGAAGAGAAACGTTTGGTATGCATCATATCGTCACAACTTGTCGTGCCTGCAGGCGTTGGCTGGTCAACTTTAAAGAGCTGGGATGATTTTGTAGCAAGAACCACAGAGTAAGAATCACTCAATCCCTGTTTCGCATCTCTACACTCATGATGATGTAGTGTAGTGTAGTGTAGTGTAGTGTAGTGTAGTGTAGTGTATAGTGCAGTGTAGGCAGGGTCTAGGCAGCACTGACGGTGCTTTGCTCAAGAGCACATGGTTGATAGAACATGTGACAATAGGGCACTGAGGGCAGTGCCATCATGTGTCAACCTGTTCCCATCATTTGCTGTCTAATTGACCATTATCTTGTCTCATTTCAACACCCTGTTCTTTCCTGCTGATACAGCATTTAGCCATTGGTCACATGATCGTACTTCACGAGTGTCACGGCGAAACGTCAGCCTGTTTTTTAGGACTGCTACATTTACAGAGAAAACGTGTACATAAACGTTCAGATTTCAAATATAAAGTGCTCACCCGGGGCTACGGATGTTAGAAATTTCCTGGATCGGTTATTAGTACTCCTCCGACCTGTTTTTTATTGCCACAGACTTTCAACTACGTGCTTTTCAACTATAGGTTGGGAGGTGCACTCTGATACACTGGGTGTGTTCGATATATCGAGTATTTAGGTTGCACCAGAAAAGGGTTCAAAATGTTTCCAGAAAATGAAACCAAACATCCAAGCAGACGACGACCCGGGGCAAAACTCTTCCAAAGCCGTGCACTCTGACGAAGAGAGAAGTGCGACTGATTTGGTTCCAGCAAGGAATTCATACAGTGCTTTTCATTTCTCTCTGTTTCTCGTCTAAATTTGAACTGGATCAATATTGTTCCAAGGTCTAAGATTGTGTGTGTGTGTGTGTGTGTGTGTGTGTGTGTGTGTGTGTGTGTGTGTGTGTGTGTGTGTGTGTGTGTGTGTGTGTGTGTGTGTGTGTGTGTGTGAGAGAGACGTGTGTGTGAGAGACGTGTGTGTGTGTGTGCGCACGCGCATGTTTGTGTGTGTACACGCGTGCTTGCTTGTATATGTGTGCAATATTGTTCCTTTGTGAGGGATCTACATTTTCAAACAATAGAAAACTTACTGTGTTTTGTGTTTCTTTCCTTTTTTCTGTTTGTAACTATGTTAATGAGCACCACCCCCCAACACACACACACACACACACACACACACACACACACACACACACCCTACCCCCTTCTTGTAGGGCCTACAAGAACGAGTGGTGTCCCAAAACAGAAGGAAGTGGTGAGGGGAAACTTCCTCCCCCTCGCTTAATGTTGAAATATATGCTTGTAGGAAATGAACGCACTGTTGCAAACTGAAGCAAGGTGTGTGAATTATATGCTGTTGCATAGACTAATTGACTGAAACCATTGTTACGAGAAATGACACAAGACAGTCATGATGTCAGCAAGCCTTTGTGCGATTTCGTCATTTTAGGGGCACGGCCACTTGGCATTTGGTGTTGTCAATTGTTCTTGAGGGCACAAATAGGACAATTTCAGGGCCAGCAAGGCCGTCAGAGTTTTGATTCTACTGACTGCTTTATATAATGTAGTTACTTACAAATATGGATGATAATGTCCTTATAAATGTTTAAAAGTCTATTTACGTAGCCTAGTACATCCACACATTTCGGGCATGGAGTGCAGACAGACGCTATAGCCATGTCCTAAGACCAGACTCCACACCCTTATGCTGAGGAAGCACTATGGCTATTTCCTTCCGCTGCTGTAGATTATTAAAAGTGTCCTACACTTATTTGCGAGTGCTGCACAATGACTTAATTAGCATGGTTGCTGTAGACACTATTGTTCTAGGTCCGAGAACCTTTATGTCACCTAAAGTAAACCTGTTTATTATTAACAACCACACTTGCAATTTCCCAGAATTGCACCTTTACTTTCTAGTTTGCTATGATTGTGCCTTTTGAGTTGGCAACCATCAATCATGCTCTGATCCAATTCAAAGGCTATAGGTAGGCCGGTATATTGTTTTGTTTCCCCCCTCCTGGGAGAAGTAAAGCAACTGTGGTTCGGCAAGAGAGATGATTGAGTACGTATGCTAAAAAGGACACCTTCACCTAGGCTATGAAGGCACCTCTAAGGGCAGCCGAAAGAAAGTGGCACAAAACAAAGCTACCAGATGACCTTTCCCACTTTCACTCACTCCTCTCTGCCTTCGCCCACTCACTAACCACTGCTAAAACCTCTTTCTACCACACCAAAATCCAATCCTGTACTTCTAACCCAAGGAAGCTGTCAGGAACACCTCAGTATTAAGACCCGTATGCAGAATAATCCAGGAAACAATGACTTGCACTCAAGTACCTTTATTTTAACTCAGAAAACCCTCCCAGGGCATACATAACAGAAAGTCCCACTCTTGGGCACACAGTGTTATAATTGAGCAACCTAACCAATAACACAGAGTCCCTAATATACCTCCATGCTCATTAACAAAAGTCTCTTCAGCTTAGACGCACAGGTGGACACAGTCTCACAATCAGCCAGGGAAAGGGAGGCAACAGAGGGGCAAAGGTAGGGACGGCGGTCCAGGCGTGGTACGTCCTAGGACAGGACGTGACAGCACCCCCTCCTCAAAGGCCCGCTCCCCAGGGACCGAGAACGAACAGGGGGGGCAGAACCAGCCCGGAGACCAGAGTCCGGGACCCTCGTGGGGGGGGAGGGGGGGTAAAAGGCAGGGAACTTTGCCTGGCGCCGGTTAACCAGACCACGGGGCCCAGCAGACATGACCGGATGGCACCCCCGACAACGGCCGCATGACAGGAACCCCCCTGGCATCGACCACGGCGAAGGTGGGAGTCGTCCTGCCACCGACATGAGCCGGGAGCCCACCGGACAGAGGAAGGGGAGAGCAGAGGGGAAAGGCCGTGTCCAGCATCGGGGCCAGGGAGAAGGGAGGACGAGGGGGACCGGGGGGGGGGAATTGGGCGGCGGTGAGTCCTCGACGACTGGAAGCAGGCTGCCGAGTGCGGACCCCCCTCTGTCAAGACACGGAGGACGAGGCGAGGACCGCCACTCCCGAACGAAGACCCCAGCAGCCTGTCAGCATCTCGTCATCGCCGACCCCAGGGGGGGGGGGGGGGAGGAACACTAAACAGCAAGCAGCACAAACAACCACGCCAGCAACACACACTCGGGAACCCATCCAAAACACACACACCAGTCACAAATTCCGATGGGAAGGAACACACAGTATAGTGAGAGACTGCACCACAAGGCAAAACAAAAACTCAAAAAAGGACGAAATCATCTACAACTGGGCTAAACCCTCTCTCTCTTAGGGCAAGAAGCAAAAAAATGACCAATTTGGGCACAAAACAAACAAAGTTTATCCTTCATTCTCCTCTCTTTCTCACCGGGAGACAGCTTGAAGCTCCCCAGCTGCATCGGTTCACTGGGCGCAGACGATTCAGCCGCTGACGTCATCAGAGCATCTCGGGGGTCTTCGGTAACACTCGGCGTCTCCCGGCGTCATTCAGCAGGCCACGGTGGACGATACCAGTCTCTCTCTCTCCCGCGTTCATGGATGCGATTGTCCACTTGGATAGCCAGCGATACCAAAGAGTCCAGGCCCTCTTGCAACTCCCGAGACACCAGCTCGTCCTTTACAGCATCAGAGAGTCCCGAAAGAAATGTCGGAATCAATGCCGCCTCCGTCCAGGCGCTCTCTGCTGCTAACACACGGAACTCGATAGCGTAGTCAGCCACACTGTTGCGCCCTTGCTGTAGATTAAGCAGTCGTGTAGCCGCGTCTCTGCCACGAACTCGTAGGTCGAATATCCTCTTCATTTCCTCGACGAACAGATCATAATCACCGCACAGAGGTGACTGTCTCTCAATCAAGGCGTTAGCCCAGGCAAGGGCTTGGCCCGATAACAATGTGATCATGTAGGCTACCTTGGCACCATCCGTAGTGAAAGCAGATGGCTGTAGAAGAAAAACCAAGGAGCACTGCGTCAGAAACCCACGGCAATCCGCTCCCCCATTAAACCTCTCTGGGTGCGGGACGCGCGGCTCTGTGGGTGTTACGATGGGGGGGAGGCCCGTCGCGGCCTGTCCAACCTGGACCCCACGGGGAGGGGGGGGAGCGACGGTGAGGTTTTGAACAGCGGCGACAAGCTGAGCGAGGCGATCATTCATCTCACCCAGAATGTTCTCATGTTGGCCCAAAAGCTGTCCTTGTAGCGCCACCGCGCCTTGTAACTGAGTGAATTCCGCTGGGTCCATCTTATGGCTCAATTATACTGTCAGGAACACCTCAGTATTAAGACCCGTATGCAGAATAATCCAGGAAACAATGACTTGCACTCAAGTACCTTTATTTTAACTCAGAAAACCCTCCCAGGGCATACATAACAGAAAGTCCCACTCTTGGGCACACAGTGTTATAATTGAGCAACCTAACCAATAACACAGAGTCCCTAATATACCTCCATGCTCATTAACAAAAGTCTCTTCAGCTTAGACGCACAGGTGGACACAGTCTCACAATCAGCCAGGGAAAGGGAGGCAACAGAGGGGCAAAGGTAGGGACGGCGGTCCAGGCGTGGTACGTCCTAGGACAGGACGTGACAGAAGCTCTTCTCCACTTTCTCCTCCCTCCTTAAACCCCCTCCCCCCACTCAACCTTCATCCCTCACTGCTGATGTTTTTGTCAACTACTTCGAGAAGAAGGTTGATGATATCAGCAGCTCCTTTCCTCCCCTCCCACATAAAGCGGCATCTGACTCAACCAACACTAACCCCATCATACCATGCATGTCCTCCTTCTCTCCTCTTTCCCCAGACGAGGTTCTACAACTAGTAACATCCTCTAGACCTACCACTTGTCCTCTTGACCCTGTCCCGTCCCCAATCTTCCAGACCATCGCACCTGATCTGCTCCCCTTCATCACCTCCATCATCAACACCTCAGTAACCTCAGGCTGCGTCCCATCTGCCCTCAAGTCAGCCAGAGTAACACCACTCCTCAAGAAACCAACCCTTGACCCCTCAGATGTCAAGAACTACAGACCGGTATCACTCCTTTCATTTATTTCTAAAACCATTGAACGTGTTGTCTCCAACCAGCTCTCTCTCCATCTCTCACAGAACAATCTGCTGGATCCCAACCAGTCCGGATTCAAGAAGGCCCACTCCACAGAAACTGCCCTGCTGGCAGTCACAGAAGCACTGCATGCTGCCCAAGCTGCTTCCCACTCTGCAGTACTGATTCTCCTAGACCTATCGGCAGCATTTGACACAGTGAACCACCAGCTGCTCCTAGACACCCTAGCGGACCTAGGCATCGGTGGAACGGCACTAAATTGGTTCTCCTCCTACCTCACCGACCGGACCTACCAGGTTTCCTGGAAAGGTCTGTTATCATCCCCCCGAACCCTCCAAACTGGGGTCCCACAGGGATCTGTACTTGGTCCTCTCCTTTTCTCACTGTACACTAAATCCCTTGGCACTATCATCTCTGCTCACAATATATCCTACCACTGCTACGCCGATGACACGCAACTGTTTCTATCCTTCCCCCCCTCTGCCACTCAGGTAGAAGAGCGCATCACTGCATGCCTGGCTGACATCTCACAGTGGATGTCCTCCAATCACCTCAAGCTGAACCCAGACAAGACTGAGCTTCTCTTCTTCCCAGCTAAGTCCTGCCCTATGCGGGAGCTAACTATCTCCGTAGACAACGCCCTGGTAACGTCTGTCCAAACAGCCAGGAACCTCGGTGTTGTCCTGGACAGTCAGCTCTCGTTCAAAGCTCACATCACAGCTGTCACTCGATCCTGTAGGTTCACACTCTATAATATACGACGAATTAGACCGTTCCTCACCCAGGAATCAGCCCAGCTCCTAATCCAGACAACAGTCTTGTCAAAACTCGACTATTGTAACTCCCTCCTTACTGGCCTACCAGCATGTGCACTTAAGCCTCTCCAGCTGATCCAAAATGCCGCAGCTCGCTTGGTCTTCAACCAGCCAAAATTCTCACATGTCTCCCCCCTGCTCCGCTCCCTCCACTGGCTCCCGGTCGCTGCCCGCACAGAATACAAAACTCTGATGCTGGCATTCAAGGCAACCAAAGGTATGGCTCCCCCATATCTTGCAAGTATGATTGAACCCTACAAACCCTCCCGCGCACTCAGATCAGCCAACGCAGGGAAGCTGGAAGTACCCTCACTAAAAACGCCGGGACAACGCTCCACACGTCCCAAACTCTTCTCCCTTCTGGCTCCAAAACTGTGGAATGCACTTCCCATTGCAGTCAGAACTGCAGCATCACTCCCAATCTTCCGCCGTAGTCTGAAAACCCACCTTTTTAGACTCCATCATGGCCCATAGCACTTACCCTACCCCCTTAGATAGCATTTCTGTAGACTTAGATAGCATCTGATACAGACTTATAGCATGTTATGTAGACAGCACTATAATTGCATTGTATATAGTCATAGCACGCCATAGTACATATGTACTGTATAGCATAGTAGTATATATATAGCTTATATGTATAGTCTCATAATATAGATATTCCACTGTTACTTTCTTAGCTTACGCATGTTTTATGATAAATGCTTTTGTGATGTATTCCCATGCTTTTGTTCCTGATTATTGTAAATCGCTCTGGATTAAGAGCGTCTGCTAAATGCCTAAATTGTAAAATTGTAAATTGTAACTGCAGGTGCTCGGCACTGATGGCTCCTGCATGTGCATGATCATACACTGAACTGGTTTCAACTGGTTTCAACAGGTGAAAAGAGCCAGGGTACTGCTCAGCTGGACTGATTGTGATTAGCACCTAATTGCAGCAGGCCCTTTAAAAGGCAGTCACTTCAGAAAATGTTTGAGAGATGCGTTTTCCTGGTTTCCTGCTGGTCCCCTGCGCATTTAACCCGCAGTTCCATGTGATGCATATTTAAGTAAGTATCGATTTGCCATTTGTTAGTTATGGATTTGTCATTTGTTATTAGTTGCCTTCTCTTTGTTGTTGCATTTGAGAGTGTATGTATGTTTTGCACTCCGGCCGTCTGTTTCCAGCAAATCTCCAGCACCGTTAACCCTGCCCCAGATTTTCCAGAATGGCCTGTTATAGCGTCACCAGGAGGCCGACTTTTGAAAAACACATTTTTTGATATTACTCCTCCAGATTCTGTCCCAAAACCCTACTACGTGGCCAGTTAAGACTCACCCGTGGTTTCTGTGTGCGGTTAGGGTTTGGGGACGGGGTTATAGTATGTGGCTCCGTAGTGGGATTAATGGCCTGAGCCTGCCCTGCGTCAGACGAACCAAAAATGTCTTCAAGCATTAATCCATTTAATGCCAACCTCCTGGACATCTCTAAACAAACCTGGGGTGACGAGGCCTTCTCAGTGGCCGTCCCCTCCCTCTGGAACTCACTCCCAGCTCACACCAAAGCTGCCCCCACCCTCGGCATGTTTAAACCCACACTCAAAACTAACCTTTTCAGACTCTCATTCTCTACCTAATCATAATCCCCTTCACCTTTTACTAGTCGTTACCCAGAAAAGTGCTATATAAATTATACATATTATTGTTTGGGATCCCTTGTTTTCTCATTTTGCTTTGGCATATTACATTTTTATTTGCGTGTTATGACACCACCAGAGCACACCTCATCATCATCATCATCACGTACCACAAACACCTCTGCTTCATTTTTGGACCACATAAACTATTTGATCACACACTATGACACTGACTACAATGCACAAACAGAGCCCGCTGCAGATGCCAGTAGTCGTATTTTTCAGACACATAAAAGATATTAAGCTTGTCTCTCAACTCCCATCCAGAAAGACGGAAATCAGTTTATGAGAGAGATGTGTGTGCAAAGTTAATTTTATTGAAATAGCTAGGGCAAATTTTTTTTATTAAACAGATTGTATAAAAAACATAGCTAGGGCCAGCTGGTTCTGGGTAACGATGTAAAGTACCTAAGAACACTTACTCAAGCTGAGTACATGTACTTATATAGTTACTTTGTAAAGTAGGCTACCATGTCATGAAATATTACTTTACTGAAGTATTTTCACTTTGCAGCCTACTTCTACTGCACTACATCTCAGAGGCAAATATTGTACTTTGTACGCTATTTTGATTATTGTTCAGAAAATAGCCGATCTACGTTGGGAGCTTGTTCACCACCAGTGTAGAAATAATCTATTGTATAGATAATCACCCTTAAGCATAGTCCTATACAATAACTAATAGTCACTAGTACACAGTGGGTGGAAGCACTGTTTCACTTCCCTCTGGCCTCGTGGGGCTCATGCTGAAAATATTTACATCAGTTGTACTTGTATTACATAATACACCAGATATGGCAGATGGCATAGAACTAAACTACATATATACTTTTTTGTTGTCTTTTAAATTGTTTCTCCAACACTGGATAAGTGTGACTCAGTTCAATAGCTATACACTCGGGAGCATAAGTCTGCCTCCCTATAGCACTTGTCCTAGCCTTGACGGCCTTGCAGGCTTATGAAAAGGCATAGCATACATCCAGGCATTCATGTGCGTGTGTGACGTGCATGAACAAATGTGTTGGCACGGCTGTCAGATTGACCGTTACACCCCCGTAGCATAGGGTGACCTTGACCGTGACCCCCGTAGCATAGGGTGACCAGACGTCCCGGTTTGACCCCTGTAGCACGGTAGCATAGGGTGACCCCCGTAGCATAGGGTGACCAGACGTCCCGGTTTGGCCGGGATTGTCCCAATGTCAAGCTGTGTGTCCAGACAAATTACAATTTAGGCATTTAGCAGACGCTCTTAATCCAGAGCGACAAATGTCACAAACGGTAATATGTGCCAGTTTGTTGTCAGAATAGATGTTTGTTTATCATGTTCTGTGCATGTAAACACACTCGCCTAATTAGCCTGCAGTATATAATTCAATCAGTCTTCCACTTTTCAACCTATCTTCATATAATTGTCTTTAACTAATGATAAAAATACTCAAAAAAAGAAACTTCTAGACTTGGACTTGTATTGTCATGAGAACGATGGCTTCCATTTTCGCACTGCAACTTTTCAGGAATAGAAAGCCTGCTGTTAGATTCCCCATCGATGGTGCCACTGGTGGACGGGTTTCTGAACTGCCCTTCACAGCCCTCCCATGAGACACAGACTGAGTAGAACTAGAAACTAGAAAAAGTGCCCCTCGGGGCACAGTAGCCTGGTTAATAAACCAGACCGAATCAGCCGTTGGCAAAAATAAATTGCCTGCCGGCGGATTACGGTCTGGAGAGGCTCAAATGTACGCCCATTTCCTACACCAGAGAAATGGGGCGGCCAAACGGAACACGGTATGCAATATGGGCGGGCTTTGGTACAGTGACTTTCAATGCTTGAGACCTTTGACTGACAGTAGCTCTGACCAATTGCGTCAAAGAGAAAATGTTTCAACCCGCTCCCCTGGAAATGAAATCCAAGCTGAGCCTCCCCAGACTAATATCCTGCGGTCCGTGCGATATTAGTCTGGTTTATTAACCAGGCTAGGGGCACATGTCTCTACCAGGGCAGGTCAGGTTGTGGCCTTGTGTCTCCACCAGGCCGAAGGCATGGGGAGAGAGTATGTTTTGCACTCCGTCCGTGTGTGTCCATCCGTCTGTGTACACTATACAGCTAATCTCCGGCACCGTTTTTCACACACACACACACACACACACACACACACACACACACACACACACACACACACACACACACACACACACACACACACACACACACACACACACACACACCGTGGTGGTGCTATAATAGGCCAATGTGAAAAGGGTGCCATTTCTTCTCACGCCTTGGATGGCATGATGATTTGAGGCATTTTGTTCCAAAAATTTGTTTTGCAAAACTCCACCTGTTGGTAGCGCTATAACAGGCCAATGTGAAAGGGTGGGATATATTCCTCAGCCTAGTAGGAATGTCTGTGAAAGATTTCACGTAAATTGCATGCTGCGTTCATGATTTGAGGCTTTTTGTTCAAAACGGTCCAATCCTGCAAACTTTGAAAGCCAATGTTATAGGATGGAAAATGAAATCTCGGACAGATCCGTCTTGAACACATGACTATAGAGATAGTGTGTAACGATTTGCGGGATCTTTGGGCAGAATCTGGAATCGGTGTGTGTGTGTGTGTGTGTGTGTGTGTGTGTGTGTGTGTGTGTGTGTGTGTGTGTGTGTGTGTGTGTGCGTGAAAAACAGTGCCGGAGATTAGCTGTATAGTGTACACAGACGGATGGACACACACGGACGGAGTGCAAAACATACTCTCTCCCCATGCCTTCGGCCTGGTGGAGACAAAAAGGTAATGGATACATTGCGTTACAGTAGTAGCCTGCTTCACAATAATGAGCAAATAGTCGACTGTTTGAATAGCCTTTCGGGCTAAGTGCAAAACGAGGCAGATAAGATAAGCTCAGTCACAGGGTGGCAAAATAATGTTTATCAGCAGGGCAGTTGATTGTTTCGCAAGTTTGACACAGAATAGGCTATAGTGCAATTGGAATAGCTGGTGCTAAAGCAGTGGTTCCCAAACTTTTTAGCTCAAGACCCAAAAGAGAAATTAGATGTTTGCCTGGGACCCAAACTAGTGAACATGGCAGATCTAGAAGCTGAGCTCATATCGTGTGCTTTTATTTTTACTACTACATTTATTTTTGTATTCATGGTAATTATTATTTTTATTTTATTTATTTATTTATTTTTTAGGAAAAGTTGTGGTTGGTTTGTTTAGACCTTTCAAAATCTTTTGAAATAATGTATACCTGTAGGTAGCCCAATTGTTTTTTCTTTTCTTTTTTTTATGTACGAAACTTAATTGCGACCCATAAGAATTGGTCAGTGACACAAAGATAGGTCCTGATCCACTGTTTGGGAAACAGTGTGCTAGTGGACTAAAACGGTGGGCCTAATGAAATGGGACAACCAACCAAGAGCGGCTGGCTCTGTTGCATCATTCTATTATCAGTTCATCCACCTCGTCTAGTCTATGTGGTTCTCCATTCATTATGTTATCCGTTCATCCACCCCATAGTGTCTGTGGTTCTCCATTCATTATGTTATCTGTTCACCCACATAATTTCTCCAAAATAAAGAGGAAGGACATAATGATTGACGCAACATTCTAAAATCCTACACGGCTGAATGCTCACACACGACCCACTTCTGTGGCCAACAAGTGTCTCTCGCCTAAAACCACTGCGGACTGATTCTTTTGGGTCGATAACTTTTTTGACCATGATGCGAGCTAAAGCGAGTTTGTGCTTGAAATGTACTGTAATTCTGCAAACTGTTAATAAATATTTCAATCAATCAATTTCCCGTGCCGAACCTTGCGATGCAACATGTTGTGAGCTTGTAGATCAGCTATTTGATGCCTAACCGCTTCTTTTGGGCTTGTTTTCATAGACCTGGTTGCTTATTTCTTTCGCAAAATTCTATGAACGCTGTTCAGAAATGCATCTCATTTGGAACTTGAAGGACCAGCATGCGTGACTAAAGGTATTTCAAAGAGTGCTCCATTACTGCTGTGCGTTATGCTCTGAACCGGGTTCACTTTTCTGGGTCAATTAGACATGGTTGCCAAAAGGCCAAGTTGACGGGCCTCTCTCTGCAGGGGTGCTCCACAGGGGGATAACTTCATTTCCCATTGGACAGCAGTGTGTGTGGTGGTTCTCACTCAAATTCTTTGTGTCAAGGACCCCAAAATATAATATGTCCTATTTAACTGCAGAGTTGGGTAAAATAAATCCAAACGTTTACAATATTAAAAATAAATAAAATGGAGATTTATGTTAAAGTTATCAAAAATAGTGGATGTACAAGCTCGCAGCGTTGCACTAAGTGATGCCCTGTGAGCTTGTAGATCTGCTATTTTTGGATAGCCAACATGTTAATGGATAAAGTGGTTACAAATAAATGATTGTGATGCCATGTTCATTTCACTGGGGACCAGCCCCCCCCCCCCCCCCCCCAGTGAAAGTATGACACACCAGCGGATGTAACTGTTTTATTTTCAATCACTACTATTGTCTCATAGCGAATGCAATCACCTGGAAATGTTTAATTTGTAATTGTTGTCAACACTTGTTTCAAAGCCTGGTAGTCCTCCAAAAAAGAAAACAGGCCCGCTAATCTAATGCCAGTCCCATGCAATGGATTATGGAAATACTGTACAATGCCATAATTACAACAACCAAACATTTCTGGAAGGAAAATGTGTGCTGTGAAAAGTGCCTTTTCCATTGTTTTCGGAGCAAATCATGCTCCTAAGATGAAGTATGTGTTACAGTATAATAGGACATTTTAAGAGTGCACATGGAATTCATGACTGAGCCCCAAATGAAAACCAGACAAAAACCTAAGTGGCCATGTGCGGAACGTATACCTTTACCCACATCTTAAACAACTCAACAATTAGGGCTGGTGGCATAAAGGTTAAAGGAGTCTAACTAAATCAACTGTAGATTTGGTCGACTAAAATCTTGTTTTAGTCAACTAAGAAAACATTCCAGGTGACTAAAATATGACTAAAACTGAATTTTATTCAAATGACTATGACTAAAACTATATCAAAATGTGCTGTCAAACAGGGATGACAATTAATCCATACCTCTATGATGAAAACATGTTATGAGGCAGTTGTGTTGTGAAATGGAATGGGAGTTTGTGACAGTAACTGTGATGAAAACAGATGACACTGTCCAACTAATGTCAGCCCTTGAACATTCCAAGCATGTCAGAAGAATCTCCTTAACAGGCCAGTAGCAGTCACTTCTACGTTGTGGCTTAGCTCTGATTCATACCCTTCCTGATACGATTCTGCGAATTTCTGCCGAATTAGTTGTGGCTCCAAATCAATGTGACTTAAAAAAGAACACCATGCCACTGAATTGCGTGCTTGGAGATGTGCTTCAGTAATTGAGTCATTTATTTCCTCAAGTGGTTTTACGGCCATGTTATCAGAAAGGCTCTGCGAATCTGCGAAAATGGTCCTAACACGCCTGCACGGAGGACATGTCAGTGCATGCATGCATGTGTGCACGGTGCATTAAAAAGCTGTGTGTTGCCAGAACCTCAGAGAGAAACGAGCAACGAGGTCTATGAAAACAAGCCCAAAGGAAGCGACTATAGGCCATGAGCACTGTACCGTACTGTATTACATGGGCTATTTGAAAATGGCCAATCTACAAGCTCACATGTCACGATGTGACATTGTGGATCTGCTATTTTCAAAACCTCTTGAGGAAAAAAAAGAGACCTGGAATATTTCTGAAACATTTTAACTACACAAATGTATCCGGGGTCGGTCCCTGGCACAAACTCTTTTCACATGGGGGTTCGCTGACAAATGCATTACATTAATTTGGGGAGGGGTCCTTGACATTAAAATGTTTGAAAACCACTGGCCTAAACAACATTAGGAAGCTGGAAGCCCAAATAAGCAAGTACACTTAAAAAAAACTACCACTATATTTACAAGCAACATTGCATAAACAAAACAATCCCAAAGTCACTTATAACAAGTGGACATGGCTTTTGATTGAAGCATGTGATGCACGTAAAAGGCACATGGTAGAGTGAGACAATTTAGGATAACAAAAAAAGGTCTTGGTGACACTGGCAGACAGTCTTTATTTATTCACTCAGTGTTTGTTGACTATACTCAACCGGCTGATTCGGTCTGGCTTAGTTATTAGCCAGGCTAACTCTACCGTGCTGCAGCTAAAGTTGGACGAGGTTCAAAGACGTGTGTACTTTATTACTATGAGGAGTACTCTAAACCGTACCTTGACCGTCTCAAACAAGACCAACCCACATGAGATTCATGTGGTTTCTGAGTCACTCTCTGGTCTACTTTTAGACCCTGACCCGCCCAGTATGTCGCCAAGACAACGCAGCCTGGCCACATATTATTGAGTAACAACAACACCCTTTTATATCGAATTAGAGTGGAATGGCTACCGGCTAATGGGCCACTTTGTCACATGTTAATAATGACTTCTAAATACATAATTAGTGCAAATACTACTACTGAAACAAAAGCTTTGGTTTTCTGCCCTACTGTCAGTGTATTGTACTGTAATAGTATCTATTGTAATAGTAGTGTCCCTATATAGCTATCTGTCTGACCTGTCTGTCTTCAAATAAAGACAGACAGAAGACAGACAGTATGTGTCTTTTTTAAGTCCCCAAATACTGTAATGTTCAGAATTGAAATGAGATGAAAATACCAGGTTTCTTTTTATAATTATTATTATTCAATGCAGTATGGAACTTTAACTAAATGTGTCATGTCTTTTCAATTGAATGTACAGTACTGTATAGTTGAATCAAATAACTCTTATCTTGATCTTTGAGAGAACCATTTGTCAGCACAATCAACAACATCTAACATCAAACCAAAGAAAAAAAACTAAAAACATTAATACAAAAACATCAATCAAAGAAAATCAAACCCACCATAAGATTCTACGAGAGTACCGCCCTGCTGGTGTCAACCATCAACAGAATGCATAGACAACAGTAACAGAAACATGACTCACCTTTGACAAACCTTTTTAAATCCTTTTTGTCTCCCACCCGATCAGTTTCAAAACAACAATAATCCCAGAAAAAGAAAAATCTTTGTAACGACACCAAAAACACCCTGACATGCGTTATTATGCGATATCTGGGTCTTGATTTAGATTGCTGCATCTGATCTGGCTGCACTGCTACAGTGTGAACACAGTGACTGTTAACTTAGTTTCCTGCTCAATGCGGAAGTTCAGCCAGGCCTGGACCTGTCAGTGCATTCCAGCACAGAGCTCAACACAACTTTCACAACAGTCTTGTCTGGGCAGCACAGCCAGTGCTGCACATGCATGGAGCAACCAAAGCCTTTATCACTTTATCTGCCCCGCTTGTCTAACCTGGAACTTGCTCCTTTTCAACTGTAGAAGAGGACTTTCCGAGGTTCACTTGTCGTTTTGTGGGTTGTGACTGTGAGTGAGTCTGTGTGTGTTTAGTTTCTACTCCCTCCCTCGTGTTGTGACTGATTGACAGTGTGAGTTCTTGTTGTCCTAGTATAGTCTTGTCCATATCTTTTTCGCTTGTCTCTGTCTTTTCTCTTTCTGCGTACTGCGCCCCCGGGCCCAAAGGCGCAAGACTGACCGAACAATAGGGGGGGATATAGAGCGGCGCCGTCCCCCCCGTCCCCCCCACCACCCTAGGGGAGGGGGGGATGGGGGGGTCTAACCACAAAAACGTGGGGTTATGGTTAGGGTTTGGGGTCGGACTACAGAGCGGTTGTTCCAGTGACCCAATGTACATACAAAACTGCGTTTTGGCACAGTTCTTATTATTATTATTATGAATTACCTGGCTGTGATTCCTCCTCCTCCCATTTGTCTCAAAACGTAAAAGTTTAACCACATTATCAGCAGCGCCTCGAACAGATCAAAACTCACTGACCATCTGATCTGTAAGTTAGCCTATCCTATATAAAATGTACAACACCTGGGAAGTTTTCAGGAGAGGATGTTTTAACTTAACATAGTAGTTAGTGTAAAACCCATGCAACTCGAGAGGAAAGAAAACCTGCAGCGCCTTACCTGGTGTTGACAGTTGTGCTTTCATTAGCGGCGTCGATCTCCTCCTTGCCCCATAAATCCCAAAATGGTGTAATAATATAATTCCCAAAGTGGGGTCCGGGGACCCCCAGAGGTCATTGAGCGAGTTCCAGGGGGTACAACTACATGATAGTTTGTGGCATCTGGCATGTCATGTGGACGCTCTCAGTTTTTTAAATTAACATTGATTATCAATTGGAGTCCCACAGCTAGAAATGGCATTAAAATAGGGTCCGTCCGAGCTGTATAAATCTTCTCTTATGGGGGTCCTTCTCTTCTCTTCAAATGGGGGGGTCCGCGGGCTAATACGTGTCCATTTGGGGGTCCTTGACATGAAAAGGGCCAAACCATTTTGGGATTTAAACAGGGGTGGATCAAATATATGCTTCAAAATATATCGCGTTTATGAACGCAGGATTTCAGAAGTATTACTCCTAAGATAACTTTGGAGCCAGGGGGGATACAGGGGGGGACCCCCCAGCCAGGGGGGACCCCCTAACTCATTTGGGGGGGACCAATGTGACGCTGGCAGGGGATTCGTCCCCTCCGTCCCCTAGGTTATTGCGCCTCTGCCCGGGCCAGTGTAATAACTGAATGGGAGCTGCACTACAAAATCCAGAACCTATAAACTGCAACAGCTTCAAATGAGACACAGACACTGTGCATTCAAATAAAACTAAAACAAATGTCTGCGTTGCTGTGTGACTTTGAGTGACAATCAGTGGTGGAAAGTAACTAAGTATCTACTTAATACTGTACTTAAGTACAATTTTGAGCTATTTGTACTTTACTTTAGTATTTACAATTTACAATACTTTTACTTCTACTCCACTAGATCTCAGATCCAAATATTGTAATTTTTTTGAAAACTGTAGTTACTATAGTTGCTTTGTAGATATTTATTATTATTAAAAAACATACATTAACCACTTCAGCCTTACCTTTCGGCCATTTGAAAATAGCTGGATCTACAAGCTCACAATGTGTTGAATTGCGACAAATTGTGTCGCATCGCAAAACATTGTGAGCTTGTAGATCTGCTATTTTCAAACGATTTGTGTACAAATGGGACATTCTGCACAATGAGTACTTTTCATTTTGGTACTTTAAGTACATTTTGATGCCAATACTTTTGTACTTTTACTCAAGTAAAATTTTAATTCCGGACTTTTTAATTGTAAATAGATTATTTCTAGATTGCAGTATTGATACTTTTACTTAAATATTGTACTTTTTCCAGCACTGGAGATGATGATGATGATGATGAGATCACTGCAGTTGAAGTTTTCAAGCAGGGGGCAGTAAGTATGTGGCTTCAGTGACTAGGAAGGAACGTGTGGGGCTGAATCATCAAGAGGTATGTGGATATCTATGTTAATAATTCACCCTCGCTGAAAGTGATTTATGGCAGCTATGGGCCTTTCGGAGAGGGGAGGTAATGCAGCCAGCACGTAAGAGTGTACTGTACTGGCACTGGCTACTGTACTGGCACACCCGAAATCACCATATATACAGTTAATAATATGTGCGTGTGTTTGTGTGTGTGTTAGGTTGCGCACAGGTGGTGAAAAACAACCATGCTGTTTTTGTACTCGCACCCAGCCACCCACCCACATAGTCACTTGACACTTATATCTTCATATAATAGGTCCTCACTAATAATCATGATAAAATGGCACAATTCTTATCTACTCAGGCTGTGTCTCATAAGAGAGCTGTGGGCAGTTTAGCAACCCGTCCACCAGTGACATCATCATTAGGCACATTTCTTTTAAAGATATTTTTTTGCGGCTTACGCCTTTTTATTGTTTTTGTTTTTTTAAGGGACAGACAGTAGGCTGACAGGAAACGGGAGAGAGATGGGGGATGACATGCAGTAAAGGCCGTGTCGGGCTCGGGAGTCGAACCCGCGGCACACTGCGACTGGATTACCAGTCGGGTGCCCAGACGGTTTACAAGATTTTCTTTACAAAAATGTTTAGATTTGTATTATCGTGAGAACGATGGCTTCCATTTTCGCATTGCTACTACTACTCTAGTAGAAAGAAATGGTGCCATTTTATCATGATTATCAGTGAGGACCTATTATATGAAGATAGGTTGAAAAGTGGTTAAGTGGTCCTTTAAGGAAGTGGTTGCACCACTTACAAAGTGGAATGTCCGCACACGATATAGTTCTGCTCCCCGTCCTTTTTATTTCAACCTAAATGCAACAACGTTTCGCCCCTCCGGGTTTCTCAAGTTACTTGGGTATGGCCTTGAAATCCTTAAATAGGTGGAACATAACTGGGTGTCGTCAATCAATTAATAAGACAATAGGCTGTATGTGAAGATCCACTCCAGAACAATACAAATACATCAATTAAGGGGCTATACACTCACGAAAAATAGGTTAAAATACAATAAATACACCGAAACATATATACCTGTACAATACAAAATTAATACAAAAATTATAATAGAGCGGCATGTTAGGCAGGTATATTAAAGGAATGATCTGATATCTATAAATCTATATCTATTCTCAATTCATAGATCCAAAATGCTTCTTTCTTCAGTAGGAGAGTCTCCTAGTCTCCTCCCCTATGTGGTTGTTCTACTTTTTCTATTCCAATGTATCTTAAAGCAGACACATTATGGCCAGCTTGCACAAAATGAGCCGCCACTGGACTGCGCATATTCGGAGTTCTAATATCACTCCGATGTTCGGTAATGCGCGAGTTTGACGTCACAAATTATGAGTTTGTATAGGAAGGGGGCGTGTCTGATAAAATGTATATCTAGCAACTTAAAACCTGTCCGGTGTGAAACACAAAAGCCAGAGTAGACCCCAAACATGTTTGAATGTGAAATATCCATTAAAGCCGATGGCCCACCTAATTCCAACACATTTAGCTAGTTTTGGGATCGCTCAGGGTAAAGAAACGTGTTAAAGTTAACACTACTACTACTACTACCTGACACCATCCATTAAAAGGATGTGTAACGCAGATTTCTTTTAAAATTGGCCAGGGGAAAAAACCCTAGTGTACATAGTTTGTATTCGTTGATGATAGCTCCCGATGTACTAGTTGGTGCCTTGCATGGTTTCCGCTGCCATCGGTGTATGAATGGGTGAATGTAATGCACAATCTCTGTAAAGCGCCTTGGATAAAGGCGCTATATAAATGCACCATTTACCATTTATGTATCATTGTGTTAATTATCTATTAGCTATGTTGATTAACTGGATAGATAAGACCACACAATGGAAACAAGTCCCCATGTCAGGACTTTTTTGTGTTATCCTTTTAGCCACCGACTAATAATAAAGTATTCAATTAATTAAAAATAATTTTGATGAAAATATAACACCTTGAAACCAATTTGAGAGCATATATATATATATATACCTCTGCTGCTTTACCCCTTAGTTTAAAAGCATTGCAGGAATATCCTAAGACATTCGATGCAATACAAGGTCAGTTTGGCTTCTTGGGTAGCTAAGGGAAAGTCAAGCTGTCAAGCTATGAATAGACCCCGGGCCTTATCGGACAGTGCAGACACACAGATAGCTCTATTTATTTGCATTTCTCCTTGATTCAACCTGGGAGACCACAGAGTCTGATCTATAGTGATCTCTTGTCAGCCCCCCCCCCCCCCCCCCCTCCCGCCCTTCAGATTGCAGCAGTGCACATTCATCCATCTCAACGAAGAAGACATGTCAAAATATTGCAAAAGGGGAGATCAAAGAACAGTGTGCCGAAATGTGGCATTTATAAATTAAGTATTGTTTCTTGTCAGAATAATACTATTAGCTAATGCAGGGGTTTTCAGCGTTTTATTTTTTTCAACAGCTAATCTAATGATTAACCATTCTCCCTCAAAGCCTCTCCTTGCTTGGTTCCGATCGGGAAAGCAGACCACCCTCTCTGTGGCAAGAAGAAAGCTGTCAACGTTCATCGCGGTCCAACTACAGGCCAGGGGGGAACCAAAGAACATTGAGTGAGTCCAAGAGCCTTTCAGGAGACGTGGTGTATTAAATAAACACTTTTAGTAGGAATCATTTCCTCTTCCAGAGGTTGACTAACACATGGCCGCCATATACTGTAGGCTGCTCCGTTTAACTTCCAAGGATGGGGCCATGCCGGCGGTCTGGTATATGTTTTAGCCCCATTGACTATGACTCGTGGAGAAAGAGTACCTGCCAACCATTTCCTAAAGCAAAATGTCCATGAGTTAAAATTTTAAAATTAATCTACGCATTGATGTTTAGTCAACTTTGACTCGCATGCACGAGGTGCTGTGAGCTTGTAGATCCGCTATGTTTGGCCTTATACTGTAGTTCTCTATAGGAATACAATATAGAGGGTTCAAGTGGTTCATGTAAAATACAAAAAGATTTGGCACACATATTTTGGCGGCCCTCCCATAGGGGTCCCGGACCCCCTGTTGAAAACCCCTGTCTTTAGCTGTGTGTAGCTGCCCTTAACTTAAACCATCTGTGAGCCACCCTCACACCTCTCAAAGCCTTTCCTGCAGCTTTCTTGAAAAGAAAATGGGGTGATAATGACAATACCAGCTAGAACCGAGAACCCTGCTGCAACACAATCAGGTGTCTGTTGAAAGGTACTGGAGTGTACACTTGCGTCAGAGTGATGTCAAACGTAACGCACTGTCTGGAGAATACATGAGCAACTGGCGGCCCGCGGGCCACATGCGGCCCCCACCTTCACTTAATGTGGCCCTCAGGTTAATATCCGAATACCGATATATTATTGATTTCAGCTGTTACAATTCCAAACATGCAAACATGACCCGCTTTTGTTTGTCCAATGTGTTTGGATGTAGTTCATAAAGTTAACGTAACTAAAACTAAATGAATTTGAAATTAAATAAAAAAGGTAATTTTTCAGGATTCCAATAAAAAAAATCGCCACATTTCTTTTCAGGATTTCAATTCAAATATGGCAAAAATAGCCGATCTACAAGCTCAAAACGCGTCTATTTTTTGATACGACAGTAATATGCAACGTGGCCCCTCTGGAGTGAGTGTGGAATATAGTGGCCCTCTCCCTCTTCAAAGTTGCCCACCCCTGGTCTGGAGGGTTGTAGCACCCTCTATTGAGAGGTGAGACGTACTGTACTTGCTGTAGCCTATACTGCAGGTAACTCTATGTGATGGAGGAAGAAGTACTTGCATGTTTTACTTTTTACTAGTAAAAAGTATCAATACCACAATGTAGAAATACCAGACCTTTACAAGATGTGTTTAGTGTATGTTTAGTAATAAAAATCTAAATCTACAAAGTGACTAATAACTAAAGCTTTCAAACGATTATAGTGGAATAAATGTACAATATTTGAAATTTGGAAATACTCCAGTGAGGTAAAAGAAAATCACACCCGTGTGAAGTGAGGGGCATCATCATCGTATCATCATACATCATCTAATTCTGGCCAATCACAATTTGCGTCCTCACTTTTGTCTCGAATGTTTGTATTTACAGACTTTTGTCTTCAATGTTTGCGTTTTACACACTTTTGTCTTCAATGTTTGTGTTTACACAATGCTCTTATATGTCATCATATGACATACATCATCTCATTCTGGCCAATCACAATTTGCGTCCTCACTTTTGTCTTCAATGTGTGTGTTTTATACAGACCCTCAAAGCTGGACATAGGACCTCAAACTTGTACTGAAGTACAGCACTTGAGTACATGTACTTAGTTACATTACCACTGCATAACTCTGCATGTGTTCTGCAGCACAACTGAACGTAGTGGGTGGTGGTGCCACCACAAAAGATTTATTGTTTCCTTTCCAGAAAAAGTGCAACAATTATTTTCGAGTCAACGGTTATATACCGTCTGTCACACTAATTATCAATCAACTGCAGGCTTTCATCATCTTGGCCTCACTTCTCTGATTCCCTGTTAATTTTAGGATAGATTCTATAATTATTTGATTTTAAATCTTTAAATGGGCTACACACCCCCTCTCTCATGAACTCCTGGACTCCAGCAGTGTTGATTTCGTCAACTAAAACTTTGCCAAATCATGTTCGTCGACTTTTATCACTGGCAAAAAAAGGGGAAAAAAGTTGGGACTATAGTGGAGAAGATCAATCAGAATTAAAAGACAAGTCAGTTTATGTGTGCAACCCTGCCGCGTTGTGAGCTTGTAGATCTGCTGTTTTCACAATTTTTGCCTCTTTCTTATTTGACAATTTGGCCAATGTTTGACCAGTTTTTTAATAGTATAGTTTGTTGATTATGACGCTGACATGCTCTTTATTTCTTCTTAGGTATTAAAAAGGTTTTTAAAGTCCTTAAATCGTTATTCACATTAATATTTTCCTCCCCCCCCCCCCCCTCCACAGGTTGAGAACCACTGGTCTGTCAGACAGGGTGTTTGACGTTGACCAGAGCAACAGGAATGATTACTGGGTTTGAGGAGCAACAGCTGTTTCAACATTCAGGACGACCCCAATCTGGGAAGCCATGTCTCCTTGAGAGGATGACCCCAAAATACTGACATTGCAGAGACCCACTGGCCATGAGGCAGGGGTCTTCAACAGGGCGTCCTGGACCCCGGGCATCATACGACGCCCCCCTCATACGTGAGGAGCCTCGTGAAATACGTGAAAAAAACGGTCTCCTCACATATTAGCATGACGATGTTGGTCGCCAGAACGAAGAGCCAAATGGAATTTGAAGGGTTTGTAATGTATAGGAAGGGGTCTGATTAAAAAAAAATCGAATTATTACTGAATCAAGCAGCTTAAAAACTGTCTGGGGGCAGGGATGGCTCCGGGGGGGGGGGGGGGGGGGGGCAAGGGACGGCTCCAGCCCCCTCTGGTGGAGTTTTAGCCCCCCCTCAAAACAAGCCCAATTGACTGACTTCTATATAAACCAAGATTCATTAGCCCCCCCTCTAGCCAGCCCCCCATAGCACCCCCAGTCACAATTTTCTGGAGCCCTGCTGGGGGGTGTTCACATCACAACCAACACATTTCTTTTTAAAGTGAAATATCCCTTTAACCACCTAGCATCCCTATTCAAAAAGATTTTAGCCGAAAATAGCTGACCTACAAACTTGTAGATCGGCTATTTTCTACAAAGATGTTTACAGATCGAGTCAATGTACAGAAAAGCTAAAGGTCAAGTTTATTAAGCATCGAGGGTTTATGTAAGTGGTTAAATGTCTGAAAATACACATCAACATGAATCCAACCCAACACTGATGATATAGCTGTCAAACAAGTCTATGAATCTATCTATGAAGCCTATGAAAAGGTTTAATATGAAACACAATGTTCAACAATATGGGGTCCTGAGTCTGACTCCCTGCTTCTCTCTCTCAGCTATAAGTGGTAGCCTGGTTGACCACTCCCTCTTCAAGGGGGAGTGGTCAACTAGGCTATGGGGTCCTTAGGCTGAAAAATGTTGAAGACCCCTAGGCCCTAGCCATAAAGATGTCAACACCGGGCTAAGTGAAATGTGCCAGGTCATCAATAAAAAATGGACATATGCTGAATGAATGCATTCTGCCTTCATATACCTGCTCACTCCTCTGATTTAATGTACCATGACAAATTGGATAACTGCAGCATGGTTTTGGCACAATGCCCAGATGGTATTTTTTTTATTGTATTATTATCCTTTTCTTTTTGTAGTTATATAGCCTACATACATCCATGGTAATAAGCAGGGGAGCTAAATCCTTAAAAAAAAAAAAAATCCAGAAAAGTATTGTCTTCTGTTCTTCTTGCCACTAAAAGAAGCGGAGTTTAATTGGGCCATTCCTAAGCAAGCAGAATACTGGGAAGGTGAAGGGTTAATTTGCGGCTGGGGGAAACCTGATGCTAATTAAGTCTTTGGAATGCCACAGACTGAAATTCTAGCACAGAAACCCCTCGGAGTAGAGTGGCTCAGACGACAGACAACATGGAGAAAGCCAGGAGAAATGCTGCGTGTGCCTGATGTTTTTGTTACATTACGCATAGGCTACTGATGATGACATTATTTTGGACAGGCCAGTCACAGCGAAACCCGGAGTGAAGGTAATCTAGTAATATTATTTGTGATTGTTTTAGTCACAGATTTAAAAGTCTCTTTTTCCATGCAGCAAAAAGTTTGTCTTCCTTTTTGTAGTGAGTAGTGACATACGTGAGGAAGCTATGGCCTGTTTATTTATTTTCAAATGTTTATTCATCCTAAACTGTGTCATCCCCCCCCCCCTTCTCTTTTACAAGGAAGAAAAGGAGTCACAAGTCCCACAACACAAATGGCATTCTTCTTACCAAGACCAGTAGGTCTGCTGCTGCTCTTCCTCCTGTCCTGGTTGTCAGTAGTGCACCATGACTCCGTCGCAGCAGCAGAGATCTGCCGGCCGGGGACGCACTGCCACGGCGGGGGACTGGGAGGACAAACCGGAGACACGAGACCGTGCACCGGAGCGCACTGTCCGGGGGGCAGCAGCAGATCCTCCAGAGCGGCGGCGGCACGCCAGTACAACAACCCAACAACAGGTTCGGGAACAACAACAACGCAGCTTAGAGCGGCGCAGATAGTGGCCAGCCAGCACCAGGTACACCCGGGCTCCGCTAGAGCGACCAGATCGGAACAAGCCAGCGGTCACGGCGGGGTCCAGGCGGGGGCGCAGCAGCAGCAGCAGCCACCCCGCAGCGGCGCCCGGGAGAGGGACCACCAGGGCGCACGGATGAGGACGACGCCTGAGGTTTTCGCTGCTCCTGGATGTACTAGTGGGACAGACTGCGTTCAGAAACAGCCTCCTCCTCAACCCGGCGTCAACGACACCTTACGGGACTGTAAAGGGATCGAATGCAAACTGCCTGCACTGAGGATACGGCTCAAAGCCCCCCGGCCGAAGTCGTCGTCCTCGTCTTCCTGTGCGGGTGGTGGTGAGGGGTGTGCGGGCAGTTTGGAGGACAGCCCGCTCTCCCCCGTCCATCTGGCGGACAGAGCGGCGCAGTTTCTGGGAGATTTCCCGGAGTTTGGATATCCGTCGTCGGAACTTGGCGGCGGTGCGCCTCTGGGTGTCCAGCTCACGTGCGATATCAAACCAGGTCCGTCTGTTTTGTCATCATAGATAATTACAAAAAAAGAAAGAAGCACATTATTATACATGAATTGGCTGATTGAATCGGATAGAGCTTTTAGATCGGATATTTTGAAATGGACTATACATTTCGTCCATTTCAAAATATCCGATCTAAAAGCTCGTATAATGCGTCGCATCGCGACTGAAGTGGGTAGCCTAATATCTATTTTGTAATAATTCAAATCTACAATTGTAGGCCTAACTGCTGTCAAATAAATGTTGTGGAGTAAAAGTACAATATTTGTCTCTGACATGTAGTAGGCCTAGAGTAGAAGTAAAAGTAGTTCTATTGGATATTGGAAATACTCAAGTAAAGTACAAATACCTCAACTGTACTTAAGTAAATGTACTTAGTTACTTTCCACCACTGTGTGTGTGTGTGTGTGTGTGTGTGTGTGTGTGTGTGTGTGTGTGTGTGTGTGTGTGTATACCGGTATATACCGGTATATGCATCACTCCTCTTTACACGTATGTACGTGTGTATGTCGACGTAATGCATTGCACGTAACTCGAGAACCGTTCGCCCCACCGGCTTCAAGTTCTGCACCCCCACAGGGAGTGCAGTGCCCGGTGTCGAGTCGGTCATACCCACGGTTGTCCAGAAATGCCACAAAAGGCCTCTGCCGGGCTCTGGACAGGGCCCCTGCCCAGGCTCCATATACCTGTATGGAGCTGGCCTGTTCTATTTTAAAAACATCTTGTAAAACAAAGTGAAATTTTTTGAATATTATATATATTTTGGGGGTCCTTGACATGAAAAAAAGTTAGCCTCTTCCTTATATTTCTTGACAATTTGGCCAATGTTTGAATGAACCGTTTTCATCAGCTTGCAGAGCTGGTCAATGTTCGCCCAGAGTAGTAGTAGCGATGTAGTGGTGAGATTGTCATGATTGGCTGGCCTCAAACTCAGCCAATGGGAGACTAGCCCTATACGGTCAATAGCGGCTCTCTTCCCGGGCAGACAGCGACAGACAGCGAGAGGTGTCATGCTCTCCTCTACCCCACTGCTGCATTCGGCCAATTTATATGGATGATAAAAAATGTATCCCCTTACAAAACAACTTTTCGAGGGCAACATATTGTATACAAAGAGCGGGTTTAAAGAATTCTGTCATAGCAACACGTATACAAAGAGGGGGTTTAAAAGACTTATGTCATAGCGACAACATGGATCTGTGGATGAGACGACAAAACTTCCACAAAGGGGACGTGTTGCAGTGGCTGCAAGCTGATATATTACTTGAGTCTATGGGTGCACGATTATGAAATTATGACCGATATCCGATCTCATATTATTTGCAGTGTCTGCCGATACCGATTCTGACCGGTTCCGATATTATACAGAGGACCGCAATGGAAACTAGCCTAGGACCTCTTAGCGGCTTGGCCCAAAGCCTGCTAATAAAGTATTCAATCAATCAACTCTTTTTCCAAGTGTCTGTTTTCACTACTGAACGAGATGAGTATATGTTGAGACCAATACGATACCAATATGGTATTTTTATGGCTAATTCTGATACGCTACCGATTTTATTGTGCATCTCAAGTACAAGTCCGGAATTCAACATTTTCAAAATGTACTTAAAGTATAAAGTAGTCTATGCAGAATGCCCCATTTCACAAGTTCAAAATGTAAAAAGATCTTTTGAAAATAGCAGATTTACAAGCTCACAATGCGTCCCATCGCAACGGATTGTGAGCTTGTAGATCGGCTGTTTTCAAATGAAGTGGGTAATGTATGTTTTGTAATTATGAAAATCTAACTAGTAAGTAAGTTACTAAGGTTTTGTACAATATTTGCCTCTGAGATGTAGTGGAGTAGAAGTAAAAGTATTGGAAATACTCAAGTAAAGTACAAATATCTCAATTGTGAGTTCTGTCAGGCTGTGAGTTCTGTCAGGCTGCGGAAGAGCTGAATCGGGGGGGAAAAAAGTCCCTCGGCCTGAGTCAATTGTCCAGAAAATGTAGAACGCTTTGAAGTCTGTCCATACATAAGAAACTTTCATTACGCTGTTGGCTTCCTGGGCCAAGAGCCGTTCACATTCTGTGCCAACATCTTTTGATAGAAATCATTCAGAGCCATATAGTTGATATGAATTAATTCATTCTAAAGTGGATATAAATTATACATGGATGATGTATCTAGTCTATGCAGCCAGTCTACAGGGGTTTCAGCATGCATTATTTCATACGCTGTGCTAATGGTTTCATCAGAGCTACCGTGTGGACATTTATTTGGAACTACATCATTGATAAAATGTATCTTCCATATTCTATCCTGGACATAAGTATTATTTATTTGTGTGATCAAAATGTATAAATAATCAGACCCGTTTGAAGTGAGTGGTGCAGCAGCGCCCCCTGTTGGTACCCTAAACATGCATACATACATAGGGACACAGCCCTATGGTTGCACCAGTGGTAGCACCACTCAAAAAAGTGTGGTTGCACCACTAAAATAAAAACAACGAAAAAAAACGTTCCCCTTTATTTCATGTGTGTAGAGGGTGCATGCATAAAGTGAGTGGCAAAGTAAACGTTGTTTAATCCATTTAGACAGTTTTCTGAAATACCTATGTTTCCATATCAGTGGTATCAATGGGTCCATTTGGTTCCATTTGTACACTCTCAGAGTTAAATTAACATTGATTTTACAATATAAATTGGGGTCCCAGAGATAGAAATGCCATTAAATGGGGGACCGTAGCCTAATTCAAGTCAAACCTGTGGCCCTTGAAATGAAAAAGGTTGAATATCACTGCTAGAGCTCCAAAAATCTTCAAATGGGGGGGGGGTCCGCAGGTTAATGAGTATCATGTTGGGGGTCCTTGACATGAAAAAGTTTGGGAGCCCCTGTTTTACATCACAAACCTCTTCAGGTTTTTCAAAAGGCGCAATCTCATCTTGAGGGACAAACATTTCTTCATATATTTCTTCCCCCCCATTCTTTATAGGCAGTGGTGGAAAGTAACTTTTGAGTTATTTTTTAAAAAGTGCATCACCTACTTCAGCCCAATATACATTTTGGCCATTTGAAAATAGCCGACCTACAAGCTCACAATGTGTCGCACTGCGACGCATTGTGAGCTTGTAGATCTGCTATTTTCAAAAGATGTTTAAACATTTGAAAACTTGAAATGGGACATTCTGTATAATGAGTACTTTCTACCTTTGATACTTTTTTATACCAAAACTTTTGCACTTACATTTTCTTTTATATTCCGGACTTTTACATGCAACAGAGTAGTTCTACATTGCAGTATTGATACTTTTACTTAAGTAAAACATGTGAGTAGTAGTACTTTCCTAGCGTGGGGTTCCAGCCTGAATCGCTGCGTTCCGTGATTCTGAATTGTCCCTCGCTAAAGTGACAATTTCAGATGCGCGGAACGCAGCGAATCAGGCTGGAACCCAGGCTAACCTCTTCCACCACTATCTTTATTAGGGGAGAACGAGGTCCCGTCAGAAGACGCCCTCATCCTCCACCTCCAGCTGGCCAAGGGCCAGGAGCAGCTGGTGGAGGCGCTACGCGCCCAGCAGACGGTCATCCGCGACCTTCAGCAGAAGCTTGTCGAGCAGCAGGGGGCGCTGCTGGCGCAGCAGCGCGAGATCCTGGAGCAGCAGCGGCGCGCCTACGAGCAGATGGACGTGGTGAAGGCGCAGTACGGCCTGCTCGCGGACACGGTCAAGCAGGTGTCCTTCCAGGTATAGGGCTTCCAGGTATCTTTTAACTGTACAAAAACGTCACACAAATAATTGCGATTAACAATTTAAGTGTGTTTTTTGCATTGAACATTGGAACGTTACAGTTTGTAGTTCTGTTTGCCTTTTAGGCTTCGTAATCACAAATTACATAGGGCAGATATGACAAATAAGTTAAGTATACAAAGAAATCACTGACAAATTTAATGTTTTATAATATTTTCTTTCCAAAAATATTACAAAATAGTGGAAATAGTTGATCTAAAATCTTACAACACGTCACTTCGTGATATCGTGTACGCCTGTAGATCTGCTATGTCTGCAATTTTTGAAAAATGTACGGACATTTTTGGAATGTGGAAACATTCACATAATTGCGATTTGGCCACGATTATTATGTAATAACTGTGACAGGCCAACCTCCAGGGCCTCCAGGGGGAGCTGCAGAGCTACTTTGAGAGCCACCTGGTGGGCCTGCAGAACCAGGCACGCAACCACCTCCACAAGTCCTACGCCGGCGTGCACAAGATGGACACGCTGGACGCCAAGGTCATGGACGTGGTCGGCGAGGAGGCCCACTTCCCGCAGCCCCTGCTGGGCTGCGCCTCGCCGTGCGGGCCCGGCGAGTTCTGTGACTTCCAGAGGGAGCCGCCCGGGTGCGAGAGCTGCACCATGTGCCCCCCCGGCTTCTTCCTGGTCTCCCAGTGCTCGCCCAACGCGGACCGAATGTGCCAGGTATATACACGTTAGCCTCGCGTAGCCCACCTTCCAGCTGCCTTTTTAATGCATATTGATTGCCCCAGGCAGATTGAGTCTGGTCTTAGTTCCGACACTATTATTGGTCCGACAGTCATTAACCTACCTCAAACCCTAACCTAACCATAACCGCAAGCACGGGAGCAGCGCATGTTCGAGCGCTAGTCCGACTGTTGTTCCCGCATGTCGGACTAATGCTCTGTCGGAATTACCATCGGATCCTGAAAATATATGGTGGGCTTACCAGGATATAAACAACCAGGACCCAGTATGCAAATATAGGGCGGGCTTACCAGGATATAACCAACCAGGGCCCAGTATGTGTGTGACGTAGTGGGCAATCTGATTGATTGTACAATCTGATTGATTGTAGGCCTAACCAATAGAGTCCGTTTTAATCTTTTTGTAACTGCCCCTTGGAAAAAAATGAATATCCACGCACGGCACGCAGTGATATTCGTATGGCTACGCAAGATTATTATACGTATGATACTTTTGTACACCAATCTGTCTGCGTTTTATCTACACACATGGGGGCCTTGACGCTAGTCCAGGGGTGACACAGAATACTTTGATAATATTTGCAGATTCTATTGAGGGTTTTGGTTAACTGTCTGAAAATACACATTAATATAAATCGAACACAACGCTACACACTGATAGTGTCAAACAAGTCTATATGAAATCTAGGAAAAGGTTTACTCTATACACCATTTTTCAATATGTAGGGGGGTCTCTGCTTCTAAGGAGTCCTTGCCCTGAAATGACGTTGAAGACCCTGGTCTACAGCAATGTGAGAATTGCATGCTTATTTAACATTACAAAATGTAGGGAAATCTAAATATTGTATATTATCTGCATTACAGGACCGAGATGAATGCCTCGAATTACCAAACATCTGTGGAGAGAGAGTAAAGTGCCTTAACACTCCAGGTGAGTCTCACTCATTGTTTATCTCCGCCAGGCAGATGGCCAGGGTCGGAGAATGTTTTTGTTGTTGTTGTTGTTACCTAGTTTGGGTCCCGGGAAAAATTCTATATTCTGTTTTCTGTTCTATATCATCTTTCTGATACTGCTTCGTTCACATTTTCTCCGCCCTCTGTTCCGGCGGTGGCCAGGGGGATTCAGGTGCTTGGGGGTTTCGCTGAGGGAGGCGGTCTCTGGCGTGTGTGGCCACCAGTACTTCTACAACCAGGAGCTGCAGGAGTGCCAGGTATGGAATCGCAACTCGTAGAGGCAATTCGTAACAAAACAGTCTGTAAGTGTAAATCAGATTTGTAACTCGTATATGAACATCTGTGTTTGTGTCTCTAAATGTATTTAACTCTATATGCCAGGCGTGTTCTGACTGCGACGATGGGGACCCGGCCGCCCTCCCCTGCACGGCAACCAGTGACGCCATCTGTGGCGGCTCGGCCTCTGGCGAGAGCCGCCTCTCCCAGGCCTGGGGGTCCGGGGTCTCGGCCCCTCCTGCCAGGGCACCACCCGGTGCTGTCCACATTTTCCAGGGTCTCCAGCTTCGCCTCCGCAGCAGCAGCAGCAAAGACGCCGGCGACATGGACCTGCTGCTGAACAACCGGGCCGGACGGCTCGCCTTCCTGCAGCACGGCTTGGTGTGGCTGGACCACAACTTCGCCCTGAAGCACAGCTGCCGGAACTTCCTCCAGGTGGGCATTGTTATAATAGTTTTGGATTTTTCATTTTAGTTTAGTTTTATTAACACTTTTCATGCAACCATTTACTACAGCAATATGCACGAAAAAGGCAGCGAAGAAGACCCCGCGACTCGGCCCCGTGAACTGGAAGTAGTAATCGGCCATTTTCGAGCCAACGATCAGCACCTTCTCTAGCATTTAAAATGCTAATATGCTTTTTAATTTTTAATTTATTTTTGGGGGCTTTTTCTGCCTTTTATTGGATAGCGTACAGTATGGTGACAGGAAATGGGGAGAGAGATGGGGGGGTTGACACGTGGCAAAGGTCATCGAGATCGGGAGTCGAACCTGCGACACGCCGTCAGGCTGGCTTAGTAGCCTAGGTGCCTGGACCGCTACACTAGCCGCCCCGGGCCGTGCTATTTTTTTATTGAGCTAACATCGTCCCTCACCTCGCCTCATATCACCTCATCTGAGCCTCAACAATTCAGAGAAAAACGCTGTTAAAGATCGCCGCCATCACAGGAGTCTATGGAGCCGCCATCTTGGTGTGGTAAACAAACGAAAACAAAACGAGCCGAGCGTTGCCTAGCAATGTGGAACGTTACTATGCAGTAAATATAAAATAGGTTAGTATACTATAAAGACCATGTTATAATATACGGGATTGGCATGCAAATGGGTTTTATAGATCGTAAATATATGTCTATTGCTCGATATGTGTTCATATTATTTTGTATTATTTTTTTCTTTTTCTTTTTTTCTTTTTCAAATTCAGTTACCGTAGTTTAAATTTGTTTTTAGAGCAGATTTGCTAGTTTTTATTTTATGAAATGCTAATAGTTATTTTTGTTTTTATTAGTTTTAGTTTTTTTAATAAGCCTACTTTGGGTTATTTGTCAGGAGCCGGATTGTATTGTGTAATAAAAAAACAGTTAACTTTTCCATTAGTCTTTGTTAACTATAATCAGTGGTAGAAAAAGTAGTCAATTATTTTTGTAAAGTATCAATACTGCAGTGTAGAAATACTATCAAATGGCCAAAATGTACAGTATATAGGACTGAAGTGGTTAATGTATGTTTTGTAATCAAAATCTACTATCTAAGTAACTAATAACTAAAGCTGTGAAAATAATGTAGTGGAGTAAAAGTACAATATTTGGATCTGAGATGTAGTGGAGTAAAAGTATAGGAAATTGGAAATACTCAAGTACAAATACCTCAAAATTGCGCTTAAGTTAATGCACTTAATTACTTTACACCACTGTCGTTAACTGTAACAACCTGGCAGGTGGGCATGCGGCTCAACGGCAGCCAGGAGGACCAGGAGGGCCAGGACCTCAGTGGCGTGCGCGTGGAGCAGCCGGACGGGAAGTACTTCCAGGGTGTGAGCATCAGCGCCGGCGCGGAGGTGGAGCCTAACCACACCCTGACCCTCCTGCTGAAGAGCCCCAACCAGCACTGCAACCAAAGCAAGGACCTCAACGTCTACGAGCTCAACGGGGCCTCCTTCAGCCTCCTCTGGCTGTCCCACGACACTGGGGCCGTCGCCATGACCGCGCAAACCACCATATCCAGCCACCACCAGAGCAACTACCGGCCCAGCTTCCGCGTGACCTCGGTCTCCGACCCGTACATCGTCGGCCTGACCCACGACGGCCGCGGGGTTCGCTTCACGGAGAGCGGCGTGGTGAAGTTCGTCCTGCAGCAGGCGCTGTACGCCATGGGCCACACGTGCGTCCGAGATGGCTTCTCCCTGCTCGCCTACGCCAACCACAATGGCACCGCGCATGAGGTGCTGCAGGCGTTCAAGACGGGCGTCAACTACAGGGACACTTCCATCAGTCTTTCTGGCGCCGTGCAAGTGGAGAGCGGCGACACGCTGAGCTTCGAGATCACCTCCCCCTCGCAGTGCAATATCCGCTACTTTGGGGACAGCACCGGGATCAGCATGTTGAGCCTTATCTGGATCCCTTCGGCCTTGTCCTCTGCCCTGACCGCCACCATCTCCAGGGCTGGTCTCCCCTCCGGTGCCGTCCGAAACAAGCCCCTCCTGTTCCAGCAAATCAGCCCGGATTCGCACCACATCCACCTGGCACGGCCCGGAGGGGAAGCGCCCGCCCGCAAGAACTTCGTATTCCGTGAGAAGGGGACGGCGAACGTCGCCCTGAACCTGAAGCTGATCCACTCCTGCAACGTGGTGAAAGTCACCCTCCACCGTGCGGGGGGAGGAGGAGGTGTAGCCAATGGCGAGGGCGGGCGGCAGGCGGGTCCTGTGGCTCAGCAGGTGTCCGGGCACATGCCAGAGGGCAGCGAGTGGGCGAGCGTGGGGCTGAGGGCCTCGTTCCCGGTGCAAAACGGCACGTCCATCTACGTGACTCTGGACTGTGTCCGCGGGCGAGTTAATCAGATCACCCACCAGGGAGGCACTAACATCAACATTCTCTGGGTTGCGTTGTGATCCAAACCTTTGGTCAAACATTCATGTTAGTAAAAAAGAAAGACTATGGTTTTGCACAAAATTGAATTGCAGAGCAGATTCGAGAATTTACCAAACTGAAGTAAGGTTTTGGTCGAGAGAAAACTTCGTATTTGTCTATAACAATGTTGATATAATGTTACTATGATGTCCCTTTTGGGTATGATTGATATTGTAAGTACTGCTTTTTGCTCCAAAAGTACTTCGGCTGGTTGAGCAGTGACCAATTCATCAAGAATGTCTGTGAGTGTACATGATTGTATGAGCGTTTAGTGTTGAATGTGTGCCTGTCTTTGCATGTGTGTATGATTTACATCACGTGTGTACAGTACTTCTATCCCTGCACATTTACATACAATACATACTGTATGTTCTGATCCCTTTAAGTGCTTTGAGGAACGTGAGCAATAATATAGACAAGGGTAATGCAATGAAACTTCTTCACCAGGCAGGTATTTTTGTTCAATTTCTTTTTTATGGTAACTTATTTAAATGTTATATCATTGTACTTTTTATATATGACAATATCATCCCTTTGCAATATAAACAATGTGTCGGCAATGAACAAAAACTGATGAATAAAAAGATGACGCGCAGGTGCCGGTTTCATGCAATCAATTCTAGAGATGCATGATATTGAAATTATGACCGATATCCGATTATTTGCAGGGTCATATCAGCCGATACCGATATATTACAATATTATATATTTCTATTGAACTCATGGCAGATTTTTTATTTATTTATTTGCTGGTGAAAGTAGATCCGCTCCCCACTAACACAGCTGAGAGCGACGTTGCTACATACGTGGCTTACCGAGGGGCAGCATAACGTGTCATCTATTCCGTGCATAGATGTGACACGCAATGGTACAGTAGGCCTCAGTTCTGAGGCCTGGTATGGTAGGCCTCAGGCCTACCATTCTGAAATTTAATTTAATAATATTTGGACTGCTGGACAGCTATATATATATATATATATATTAGAGTAGAGAGAGCCTACTGTCAGCTGTCCAGCAGTCCAAATATTATTAAATTAAATTTCAGAATGGTAGGCCTGAGGCCTACCATTGCGTGGCACATCTATGCACGAAATGTCTATGTTCACAGGCTTCTGTGTGCGGCCTAGAGGGCATCTGAGCATGTGCAGCACTACACCCATGTCGATATTCAGCTTTAGATCTAGTGAGAGCTGCTGCCTGTCATGCATTTATTCACTCATTATTCTCAGATGAATATCGTTGCCCTGCATGACTGTGCCGTCTTTATTGCTTGTGTGCGTGCATGCGTACACGTCTGTATGCTTTTTGTCCCCCTCCAAACATTGTACACAATGATGCATTTTCAGAGAGTTGGCAGCGATGTGGCTTTTGAAATTCTCCAGCTTTATTCTCACTTCATCATGCATGGTGATTTTTTGGCTGCCTGCGCTTCCTCCCTGCCATGAGTGTATACTGTAAGGTTTCTATGAGTGTATATTGTTTTTCAACATCAAATATACTTCATACATACTGTTGTACATGTCGGAGACTATAGAGACTCACACACTTGCATGTCCCAACATTTTTCTGAAAAAAGAAAAGGAAATAATTTAATAAAAAAGAGAACTCTTTCTTTCTTTGGCCGTGGACTATACAATATATTGTTCCAGGGACCCCTAGAAGCAAAGATTTGAGTTAAAAAAAAGGAATCTTCAAAATTGCATCTACAAGCTCATGACGAGTCATTTCGTGCCAGACCATGAGCTTGTATATCTGCTGTTTTTCAATAGCCAAAGTATAAAATAATGCTTTTTAGCTCAAATCTAAAATGACTTGGTTTTAATGGGTTAAGCGGTGCATTATTGATACAAGGCCAGAATAAGCAGGATACAAGCTCCCACAATTATTGTCGCAGGATGTTTGTTATTGGTGCATGCTTCAGAGTCTAACTAGCCACATCATGTGACCAACGTCATGTGACACCCTCATGTGAAGCTCATTTTGATGTCTCATGCTAGTCATCAAGGTGCAAGATTGTTTAACGATTGTGGTTATTTTGAAGTTTCAGTCTGAAGCGGAAGCCTCTGTGTTTCTGAACCACTCAGAACAGTAAGGAAGTAATTAAAATTTGATTTTTATGGATGACCACAGATATGCTTTCATGTGTGAAAAACACGCAGCAAAGTTCAGAGGGCGCTAAAAAGTTCTTCCAGTGGCAGTACTGTATGTACAGGACCAATAATTGAGCCCTGTGGAATGCCAGAACTGATGAAAAGTCGGCTAGATCAAATGCCCCGTTGTTCTGTCTGAATCAGTTCAAAAGCAGCAATTTGTGATGACACAGTGACTATAGGGTGACAAAAATGGCAAGCATAATACCTGGAAAAATCTTGTGCCAGTTTTTCTCTTTTTTTCTCTCAGGATTCACATGAAGCGCAGCTGGTAAGCAGCAGTATCTTGGGAATACAAGAACGTTCGCCCCAAAACACACTCGCTCCGGGTTAAATCCGGCGACCTGAGTGGTCATCAGAGTGGTATTCCTAAAGGTAACCGTAAAACTATGCCTTACCCTAACCATATTCCTAAACATAGCCTCAGTAAAACTATGCCTAACCCTATAACCTTATTCCTAAACCTAACCTCAGTAAAACGAATACAAGAACACAAGAACCACTGGGCGCGAACAGTCCACATAAAAACGGTGTCGTGTCGAGCATGATTTGAGGACAGTTCCGGCCCAAAATGTTGTTTAATAGTCCCTTAATCATAGACAGACAGACAGAGAGACCGCTGCAGGTTGTGACTTAGAAATATCAAATGTTTCTGCGTAGGCTGAATTAAAAACAGGTGTTATAGTGGAGCTCTCCAGATGTGTGATGTCGTAGATCAAATGAGAAAAATACCCACAGCACATGAGAAGAAATATCAAAGGGGGAGAGAGATTAAGAGGGAGAGGGGGGAGTTAATAAGCATTGTTTTTTATGTAAACTAAATTTAAACTGTGAAAGCAGCTTAGTTTTTTATGTAAACTTAATTTAAACTGAAAGCAGCACTGTGTAACTTTCCTCTTCTACGGCAGGATTTTAAGCTGGTTTCCTGCTTTAGTGCTGAAATGTTTGAGCGGTGCACACTGCTCCAATGCCTGGCTTTGTGTCCCTATGTCAGTATGTCCCTGTGTCCCTATGTATGTTTAGAATAAAAACGTACCGCTGGGTGACCACTGGCACTGTTGAGCAACCGTCACAAACTTTCCCATTGACCACTGCACACACACACACACACACACACACACACACACACACACACACACACACACACACACACACACACACACACACACACACACACACACACACACACACACACACACACACACACACACACACACACACACACAACACACACACACACACACACGCACTGCTCAGTTCACACGTTTGTGTGATTGTTGAGGTGCGCTAGCCCCTCCTATGCACATGCTTTGTGTGTTTGTGTTAGATCACGGAATGTGTTTGTAGCATTTATTCATATTAATATTATTTTTGTACCATGGATCAGATGTAACAATCAAAGTAAAACAAGCGTATATCTCAGGAATGTTACGACGGAGAAAAACACCAGTGGTGTACTGTAAAGTACTCAAGTAAAGTAGTATTTCTACTTTACTTGAGTATTTCCACTTTATTCTACTTTCCACTTTATTCTACTCCACTACAATTATTTGAAAACTTTAGTTTAGTTACTTTATAGATTTTGATTATTATAATAATTTATACATTAACCACTTCAGCCTTATTTACATTTCGGCTATTTGAATATCTATAAGCTTGAAACTTGAAGTGGTTCAAGGGACATTCTTCATAATGAGTAGGCCTACTTTTAACTTTTGGTACCTCATACTAAGCATTAAAGTATGAGGTATAAAGTACAGCAGCCTTGTGATCCTAAAACTCCCAGAATCCGAGCAAGGAAGCTGGCATTTCCTTTCACAAAAATATCTTTACACACACACATGAAACATGAAAATTCGATGAGGCAACAGTCTGGCCACGTGAGACTACTCTCTCTCTATGACAATGACGGAAGGGGGCCTGTCGTGGAGGACTGGGGTGGTGATATGTCTCTGTATTGGGTTCTGGTGAGGAGGGTAAAGCCTCTCTCTCTCTCTCTCTCTCTCTCATTCCTCTGCAGGTGCAACGGGAAGATGTACTGTCTGATAAATACCGCCTACATTCTTTACGGCAAGCGTTGCAAACTGAGTCGAAATTCCTGCCTTAGGGTCACATGTGAATGCACATGGCCAACATGGCCACATGGCGTCAAATAAGTACGTACAGGCCATGCACCATGCATGCATCATTCTACTGTGTGTTTGCATGAGAGAGAGAGAGAGACAGAGAGAGAGATAATTTTATTTCTCATCATCTCATCATTGTTGTCATGAAAATACAAGACAATGTTTTTTTGTCATTTGGTTGATTGAGGCCTATAATAAAAAGGGGGGGGGGGGGTAATAATTTCAAAAGAACACATGGCATAATTGTACACAGTGGTGGAAAAAGTACTAAATTATTTTACTTAAGAAAAGGTATCAATACTGAAATATAGAAATTGAGAAATGCTCTGTTACATGTAATACGGAAAAAATCCAAAATGTACTTGAGTAAAAGTACAAAAGTATCAAAAGGTAGGCTTACTTAAAGTCCACAATGTATCGCAAATTGCGACACATTGTGAGCTTGTAGATCGCCACGTACGGGGGTCGCGGGGCATGAAGTCCAGGGGCCAATACTGATATTTTCAGAAAAAGGTACCACCTAAGGTTACCGTAAATGTTTGTTATCTTTGTCTTCCTACATGTCTCTAGTTTATAATATATTTCGGTATGATAACCCTTCCAATTCAGTATGCTTAATGCCAGTTATCACTCTTTACAAACCTATACCCCATATGAAACTGTGATGTGTGTATATCCTTTATATGACTTCTACTCTAATACATTTTGGTAACCAGTGGTCTTATAAAGAGTTGATCCTATGGTAATTTCCTCAGTAGAATCTGTCACGGGGCAGCCCGTGCCCTATACACAGACAATGATTGGGGACATTGCATAAACTTTACTACACCTGCTTCCAATTAATTATCAATTAGCCAGCTTGGAAGTGGCGGTTCAAGTTGTAAAGTGTATGTTCTATTTATTGATACTGTAACTGAAATGCATTGCTGAAGTATACTAATTGTTTTCAATGTATTTATTGATTTGAAGTTGAAGTGATTGTGAGTCACACCTCCCCTCTGCAGTGGCATTCCTGTTGATTGGGAAGGTGCCAAGTGCTGCAGAGGAGGAGGGGTGTTTGATTCGAGAGCAATCTTATTTAAAACAAAACTATAGTTTGTGTATGAATGGACGTCCGTAATTTCATGTTTAAGTTAATGTTAAAACCTTCAGTAATGGTGTGTTAACTCATTGGCCTTTGTATGCTTATGGTGAGTTAATTGAATTGCCAATTTGCTGTGATATGGTTTGGTATGTCTCTCTCCTATAAAAGGGAGCCTGCAGCTGATGTGTGTTAGTTAGACCTTGGTTGACACACAGGTAACAGCCTAAGTGAGAGCTGCCAGGGCCCTTTGGAAAGTAAGGGTATGCCTGTTACAGCTTCTCCTTGTTTTAGGTGTTGTTCAGTGTTGTCTTCAAGTGTGTTTATGTTTGTACATCTGTTATTTTGGCCAAATCTTGTTTTTCATCATTGTCTTTGCAGAGGCCGCACTGTACCATAATCTGCACGGGACTGGAAAGGTGAATAAAAACCCTGAAAGGGCGTTCTTGGACTCTTCTGTCTTTTTGGAGCCTTGGCCGGTCGGCCAACTTCACAGAATCCATTTCTGCTCACGACTTTTCTGTATTTTGCATATTTAATTTGCATATTTGAACATATTGGTGGAAATAATTGCATGATCAATCAAATCAAAGTTGAATATGTTCAAAAAGTATAACGCATATAACAAATGGTAAATATTTCTGTGGCATTCTGGCAATGTACACAAGAAATCTGGTGCAAATCGGCCTGATGGTTTTTGAGTTAGTGGCCGTAGCAAATGTATACATTTGGCTATACATTTGTGTGATATCATATAATTTATGATGGTTTGACCAAACGCTTGTGTTTGATGGGGGGAGGCAATCAAACACAAGTGTTTGTTCAAACCACGTGACTTCCATTGGAAAAGCATTAAGGTGGCCATGAAACACAGACGGAACAGAGAATGTTTGATATGTGTGTATGAGGCCTTCCTCATGGGGAAAGCCCAGGATCTAACCGCTCTACCGGCCACTCTACCCCTGAACCACTGCCACCCCTATATGTGACAGTAATGCGGCTAATGCCTCAGAACCTCTGCCTGCATGATTACCAAAAACCTACTATCTCCCTGGCCAAGTAATTCCCCTTTACGTACGACTTTGAAAGTCAGGTAGTCATGAGATCGTATTCGTTATGCATTTCACACTATTTCAACTCTTTCTTGAAATTGGCTGTCATGATATTAATAATTAATATTCTTCTTTTGCGCAAAGGAAAATGAAAAGTTGTTTTGATCCATATCCATATCATCTATATCACCTCACGATGTAGCACTGAATGGTGTCATTTGTGTTTGACGTGAAGGAGATACCATGTCAAAGTCAAAAGTTGCATTTAGTCAACAATCCATGGGTGTTTAGTTTATATCTAAGAGCTTTGACATTTCCCTTTGGAAGTTGAGTGAATGGAGGCGTAATTCTATGCCATGGTAATCCATCCTCATAAGTGAAGAGTTGATCCCACTGTTGTCAGAAGGTGATTGTTGTCAAAGGATGACGTTGTTGGACTAATGGACACTTATGGACAAATGTCACAGTCTGCGCTGATTTCGTTGACTAACACTATGACGAAAAGTGTTTGTCGACTACCTTTTTTCACTGACAAAAGATAAACTAAATAAAAACTAATCTATGATGACTAAGACTAAATATTAGAGTTGTCCGGAATTTGATCGGAAATGTGATAGGGACATCCCTAGTAACAATATTATATCCATATCATGATATTTGGCTGGACATTGTATGTGATTTGGGATATGCTATTGTGATATGGCATAAATATAAATATAGGATCGGGAAAAATCTGTATCGGCAGATACTCAATCAAATGATTGGGAGCAAAAACGTGATCTGGACATCCCTACTAAATATATTGACAATTTCAACAAATAAAAACTAGACTAAAATGGATTATTGATGAAAAGATCCATTAGAACTAAAAGACAAGACATTTTATGTTTGGTTGCGCTAGGGTGTTGCACTCTGAAAATATATACTCAAGTTATGAGCTTGCGAACCAAGTGTAAAATCAGCCATTGTGACGCAAATAAATACATTTAAAAATACATTTTAGTCGACAAAATCAACTGTAGATTTAGTTGACTAAAACTAGACTTACACTAAAACATTTCAGGTGAATAAAATATGACAAAAACGAAGTTAAACTTTGTTCAAAAGAGCAGGGCCAAATTAGCCATTGGGCCGGTTGGGCCATGGCCCAGGGGCCCTTGTCTCTCAGGGGCCCTTCGGAGAAGCTGGACCACACAGTGGGTTTGAGGCCCTGACAAGGGCTCCTGGGAATTATTTGCGGGGCCCAGTAACCTCGCCTCACCAGGCTTTCCACCTCGGAGGAAAGCCTGCATGGTCTCTGTTCCAATAGTGCCATATGATCCGGTTCTAGTATTGTTTTGTAGTCATCAGGCAGGAACAATCAAACGGAACTTCCTTTTCCCTCAAACCGGAAGAATAACAATAAAAGCTCTCGTAGCTTTTATTGAGAAAAATCGGTTTGAGGGAAAAGGACGTTCCGGAAGATTGCTGACTTACAAAACAATACTACAACATGACAGCGATATCATCCGCTCCCGACCGGTTCATGAACCCGAAATGGAAATTGTGTCCAGGTTAGGGGTCCAGGGGCCCCAGGGGAGGGTTAATCTGTCCCTGCAAAAGACTATGACTAAAACTAAATGAAAATTCCCCGTCAAAATCAACACTGCCCCGCAGCACTCATCCGCCCCCCCCCACCTCGGCTCCTTTCCTCCATCAGTGCAGGTCTTTCTCCTGCCTCTCGGTATCCTCATTAGAGAGGTTACTGGTGCGTGGATGGAAGCGGCAGCCATGCCAGGTCACCAGCCACAGACACAAGGCAGGATTCACTTTGTCTCTGTGACTGACGGACTGCGCTCTCCTCCAATCAGTAGTGGAAGTAACTAGTAATGTACTTGAGTACACATTGTATGTATATATTTTTTACTTTACTGGAGTCTAATATTGTACTTTAAAAAAAAACACACACTTCCGCCTTATAGTATACTTCAGAGAAAACTTTTACTTTTGGTACTTTGTATATTTTTATGCCAATAGTTTTCTACTTTTACTCAAGTACATTTTGAATACGAGTCCTTTACTTGTGGTATTGATACTTTTACTCAAGTAAATAATCTGTGTACTGAGTACAACCACTGCCTCCAATGCATCTGTTAATGGCAACAACAAAAAAAGCTTTCCAAGTACAGCTAATATTTTCTATCAAGGAGTATGGCTCAGCGATGTGCCTTTCTCGGGGCCTATTGAAAGTAATCACATTGGACATGCACTATCTTACATTTCCAGCATTGGCAAGGGCCCCTGGCCTGCATAGTTTGCTGCTTGGTACTCCCCCAATTACCAAGAATGCAGCATTTCATTTTCTTGTTCCTTAATGTGACCTTAATCATTTTCTGCGTCAAGGGCAATTATCCCAAACATTTGAGAGAAGGAATCAGGAGTCAGTCTGGGCAAGGAAATAAAGAGTGTGTGTGTGTGTGTGTGTGTGTGTGTGTGTGTGTGTGTGTGTGTGTGTGTGTGTGTGTGTGTGTGTGTGTGTGTGTGTGTGTGTGTGTGTGTGTGTGTGTCAACTTTAAAGCAGCCCAGAAATTCACCATGTTTGTGTTCCTCAGTGGTTCAACGGATAAGTCAGATGATATCCGTAGTATACCTAGTAGAAGTGTGCATGTTCAAACCCGACATACGAGAGACTGTTTCCGATTTTGTCGCTTTCCGATTTTGTCGCTTTTGTCGCTTTTGTCGCTTTCCGATTTTGTCGTTTTTGTCGCTTTCCGATTTTGTCGCTTTCCGATTTTGTCGCTTTTGTCGCTTTCCGATTTTGTCGCTTTCCGATTTTGTTTGCTTTCTGATTTTGTCGCTTTTGTCGCTTTCCGATTTTGTCGCTTTTGTCGCTTTCCGCTTTTGTCGCTTTTCGATTTTGTCGCTTTTGTCGCTTTCCGATTTTGTCGCTTTTGTCGCTTTCCGATTTTGTCGCTTTTGTCGCTTTCCGATTTTGTCGCTTTCCGATTTTGTTGCTTTCCGATTTTGTCGCTTTTGTCGCTTTCCGATTTTGTCGCTTTCCGATTTTGTCGCTTTCCGATTTTGTCGCTTTCCGATTTTGTCGCTTAGCGATTTTGTCGCTTTCCGATTTTGTCGCTTTCCGATTTTGTCGCTTTCCGATTTTGTTGCTTTCCGATTTTGTCGCTTTTGTCGCTTTCCGATTTTGACGCTTTTGTCGCTTTCCGCTTTTGTCGCTTTCCGCTTTTGTCGCTTTCCGATTTTGTCGCTTTTGTCGCTTTCCGATTTTGTCGCTTTCCGATTTTGTCGCTTTTGTCGCTTTCCGATTTTGTCGCTTTTGTCGCTTTCCGATTTTGTCGCTTTCCGATTTTGTCGCTTTCCGATTTTGTCGCTTTCCGATTTTGTCGCTTATCGATTTTGTCGCTTTCCGATTTTGTCGCTTTCCGATTTTGTCGCTTTTGTCGCTTTCCGCTTGATTTTCCGTTTTCTCGTTTTTCGTTTTCTTGATTATCCGTTTTCTCGATTTTCCGTTTTCTCGATTTTCCGTTTTCTCGATTTTCCGTTTGCTCGATTTTCTTGATTATCCGTTTTCCGTTTTCCGTTTTCTCGATTTTCCGTTTTCTCGATTTTCCGTTTTCTCGATTTTCCGTTTGCTCGATTTTCCGTTTGCTCGATTTTCCGTTTTCTCGATTTTCCGTTTTCTCGATTTTCCGTTTTCTCAATTTTCCGTTTTCTCAATTTTCCGTTTTCTCGATTTTCCGTTTTCCGTTTTCTCAATTTTCCGTTTTCTTGATTTTCCGTTTTCTTTATTTTACGGTTTCTTTATTTTACGTTTTCTCGATTTTCAAAGGTAATTCGAAATGTTATTTTTGTGCTTTTGTGTTTCTCTTCTTTATATATTACTTTACTGTTGAAATGTAAAATTTACATTTCAACGAAAGGACCTGTAAAGGACAACAAAAAAACTAAGGCACTGGTGTCGTACTTCTGGTTTACCGGAACGGGGTTCAACTCCCTGCAGTGCCCTGCTCAATGTGTTGTATTTACATGGTTCATTGGTCCATGGTCTCAGAGGTCATTGAGCGGCACGCTATAGTGCACGATTCTTCATCATTGTTGAGAATTTAAAAAAGGTGAAAATCAAGGAAAAGCGAAGGGCTATAGTCCATGGTGTCGGACTGCATACTGGTCAAGGTAATTTATACTGGTCAAGGTCATTTATACTGGGCAAGGTCATTTGCCCATCGTTTTTTTAATTTCTGAAGAAAAAAAATCCTCGTTTTTCATCATTTTTGAGTATATCGTACGGCATACTATAGCGCGCCGTTTTTCATCATTTTTGAGGATTTGAATTTTTTTTTTTATTAAAAAAACATGGGTTATAGCCCATCGTTTTTTGATTTTTTGATTTTTTTTATCCTCCTTTTTCATCATTTTTGAGTATGGGCTATAGCCCATATCATACGGCATACTATAACGCGCCGTTTTTCATCATTTTTGAGGATTTGAAAAATATAAAAATAATAAAAAACATGGGTTATAGCCCATCGTTTTTTGAATTTTTTTTAATCCTCGTTTTTCATCATTTTTGAGTATGGGCTATAGCCCATATCGTACGGCATACTATAGCGTGCCATTTTTAATCATTTTTGAGGATTTGAAAAAAAACAAAAAAACATGGGTTATAGCCCATCGTTTTTTGAATTTTTGAAAAAAAACTATCCTCGTTTTTCATCATTTTTGAGTATGGGCTATAGCCCATATCGTACGGCATACTATAACGCGCCGTTTTTCATAATTTTTGAGGATTTGAAAAATATATATAAAATTCAAAAAACATGGGTTATAGCCCATCGTTTTTGGAATTTTTAAATTTTCTTTTATCCTCGTTTTTCATCATTTATGAGTATGGGCTATAGCCCATATCGTACGGCATACTATAGCGCGCCGTTCATAATTTTTGAGGATTAAAAAAAACAAAAAAAACATGGGTTATAGCCCATCGTTTTTTTAAATGTTGAAAAAAAAATTAACCTAGTTTTTCATCATTTTTGAACATGGGCTATAGCCCCTACCGTACGCCATACTATAGCATGCCGTTTTTCATCATTTTTGAGGATTTTAACAAAATTCACATTTTCAAAAAACATGGGTTATAGCCCATCGTTTTTTGAATTTTTGATTTTTTTTAACCTCGTTTTTTATGATTTTTGAACATGGGCTATAGCCCCTACCGTACGGCATACTATAGCACGCCGTTTTTCATCATTTTTGAGGATTTGAAAAAGTTTCAAAAAAAAAAAAAACATGGGTTATAGCCCATCGTTTTTTGAATAATAAAAAAAAAATTAACCTCGTTTTTCATCATTTTTGAACATGGGCTATAGCCCCTACCGTACGGCATACTATAGCACGCCGTTTTTCATCATTTTTGAGGATTTGAAAAAAAATCAAAATTTCAAAAAACATAGGTTACAGCCCATCGTTTTTTGAATTTTTGAAAAAAAAAAATTTACCTCGTTTTTCATCATTTTTTAACATGGGCTACAGCCCCTACCGTACGGCATACTATAGCACGCCGTTTTTCATCATTTTTGAGGATTTGAAAAAAATTAAAATTTTCAAAAAACATGGGTTATAGCCCATCGTTTTTTGAATTTTTGAAAAAAATAAATTAACCTCGTTTTTCATCATTTTTGAACATGGGCTATAGCCCCTACCGTACGGCATCACGTCGTTTTTCATCATTTTTGAGGATTTTAAAAAAATTCAAAATTTCAAAAAACATGGGTTATAGCCCATCGTTTTTTTTATTTTTTATTTTTTTTTACCTCGTTTTTTATGATTTTTGAACATGGGCTATAGCCCCTACCGTACGGCATACTATAGCACGCCGTTTTTCATCATTTTTGAGGATTCGAAAAAAAAATCAAATTTCAAAAAACATGGGTTATAGCCCATCGTTTTTGTTGAATTAAAAAAAAAAAAACATTAACCTCGTTTTTCATAATTTTTGAACATGGGCTATAGCCCCTACCGTACGGCATACTATAGCACGCCTTTTTTCATCATTTTTGAGGATTTGAAAAAAAATCAAAATTTCAAAAAACATAGGTTACAGCCCATCGTTTTTTGAATTTTTGAAAAAAAAAATTTACCTCGTTTTTCATCATTTTTTAACATGGGCTATAGCCCCTACCGTACGGCATACTATAGCACGCCGTTTTTCATCATTTTTGAGGATTTGAAAAAAATTAAAATTTTCAAAAAACATGGGTTATAGCCCATCGTTTTTTGAATTTTTGAAAAAAATAAATTAACCTCGTTTTTCATCATTTTTGAACATGGGCTATAGCCCCTACCGTACGGCATCACGTCGTTTTTCATCATTTTTGAGGATTTTAAAAAAATTCAAAATTTCAAAAAACATGGGTTATAGCCCATCGTTTTTTTTATTTTTTATTTTTTTTTACCTCGTTTTTTATGATTTTTGAACATGGGCTATAGCCCCTACCGTACGGCATACTATAGCACGCCGTTTTTCATCATTTTTGAGGATTCGAAAAAAAAATCAAATTTCAAAAAACATGGGTTATAGCCCATCGTTTTTGTTGAATTAAAAAAAAAAAAACATTAACCTCGTTTTTCATAATTTTTGAACATGGGCTATAGCCCCTACCGTACGGCATACTATAGCACGCCTTTTTTCATCATTTTTGAGGATTTGAAAAAAAATCTAAATTTGGAAAAACATGGGTTATAGCCCATCGTTTTGAAAAAAAAATTAACCTCGTTTTTCATCATTTTTGAACATGGGCTATAGCCCCTACCGTACGGCATACTATAGCATGCCGTTTTTCATCATTTTTGAGGATTTGAAATAAATTCAAAATTTCAAAAAACATGGGTTATAGCCCATCGTTTTTTGAATTCTTGAAAAAAAAAATTAACCTCGTTTTTCATCATTTTTGAACATGGGCTATAGCCCCTACCGTACGGCATACTATAGCACGCCGTTTTTCATCATTTTTGAGGATTAGAAAAAAAAATCAAATTAAAAAAAACATGGGTTATAGCCCATCGTTTTGAAAAAAAAATTAACCTCGTTTTTCATCATTTTTGAACATGGGCTATAGCCCCTACCGTACGGCATACTATAGCACGCCGTTTTTCATCATTTTTGAGGATTAGAAAAAAAAATCAAATTAAAAAAAACATGGGTTATAGCCCATCGTTTTTTGAATTTTTGATTTTTTTTTACCTCGTTTTTTATGATTTTTGAACATGGGCTATAGCCCCTTCCGTACGGCATACTATAGCACGCCGTTTTTCATCATTTTTGAGGATTTGAAAAAAATCTAAATTTCAAAAAACATGGGTTATAGCCCATCGTTTTTTGAATTAAAAAAAAAAAACATTAACCTCGTTTTTCATAATATTTGAACATGGGCTATAGCCCCTACCGTACGGCATACTATAGCACGCCGTTTTTCATCATTTTTGAGGATTTGAAAAGAAATTCAAAATTTCAAAAAACATGGGTTATAGCCCATCGTTTTTTGAATTTTTGAAAAAAAAAATTTACCTCGTTTTTCATAATTTTTGAACATGGGCTATAGCCCCTACCGTACGGCATACTATAGCACGCCTTTTTTCATCATTTTTGAGGATTTGAAAAAAAAATCTAAATTTAAAAAAACATGGGTTATAGCCCATCGTTTTGAAAAAAAAATTAACCTCGTTTTTCATCATTTTTGAACATGGGCTATAGCCCCTACCGTACGGCATACTATAGCACGCCGTTTTTCATCATTTTTGAGGATTCGAAAAAAAATTCAAATTAAAAAAAACATGGGTTATAGCCCATCGTTTTTGTTGAATTTTTGAAAAAAAAACATTAACCTCGTTTTTCATAATTTTTGAACATGGGCTATAGCCCCTACCGTACGGCAAACTATAGCACGCATTTTTTCATCATTTTTGAGGATTTGAAAAAAAATCTAAATTTGGAAAAACATGGGTTATAGCCCATCGTTTTGAAAAAAAAATTTACCTCGTTTTTCATCATTTTTGAACATGGGCTATAGCCCCTACCGTACGGCATACTATAGCACGCCGTTTTTCATCATTTTTGAGGATTTGAAAAAAATTCAAAATTTCAAAAAACATGGGTTATAGCCCATCGTTTTTTGAATTTTTGATTTTTTTTAACCTCGTTTTTTATGATTTTTGAACATGGGCTATAGCCCCTACCGTACGGCATACTATAGCACGCCGTTTTTCATCATTTTTGAGGATTTGAAAAAAAATCTAAATAAAAAAAAACATGGGTTATAGCCCATCATTTTTTTTATTTTTGAAAAAAAAATTAACCTCGTTTTTCATAATTTTTGAACATGGGCTATAGCCCCTACCGTACGGCAAACTATAGCACGCATTTTTTCATCATTTTTGAGGATTTGAAAAAAAATCTAAATTTGGAAAAACATGGGTTATAGCCCATCGTTTTGAAAAAAAAATTTACCTCGTTTTTCATCATTTTTGAACATGGGCTATAGCCCCTACCGTACGGCATACTATAGCACGCCGTTTTTCATCATTTTTGAGGATTTGAAAAAAATTCAAAATTTCAAAAAACATGGGTTATAGCCCATCGTTTTTTGAATTTTTGAAAAAAGAAATTAACCTCGTTTTTCATCATTTTTGAACATGGGCTATAGCCCCTACCGTACGGCATACTATAGCACGCCGTTTTTCATCATTTTTGAGGATTCGAAAAAAATTTCAAATTAAAAAAAACATGGGTTATAGCCCATCGTTTTTGTTGAATTTTTGAAAAAAAAACATTAACCTCGTTTTTCATAATTTTTGAACATGGGCTATAGCCCCTACCGTACGGCATACTATAGCACGCCTTTTTTCATCATTTTTGAGGATTTGAAAAAAAATCTAAATTTGGAAAAACATGGGTTATAGCCCATCGTTTTGAAAAAAAAAAGTTACCTTGTTTTTCATCATTTTTGAACATGGGCTATAGCCCCTACCGTACGGCATACTATAGCACGCCGTTTTTCATCATTTTTGAGGATTTGAAAAAAATTCAAAATTTCAAAAAACATGGGTTATAGCCCATCGTTTTTTGAATTTTTGAAAAAAAAATTAACCTCGTTTTTCATCATTTTTTAACATGGGCTATAGCCCCTACCGTACGGCATACTATAGCACGCCGTTTTTCATCATTTTTGAGGATTTTAAATCAATTCAAAATTTCAAAAAACATGGGTTATAGCCCATCGTTTTTTTAATTTTTGATTTTTTTTTACCTCGTTTTTTATGATTTTTGAACATGGGCTATAGCCCCTACCGTACGGCATACTATAGCACGCCGTTTTTCATCATTATTGGGGATTTGAAAAAAATTCAAAATTTCAAAAAACATGGGTTATAGCCCATCGTTTTTTGAAATTTTGATAATATAATTTAACCTCGTTTTTCATCATTTTTGAACATGGGCTATAGCCCCTACCGTACGGCATACTATAGCACGTCGTTTTTCATCATTTTTGAGGATTTGAAAAAAATTAAAAAATTCAAAAAACATGGGTTATAGCCCATCGTTTTTTGAAATTTTGAAAATATAATTTAACCTCGTTTTTCATCATTTTTGAACATGGGCTATAGCCCCTACCGTACGGCATACTATAGCACGCCGTATTTCATCATTTTTGAGGATTTGAAAAAAATTCAAAATTTCAAAAAACATGGGTTATAGCCCATCGTTTTTTTAATTTTTGAAAAAAAAATTAACCTCGTTTTTCATCATTTTTTAACATGGGCTATAGCCCCTACCGTACAGCATACTATAGCACGCCGTTTTTCATCATTTTTGAGGATTTGAAAAAAAATCAAAATTTCAAAAAACATGGGTTATAGCCCATCGTTTTTTTAATTTTTGAAAAAGGAATTAACCTCGTTTTTCATCATTTTTGAACATGGGCTATAGCCCCTACCGTACGGCATACTATAGCACGTCGTTTTTCATCATTTTTGAGGATTTGAAAAAAATTCAAAATTTCAAAAAACATGGGTTATAGCCCATCGTTTTTTGAAATGTTGAAAAAAAAAATTAACTTTGTTTTTCATCATTTTTAACATGGGCTATAGCCCCTACCGTACGGCATACTATAGCACGCAGTTTTTCATCATTTTTGAGGATTTGAAATCAATTCAAAATTTCAAAAAACATGGGTTATAGCCCATCGTTTTTTGAATTTTTGATTTTTTTTTACCTCGTTTTTTATGATTTTTGAACATGGGCTATAGCCCCTTCCGTACGGCATACTATAGCACGCCATTTTTCATCATTTTTGAGGATTTGAAAAAAATCTAAATTTCAAAAAACATGGGTTATAGCCCATCGTTTTTTGAAATTTTGATAATATAATTTAACCTCGTTTTTCATCATTTTTGAACATGGGCTATAGCCCCTACCGTACGGCATACTATAGCACGTCGTTTTTCATCATTTTTGAGGATTTGAAAAAAATTAAAAAATTCAAAAAACATGGGTTATAGCCCATCGTTTTTTGAAATTTTGAAAATATAATTTAACCTCGTTTTTCATCATTTTTGAACATGGGCTATAGCCCCTACCGTACGGCATACTATAGCACGCCGTATTTCATCATTTTTGAGGATTTGAAAAAAATTCAAAATTTCAAAAAACATGGGTTATAGCCCATCGTTTTTTTAATTTTTGAAAAAAAAATTAACCTCGTTTTTCATCATTTTTTAACATGGGCTATAGCCCCTACCGTACGGCATACTATAGCACGCCGTTTTTCATCATTTTTGAGGATTTGAAAAAAAATCAAAATTTCAAAAAACATGGGTTATAGCCCATCGTTTTTTTAATTTTTGAAAAAGGAATTAACCTCGTTTTTCATCATTTTTGAACATGGGCTATAGCCCCTACCGTACGGCATACTATAGCACGTCGTTTTTCATCATTTTTGAGGATTTGAAAAAAATTCAAAATTTCAAAAAACATGGGTTATAGCCCATCGTTTTTTGAATTTTTGAAAAAAAAAATTAACCTCGTTTTTCATCATTTTTTAACATGGGCTATAGCCCCTACCGTACGGCATACTATAGCACGTCGTTTTTCATCATTTTTGAGGATTTGAAAAAAATTAAAAATTTCAAAAAACATGGGTTATAGCCCATCGTTTTGAAAAAAAAAATTACCTTGTTTTTCATCATTTTTGAACATGGGCTATAGCCCCTACCGTACGGCATACTATAGCACGCCGTTTTTCATCATTTTTGAGGATTTGAAAAAAATTCAAAATTTCAAAAAACATGGGTTATAGCCCATCGTTTTTTGAATTTTTGAAAAAAAAAATTAACCTCGTTTTTCATCATTTTTTAACATGGGCTATAGCCCCTACCGTACGGCATACTATAGCACGCCGTTTTTCATCATTTTTGAGGATTTGAAAAAAAAATCAAAATTTCAAAAAACATTTTGAATTTTTGAAAAAAGAATTAACCTCGTTTTTCATCATTTTTGAACATGGGCTATAGCCCCTACCGTACGGCATACTATAGCACGTCGTTTTTCATCATTTTTGAGGATTTGAAAAAAATTCAAAATTTCAAAAAACATGGGTTATAGCCCATCGTTTTTTTAAATTTTGAAAAAAACATTAACCTCGTTTTTCATCATTTTTGAACATGGGCTATAGCCCCTACCGTACGGCATACTATAGCATGCCGTTTTTCATCATTTTTGAGGATTTGAAAAAAAATAAAAATTTAAAAAAACATGGGTTATAGCCCATCGTTTTTTGAAATGTTGAAAAAAAAAATTAACCTCGTTTTTCATCATTTTTGAACATGGGCTATAGCCCCTACCGTACGGCATACTATAGCACGCCGTTTTTCATCATTTTTGAGGATTTGAAAAAAAATCAAAATTTCAAAAAACATGGGTTATAGCCCATCGTTTTTTGAATTTTTGAAAAAAGAATTAACCTCGTTTTTCATCATTTTTGAACATGGGCTATAGCCCCTACCGTACGGCATACTATAGCACGTTGTTTTTCATCATTTTTGAGGATTTGAAAAAAATTCAAAATTTCAAAAAACATGGGTTATAGCCCATCGTTTTTTAAAATTTTGTAAAAAACATTAACCTCGTTTTTCATCATTTTTGAACATGGGCTATAGCCCCTACCGTACGGCATACTATAGCATGCCGTTTTTCATCATTTTTGAGGATTTGAAAAAAAATCAAAATTTCAAAAAACATGGGTTATAGCCCATCGTTTTTTGAAATGTTGAAAAATAAAATTAACCTTGTTTTTCATCATTTTTTAACATGGGCTATAGCCCCTACCATACGGCATACTATAGCACGCAGTTTTTCATCATTTTTGAGGATTTGAAATCAATTCAAAATTTCAAAAAACATGGGTTATAGCCCATCGTTTTTTGAATTTTTGATTATTTTTTACCTCGTTTTTTATGATTTTTGAACATGGGCTATAGCCCCTACCGTACGGCATACTATAGCACGCCGTTTTTCATCATTTTTGAGGATTTAAAAAAAATCTAAATTAAAAAAAACATGGGTTATAGCCCATCGTTTTTTGAATTTTTGAAAAAAAAACATTAACCTCGTTTTTCATAATATTTGAACATGGGCTATAGCCCCTACCGTACGGCATACTATAGCACGCCGTTTTTCATCATTTTTGAGGATTTGAAAAAAATCTAAATCTAAAAAAACATGGGTTATAGCCCATAATTTTTTTAATTTTTGAAAAAAAAATTAACCTCGTTTTTCATAATTTTTGAACATGGGCTATAGCCCCTACCGTACGGCAAACTATAGCACGCCTTTTTTCATCATTTTTGAGGATTTGAAAAAAAATCTAAATTAAAAGAAACATGGGTTATAGCCCATCGTTTTGGAAAAAAAATTTACCTCGTTTTTCATCATTTTTGAACATGGGCTATAGCCCCTACCGTACGGCATACTATAGCACGCCGTTTTTCATCATTTTTGAGGATTTGAAAAAAATTCAAAATTTCAAAAAACATGGGTTATAGCCCATCGTTTTTTTAATTTTTGAAAAAGAAATTAACCTCGTTTTTCATCATGTTTTAACATGGGCTATAGCCCCTACCGTACGGCATACTATAGCATGCCGTTTTTCATCATTTTTGAGGATTTGAAATAAATTCAAAATTTCAAAAAACATGGGTTATAGCCCATCGTCTTTTGAATTTTTGAATTTTTTTTAACCTCCTTTTTTATGATTTTTGAACATGGGCTATAGCCCCTACCGTACGGCATACTATAGCACGCCTTTTTTCATCATTTTTGAGGATTTGAAAAAAAAATCTAAATTTAAAAAAACATGGGTTATAGCCCATCATTTTTTTAATTTTTGAAAAAAAAATTAACCTCGTTTTTCATAATTTTTGAACATGGGCTATAGCCCCTACCGTACGGCAAACTATAGCACGCCTTTTTTCATCATTTTTGAGGATTTGAAAAAAAAATCTAAATTAAAAAAAACATGGGTTATAGCCCATCGTTTTGAAAAAAAAAAATTACCTCGTTTTTCATCATTTTTGAACATGGGCTATAGCCCCTACCGTACGGCATACTATAGCACGCCGTTTTTCATCATTTTTGAGGATTTGAAAATAATTCAAATTTTCAAAAAACATGGGTTATAGCCCATCGTTTTTTTAATTTTTGAAAAAGAAATTAACCTCGTTTTTCATAATTTTTTAACATGGGCTATAGCCCCTACCGTACGGCATACTATAGCACGCAGTTTTTCATCATTTTTGAGGATTTGAAAAAATTTCAAAAAACATGGGTTATAGCCCATCATTTTTTTAATTAAAAAAAAAGAAATTAAACTCATTTTTCATCATTTTTTAACATGGGCTATAGCCCCTACCGTACGGCATACTATAGCACGCCGTTTTTCATCATTTTTGAGGATTTGAAAAAAAATCTAAATTTCAAAAAACATGGGTTATAGCCCATCGTTTTGAAAAAAACAATTAACCTCGTTTTTCATCATTTTTGAACATGGGCTATAGCCCCTACCGTACGGCATACTATAGCATGCCGTTTTTCATCATTTTTGAGGATTTGAAATAAATTCAAAATTTCAAAAAACATGGGTTATAGCCCATCGTTTTTTGAATTTTTGATATTTTTTTAACCTCCTTTTTTATCATTTTTGAACATGGGCTATAGCCCCTACCGTACGGCATACTATAGCACGCCGTTTTTCATCATTTTTGAGGATTTGAAAAAAATCTAAATCTAAAAAAACATGGGTTATAGCCCATAATTTTTTTAATTTTTGAAAAAAAAATTAACCTCGTTTTTCATAATTTTTGAACATGGGCTATAGCCCCTACCGTACGGCAAACTATAGCACGCCTTTTTTCATCATTTTTGAGGATTTGAAAAAAAATCTAAATTTAAAAAAACATGGGTTATAGCCCATCGTTTTGAAAAAAAAATTTACCTCGTTTTTCATCATTTTTGAACATGGGCTATAGCCCCTACCGTACGGCATACTATAGCACGCCGTTTTTCATCATTTTTGAGGATTTGAAAAAAATTCAAAATTTCAAAAAACATGGGTTATAGCCCATCGTTTTTTGAATTTTTGAAAAAAAAAATTAACCTCGTTTTTCATCATTTTTTTACATGGGCTATAGCCCCTACCGTACGGCATACTATAGCACGTCGTTTTTCATCATTTTTGAGGATTTGAAAAAAATTCAAAATTTCAAAAAACATGGGTTATAGCCCATCGTTTTTTTAAATTTTGAAAAAAACATTAACCTCGTTTTTCATCATTTTTGAACATGGGCTATAGCCCCTACCGTACGGCATACTATAGCATGCCGTTTTTCATCATTTTTGAGGATTTGAAAAAAAATAAAAATTTCAAAAAACATGGGTTATAGCCCATCGTTTTTTGAAATGTTGAAAAAAAAAATTAACCTCGTTTTTCATCATTTTTGAACATGGGCTATAGCCCCTACCGTACGGCATACTATAGCACGCCGTTTTTCATCATTTTTGAGGATTTGAAAAAAAATCAAAATTTCAAAAAACATGGGTTATAGCCCATCGTTTTTTGAATTTTTGAAAAAAGAATTAACCTCGTTTTTCATCATTTTTGAACATGGGCTATAGCCCCTACCGTACGGCATACTATAGCACGTTGTTTTTCATCATTTTTGAGGATTTGAAAAAAATTCAAAATTTCAAAAAACATGGGTTATAGCCCATCGTTTTTTTAAATTTTGTAAAAAACATTAACCTCGTTTTTCATCATTTTTGAACATGGGCTATAGCCCCTACCGTACGGCATACTATAGCATGCCGTTTTTCATCATTTTTGAGGATTTAAAAAAAAATCAAAATTTCAAAAAACATGGGTTATAGCCCATCGTTTTTTGAAATGTTGAAAAATAAAATTAACCTTGTTTTTCATCATTTTTTAACATGGGCTATAGCCCCTACCATACGGCATACTATAGCACGCAGTTTTTCATCATTTTTGAGGATTTGAAATCAATTCAAAATTTCAAAAAACATGGGTTATAGCCCATCGTTTTTTGAATTTTTGATTATTTTTTACCTCGTTTTTTATGATTTTTGAACATGGGCTATAGCCCCTACCGTACGGCATACTATAGCACGCCGTTTTTCATCATTTTTGAGGATTTAAAAAAAATCTAAATTAAAAAAAACATGGGTTATAGCCCATCGTTTTTTGAATTTTTGAAAAAAAAACATTAACCTCGTTTTTCATAATATTTGAACATGGGCTATAGCCCCTACCGTACGGCATACTATAGCACGCCGTTTTTCATCATTTTTGAGGATTTGAAAAAAATCTAAATCTAAAAAAACATGGGTTATAGCCCATCATTTTTTTAATTTTTGAAAAAAAAATTAACCTCGTTTTTCATAATTTTTGAACATGGGCTATAGCCCCTACCGTACGGCAAACTATAGCACGCCTTTTTTCATCATTTTTGAGGATTTGAAAAAAAAATCTAAATTAAAAGAAACATGGGTTATAGCCCATCGTTTTTGAAAAAGAAATTAACCTCGTTTTTCATCATGTTTTAACATGGGCTATAGCCCCTACCGTACGGCATACTATAGCATGCCGTTTTTCATCATTTTTGAGGATTTGAAATAAATTCAAAATTTCAAAAAACATGGGTTATAGCCCATCGTTTTTTGAATTTTTTAATTTTTTTTAACCTCCTTTTTTATGATTTTTGAACATGGGCTATAGCCCCTACCGTACGGCATACTATAGCACGCCGTTTTTCATCATTTTTGAGGATTTGAAAAAAATCTAAATCTAAAAAAACATGGGTTATAGCCCATCATTTTTTTAATTTTTGAAAAAAAAATTAACCTCGTTTTTCATAATTTTTGAACATGGGCTATAGCCCCTACCGTACGGCAAACTATAGCACGCCTTTTTTCATCATTTTTGAGGATTTGAAAAAAAAATCTAAATTTAAAAAAACATGGGTTATAGCCCATCATTTTTTTAATTTTTGAAAAAAAAATTAACCTCGTTTTTCATAATTTTTGAACATGGGCTATAGCCCCTACCGTACGGCAAACTATAGCACGCCTTTTTTCATCATTTTTGAGGATTTGAAAAAAAAATCTAAATTTAAAAAAACATGGGTTATAGCCCATCGTTTTGAAAAAAAAAATTACCTCGTTTTTCATCATTTTTGAACATGGGCTATAGCCCCTACCGTACGGCATACTATAGCACGCCGTTTTTCATCATTTTTGAGGATTTGAAAATAATTCAAATTTTCAAAAAACATGGGTTATAGCCCATCGTTTTTTTAATTTTTGAAAAAGAAATTAACCTCGTTTTTCATAATTTTTTAACATGGGCTATAGCCCCTACCGTACGGCATACTATAGCACGCAGTTTTTCATCATTTTTGAGGATTTGAAAAAATTTAAAAAAACATGGGTTATAGCCCATCATTTTTTTAATTAAAAAAAAAGAAATTAAACTCATTTTTCATCATTTTTTAACATGGGCTATAGCCCCTACCGTACGGCATACTATAGCACGCCGTTTTTCATCATTTTTGAGGATTTGAAAAAAAATCTAAATTTCAAAAAACATGGGTTATAGCCCATCGTTTTTTGAATTTTTGATATTTTTTTAACCTCCTTTTTTATCATTTTTGAACATGGGCTATAGCCCCTACCGTACGGCATACTATAGCACGCCGTTTTTCATCATTTTTGAGGATTTGAAAAAAATCTAAATCTAAAAAAACATGGGTTATAGCCCATCGTTTTGAAAAAAAAATTTACCTCGTTTTTCATCATTTTTGAACATGGGCTATAGCCCCTACCGTACGGCATACTATAGCACGCCGTTTTTCATCATTTTTGAGGATTTGAAAAAAATTCAAAATTTCAAAAAACATGGGTTATAGCCCATCGTTTTTTGAATTTTTGAAAAAAAAAATTAACCTCGTTTTTCATCATTTTTTAACATGGGCTATAGCCCCTACCGTACGGCATACTATAGCACGCCGTTTTTCATCATTTTTGAGGATTTGAAAAAAATTCAAAATTTCAAAAAACATGGGTTATAGCCCATCGTTTTTTGAAATTTTGATAATATAATTTAACCTCGTTTTTCATCATTTTTGAACATGGGCTATAGCCCCTACCGTACGGCATACTATAGCACGTCGTTTTTCATCATTTTTGAGGATTTGAAAAAAATTAAAAATTTCAAAAAACATGGGTTATAGCCCATCGTTTTGAAAAAAAAAGATTACCTTGTTTTTCATCATTTTTGAACATGGGCTATAGCCCCTACCGTACGGCATACTATAGCACGCCGTTTTTCATCATTTTTGAGGATTTGAAAAAAATTCAAAATTTCAAAAAACATGGGTTATAGCCCATCGTTTTTTGAATTTTTGAAAAAAAAAATTAACCTCGTTTTTCATCATTTTTTAACATGGGCTATAGCCCCTACCGTACGGCATACTATAGCACGCCGTTTTTCATCATTTTTGAGGATTTGAAAAAAAAATCAAAATTTCAAAAAACATTTTGAATTTTTGAAAAAAGAATTAACCTCGTTTTTCATCATTTTTGAACATGGGCTATAGCCCCTACCGTACGGCATACTATAGCACGTCGTTTTTCATCATTTTTGAGGATTTGAAAAAAATTCAAAATTTCAAAAAACATGGGTTATAGCCCATCGTTTTTTTAAATTTTGAAAAAAACATTAACCTCGTTTTTCATCATTTTTGAACATGGGCTATAGCCCCTACCGTACGGCATACTATAGCATGCCGTTTTTCATCATTTTTGAGGATTTGAAAAAAAATAAAAATTTAAAAAAACATGGGTTATAGCCCATCGTTTTTTGAAATGTTGAAAAAAAAAATTAACCTCGTTTTTCATCATTTTTGAACATGGGCTATAGCCCCTACCGTACGGCATACTATAGCACGCCGTTTTTCATCATTTTTGAGGATTTGAAAAAAAATCAAAATTTCAAAAAACATGGGTTATAGCCCATCGTTTTTTGAATTTTTGAAAAAAGAATTAACCTCGTTTTTCATCATTTTTTAACATGGGCTATAGCCCCTACCGTACGGCATACTATAGCACGTTGTTTTTCATCATTTTTGAGGATTTGAAAAAAATTCAAAATTTCAAAAAACATGGGTTATAGCCCATCGTTTTTTAAAATTTTGTAAAAAACATTAACCTCGTTTTTCATCATTTTTGAACATGGGCTATAGCCCCTACCGTACGGCATACTATAGCATGCCGTTTTTCATCATTTTTGAGGATTTGAAAAAAAATCAAAATTTCAAAAAACATGGGTTATAGCCCATCGTTTTTTGAAATGTTGAAAAATAAAATTAACCTTGTTTTTCATCATTTTTTAACATGGGCTATAGCCCCTACCATACGGCATACTATAGCACGCAGTTTTTCATCATTTTTGAGGATTTGAAATCAATTCAAAATTTCAAAAAACATGGGTTATAGCCCATCGTTTTTTTAATTTTTGATTATTTTTTACCTCGTTTTTTATGATTTTTGAACATGGGCTATAGCCCCTACCGTACGGCATACTATAGCACGCCGTTTTTCATCATTTTTGAGGATTTAAAAAAAATCTAAATTAAAAAAAACATGGGTTATAGCCCATCGTTTTTTGAATTTTTGAAAAAAAAACATTAACCTCGTTTTTCATAATATTTGAACATGGGCTATAGCCCCTACCGTACGGCATACTATAGCACGCCGTTTTTCATCATTTTTGAGGATTTGAAAAAAATCTAAATCTAAAAAAACATGGGTTATAGCCCATCATTTTTTTAATTTTTGAAAAAAAAATTAACCTCGTTTTTCATAATTTTTGAACATGGGCTATAGCCCCTACCGTACGGCAAACTATAGCACGCCTTTTTTCATCATTTTTGAGGATTTGAAAAAAAATCTAAATTAAAAGAAACATGGGTTATAGCCCATCGTTTTGGAAAAAAAATTAACCTCGTTTTTCATCATTTTTTAACATGGGCTATAGCCCCTACCGTACGGCATACTATAGCACGCCGTTTTTCATCATTTTTGAGGATTTGAAAAAAATTCAAAATTTCAAAAAACATGGGTTATAGCCCATCGTTTTTTTAATTTTTGAAAAAGAAATTAACCTCGTTTTTCATCATGTTTTAACATGGGCTATAGCCCCTACCGTACGGCATACTATAGCATGCCGTTTTTCATCATTTTTGAGGATTTGAAATAAATTCAAAATTTCAAAAAACATGGGTTATAGCCCATCGTTTTTTGAATTTTTTAATTTTTTTTAACCTCCTTTTTTATGATTTTTGAACATGGGCTATAGCCCCTACCGTACGGCATACTATAGCACGCCTTTTTTCATCATTTTTGAGGATTTGAAAAAAAAATCTAAATTTAAAAAAACATGGGTTATAGCCCATCATTTTTTTAATTTTTGAAAAAAAAATTAACCTCGTTTTTCATAATTTTTGAACATGGGCTATAGCCCCTACCGTACGGCAAACTATAGCACGCCTTTTTTCATCATTTTTGAGGATTTGAAAAAAAAATCTAAATTAAAAAAAACATGGGTTATAGCCCATCGTTTTGAAAAAAAAATTTACCTCGTTTTTCATCATTTTTGAACATGGGCTATAGCCCCTACCGTACGGCATACTATAGCACGCCGTTTTTCATCATTTTTGAGGATTTGAAAATAATTCAAATTTTCAAAAAACATGGGTTATAGCCCATCGTTTTTTTAATTTTTGAAAAAGAAATTAACCTCGTTTTTCATAATTTTTTAACATGGGCTATAGCCCCTACCGTACGGCATACTATAGCACGCAGTTTTTCATCATTTTTGAGGATTTGAAAAAATTTCAAAAAACATGGGTTATAGCCCATCATTTTTTTAATTAAAAAAAAAGAAATTAAACTCATTTTTCATCATTTTTTAACATGGGCTATAGCCCCTACCGTACGGCATACTATAGCACGCCGTTTTTCATCATTTTTGAGGATTTGAAAAAAAATCTAAATTTCAAAAAACATGGGTTATAGCCCATCGTTTTGAAAAAAACAATTAACCTCGTTTTTCATCATTTTTGAACATGGGCTATAGCCCCTACCGTACGGCATACTATAGCATGCCGTTTTTCATCATTTTTGAGGATTTGAAATAAATTCAAAATTTCAAAAAACATGGGTTATAGCCCATCGTTTTTTGAATTTTTGATATTTTTTTAACCTCCTTTTTTATCATTTTTGAACATGGGCTATAGCCCCTACCGTACGGCATACTATAGCACGCCGTTTTTCATCATTTTTGAGGATTTGAAAAAAATCTAAATCTAAAAAAACATGGGTTATAGCCCATAATTTTTTTAATTTTTGAAAAAAAAATTAACCTCGTTTTTCATAATTTTTGAACATGGGCTATAGCCCCTACCGTACGGCAAACTATAGCACGCCTTTTTTCATCATTTTTGAGGATTTGAAAAAAAATCTAAATTTAAAAAACATGGGTTATAGCCCATCGTTTTGAAAAAAAAAATTACCTCGTTTTTCATCATTTTTGAACATGGGCTATAGCCCCTACCGTACGGCATACTATAGCACGCCGTTTTTCATCATTTTTGAGGATTTGAAAAAAATTCAAAATTTCAAAAAACATGGGTTATAGCCCATCGTTTTTTGAATTTTTGAAAAAAAAAATTAACCTCGTTTTTCATCATTTTTTAACATGGGCTATAGCCCCTACCGTACGGCATACTATAGCACGTCGTTTTTCATCATTTTTGAGGATTTGAAAAAAATTCAAAATTTAAAAAAACATGGGTTATAGCCCATCGTTTTTTTAAATTTTGAAAAAAACATTAACCTCGTTTTTCATCATTTTTGAACATGGGCTATAGCCCCTACCGTACGGCATACTATAGCATGCCGTTTTTCATCATTTTTGAGGATTTGAAAAAAAAAAAAAATTTCAAAAAACATGGGTTATAGCCCATCGTTTTTTGAAATGTTGAAAAAAAAAATTAACCTCGTTTTTCATCATTTTTGAACATGGGCTATAGCCCCTACCGTACGGCATACTATAGCACGCCGTTTTTCATCATTTTTGAGGATTTGAAAAAAAAATCAAAATTTCAAAAAACATGGGTTATAGCCCATCGTTTTTTGAATTTTTGAAAAAAGAATTAACCTCGTTTTTCATCATTTTTGAACATGGGCTATAGCCCCTACCGTACGGCATACTATAGCACGTTGTTTTTCATCATTTTTGAGGATTTGAAAAAAATTCAAAATTTAAAAAAACATGGGTTATAGCCCATCGTTTTTTTAAATTTTGTAAAAAACATTAACCTCGTTTTTCATCATTTTTGAACATGGGCTATAGCCCCTACCGTACGGCATACTATAGCATGCCGTTTTTCATCATTTTTGAGGATTTGAAAAAAAATCAAAATTTCAAAAAACATGGGTTATAGCCCATCGTTTTTTGAAATGTTGAAAAATAAAATTAACCTTGTTTTTCATCATTTTTTAACATGGGCTATAGCCCCTACCATACGGCATACTATAGCACGCAGTTTTTCATCATTTTTGAGGATTTGAAATCAATTCAAAATTTCAAAAAACATGGGTTATAGCCCATCGTTTTTTGAATTTTTGATTATTTTTTACCTTGTTTTTTATGATTTTTGAACATGGGCTATAGCCCCTACCGTACGGCATACTATAGCACGCCGTTTTTCATCATTTTTGAGGATTTAAAAAAAATCTAAATTAAAAAAAACATGGGTTATAGCCCATCGTTTTTTGAATTTTTGAAAAAAAAACATTAACCTCGTTTTTCATAATATTTGAACATGGGCTATAGCCCCTACCGTACGGCATACTATAGCACGCCGTTTTTCATCATTTTTGAGGATTTGAAAAAAATCTAAATCTAAAAAAACATGGGTTATAGCCCATCATTTTTTTTATTTTTGAAAAAAAAATTAACCTCGTTTTTCATAATTTTTGAACATGGGCTATAGCCCCTACCGTACGGCAAACTATAGCACGCCTTTTTTCATCATTTTTGAGGATTTGAAAAAAAATCTAAATTAAAAGAAACATGGGTTATAGCCCATCGTTTTTGAAAAAGAAATTAACCTCGTTTTTCATCATGTTTTAACATGGGCTATAGCCCCTACCGTACGGCATACTATAGCATGCCGTTTTTCATAATTTTTGAGGATTTGAAATAAATTCAAACTTTCAAAAAACATGGGTTATAGCCCATCGTTTTTTGAATTTTTTAATTTTTTTTAACCTCCTTTTTTATGATTTTTGAACATGGGCTATAGCCCCTACCGTACGGCATACTATAGCACGCCGTTTTTCATCATTTTTGAGGATTTGAAAAAAATCTAAATCTAAAAAAACATGGGTTATAGCCCATCATTTTTTTAATTTTTGAAAAAAAAATTAACCTCGTTTTTCATAATTTTTGAACATGGGCTATAGCCCCTACCGTACGGCAAACTATAGCACGCCTTTTTTCATCATTTTTGAGGATTTGAAAAAAAAATCTAAATTTAAAAAAACATGGGTTATAGCCCATCATTTTTTTAATTTTTGAAAAAAAAATTAACCTCGTTTTTCATAATTTTTGAACATGGGCTATAGCCCCTACCGTACGGCAAACTATAGCACGCCTTTTTTCATCATTTTTGAGGATTTGAAAAAAAAATCTAAATTTAAAAAAACATGGGTTATAGCCCATCGTTTTGAAAAAAAAATTTACCTCGTTTTTCATCATTTTTGAACATGGGCTATAGCCCCTACCGTACGGCATACTATAGCACGCCGTTTTTCATCATTTTTGAGGATTTGAAAATAATTCAAATTTTCAAAAAACATGGGTTATAGCCCATCGTTTTTTTAATTTTTGAAAAAGAAATTAACCTCGTTTTTCATAATTTTTTAACATGGGCTATAGCCCCTACCGTACGGCATACTATAGCACGCAGTTTTTCATCATTTTTGAGGATTTGAAAAAATTTCAAAAAACATGGGTTATAGCCCATCATTTTTTTAATTAAAAAAAAAGAAATTAAACTCATTTTTCATCATTTTTTAACATGGGCTATAGCCCCTACCGTACGGCATACTATAGCACGCCGTTTTTCATCATTTTTGAGGATTTGAAAAAAAATCTAAATTTCAAAAAACATGGGTTATAGCCCATCGTTTTGAAAAAAACAATTAACCTCGTTTTTCATCATTTTTGAACATGGGCTATAGCCCCTACCGTACGGCATACTATAGCATGCCGTTTTTCATCATTTTTGAGGATTTGAAATAAATTCAAAATTTCAAAAAACATGGGTTATAGCCCATCGTTTTTTGAATTTTTGATATTTTTTTAACCTCCTTTTTTATCATTTTTGAACATGGGCTATAGCCCCTACCGTACGGCATACTATAGCACGCCGTTTTTCATCATTTTTGAGGATTTGAAAAAAATCTAAATCTAAAAAAACATGGGTTATAGCCCATCGTTTTGAAAAAAAAATTTACCTCGTTTTTCATCATTTTTGAACATGGGCTATAGCCCCTACCGTACGGCATACTATAGCACGCCGTTTTTCATCATTTTTGAGGATTTGAAAAAAATTCAAAATTTCAAAAAACATGGGTTATAGCCCATCGTTTTTTGAATTTTTGAAAAAAAAAATTAACCTCGTTTTTCATCATTTTTTAACATGGGCTATAGCCCCTACCGTACGGCATACTATAGCACGCCGTTTTTCATCATTTTTGAGGATTTGAAAAAAATTCAAAATTTCAAAAAACATGGGTTATAGCCCATCGTTTTTTGAAATTTTGATAATATAATTTAACCTCGTTTTTCATCATTTTTGAACATGGGCTATAGCCCCTACCGTACGGCATACTATAGCACGTCGTTTTTCATCATTTTTGAGGATTTGAAAAAAATTAAAAATTTCAAAAAACATGGGTTATAGCCCATCGTTTTGAAAAAAAAAGATTACCTTGTTTTTCATCATTTTTGAACATGGGCTATAGCCCCTACCGTACGGCATACTATAGCACGCCGTTTTTCATCATTTTTGAGGATTTGAAAAAAATTCAAAATTTCAAAAAACATGGGTTATAGCCCATCGTTTTTTGAATTTTTGAAAAAAAAAATTAACCTCGTTTTTCATCATTTTTTAACATGGGCTATAGCCCCTACCGTACGGCATACTATAGCACGCCGTTTTTCATCATTTTTGAGGATTTGAAAAAAAAATCAAAATTTCAAAAAACATTTTGAATTTTTGAAAAAAGAATTAACCTCGTTTTTCATCATTTTTGAACATGGGCTATAGCCCCTACCGTACGGCATACTATAGCACGTCGTTTTTCATCATTTTTGAGGATTTGAAAAAAATTCAAAATTTCAAAAAACATGGGTTATAGCCCATCGTTTTTTTAAATTTTGAAAAAAACATTAACCTCGTTTTTCATCATTTTTGAACATGGGCTATAGCCCCTACCGTACGGCATACTATAGCATGCCGTTTTTCATCATTTTTGAGGATTTGAAAAAAAATAAAAATTTAAAAAAACATGGGTTATAGCCCATCGTTTTTTGAAATGTTGAAAAAAAAAATTAACCTCGTTTTTCATCATTTTTGAACATGGGCTATAGCCCCTACCGTACGGCATACTATAGCACGCCGTTTTTCATCATTTTTGAGGATTTAAAAAAAATCAAAATTTCAAAAAACATGGGTTATAGCCCATCGTTTTTTGAATTTTTGAAAAAAGAATTAACCTCGTTTTTCATCATTTTTTAACATGGGCTATAGCCCCTACCGTACGGCATACTATAGCACGTTGTTTTTCATCATTTTTGAGGATTTGAAAAAAATTCAAAATTTCAAAAAACATGGGTTATAGCCCATCGTTTTTTAAAATTTTGTAAAAAACATTAACCTCGTTTTTCATCATTTTTGAACATGGGCTATAGCCCCTACCGTACGGCATACTATAGCATGCCGTTTTTCATCATTTTTGAGGATTTGAAAAAAAATCAAAATTTCAAAAAACATGGGTTATAGCCCATCGTTTTTTGAAATGTTGAAAAATAAAATTAACCTTGTTTTTCATCATTTTTTAACATGGGCTATAGCCCCTACCATACGGCATACTATAGCACGCAGTTTTTCATCATTTTTGAGGATTTGAAATCAATTCAAAATTTCAAAAAACATGGGTTATAGCCCATCGTTTTTTTAATTTTTGATTATTTTTTACCTCGTTTTTTATGATTTTTGAACATGGGCTATAGCCCCTACCGTACGGCATACTATAGCACGCCGTTTTTCATCATTTTTGAGGATTTAAAAAAAATCTAAATTAAAAAAAACATGGGTTATAGCCCATCGTTTTTTGAATTTTTGAAAAAAAAACATTAACCTCGTTTTTCATAATATTTGAACATGGGCTATAGCCCCTACCGTACGGCATACTATAGCACGCCGTTTTTCATCATTTTTGAGGATTTGAAAAAAATCTAAATCTAAAAAAACATGGGTTATAGCCCATCATTTTTTTAATTTTTGAAAAAAAAATTAACCTCGTTTTTCATAATTTTTGAACATGGGCTATAGCCCCTACCGTACGGCAAACTATAGCACGCCTTTTTTCATCATTTTTGAGGATTTGAAAAAAAATCTAAATTAAAAGAAACATGGGTTATAGCCCATCGTTTTGGAAAAAAAATTAACCTCGTTTTTCATCATTTTTGAACATGGGCTATAGCCCCTACCGTACGGCATACTATAGCACGCCGTTTTTCATCATTTTTGAGGATTTGAAAAAAATTCAAAATTTCAAAAAACATGGGTTATAGCCCATCGTTTTTTTAATTTTTGAAAAAGAAATTAACCTCGTTTTTCATCATGTTTTAACATGGGCTATAGCCCCTACCGTACGGCATACTATAGCATGCCGTTTTTCATCATTTTTGAGGATTTGAAATAAATTCAAAATTTCAAAAAACATGGGTTATAGCCCATCGTTTTTTGAATTTTTTAATTTTTTTTAACCTCCTTTTTTATGATTTTTGAACATGGGCTATAGCCCCTACCGTACGGCATACTATAGCACGCCTTTTTTCATCATTTTTGAGGATTTGAAAAAAAAATCTAAATTTAAAAAAACATGGGTTATAGCCCATCATTTTTTTAATTTTTGAAAAAAAAATTAACCTCGTTTTTCATAATTTTTGAACATGGGCTATAGCCCCTACCGTACGGCAAACTATAGCACGCCTTTTTTCATCATTTTTGAGGATTTGGAAAAAAAAATCTAAATTAAAAAAAACATGGGTTATAGCCCATCGTTTTGAAAAAAAATTTACCTCGTTTTTCATCATTTTTGAACATGGGCTATAGCCCCTACCGTACGGCATACTATAGCACGCCGTTTTTCATCATTTTTGAGGATTTGAAAATAATTCAAATTTTCAAAAAACATGGGTTATAGCCCATCGTTTTTTTAATTTTTGAAAAAGAAATTAACCTCGTTTTTCATAATTTTTTAACATGGGCTATAGCCCCTACCGTACGGCATACTATAGCACGCAGTTTTTCATCATTTTTGAGGATTTGAAAAAATTTCAAAAAACATGGGTTATAGCCCATCATTTTTTTAATTAAAAAAAAAGAAATTAAACTCATTTTTCATCATTTTTTAACATGGGCTATAGCCCCTACCGTACGGCATACTATAGCACGCCGTTTTTCATCATTTTTGAGGATTTGAAAAAAAATCTAAATTTCAAAAAACATGGGTTATAGCCCATCGTTTTGAAAAAAACAATTAACCTCGTTTTTCATCATTTTTGAACATGGGCTATAGCCCCTACCGTACGGCATACTATAGCATGCCGTTTTTCATCATTTTTGAGGATTTGAAATAAATTCAAAATTTCAAAAAACATGGGTTATAGCCCATCGTTTTTTGAATTTTTGATATTTTTTTAACCTCCTTTTTTATCATTTTTGAACATGGGCTATAGCCCCTACCGTACGGCATACTATAGCACGCCGTTTTTCATCATTTTTGAGGATTTGAAAAAAATCTAAATCTAAAAAAACATGGGTTATAGCCCATAATTTTTTTAATTTTTGAAAAAAAAATTAACCTCGTTTTTCATAATTTTTGAACATGGGCTATAGCCCCTACCGTACGGCAAACTATAGCACGCCTTTTTTCATCATTTTTGAGGATTTGAAAAAAAATCTAAATTTAAAAAACATGGGTTATAGCCCATCGTTTTGAAAAAAAAATTTACCTCGTTTTTCATCATTTTTGAACATGGGCTATAGCCCCTACCGTACGGCATACTATAGCACGCCGTTTTTCATCATTTTTGAGGATTTGAAAAAAATTCAAAATTTCAAAAAACATGGGTTATAGCCCATCGTTTTTTGAATTTTTGAAAAAAAAAATTAACCTCGTTTTTCATCATTTTTTAACATGGGCTATAGCCCCTACCGTACGGCATACTATAGCACGTCGTTTTTCATCATTTTTGAGGATTTGAAAAAAATTCAAAATTTAAAAAAACATGGGTTATAGCCCATCGTTTTTTTAAATTTTGAAAAAAACATTAACCTCGTTTTTCATCATTTTTGAACATGGGCTATAGCCCCTACCGTACGGCATACTATAGCATGCAGTTTTTCATCATTTTTGAGGATTTGAAAAAAAATAAAAATTTCAAAAAACATGGGTTATAGCCCATCGTTTTTTGAAATGTTGAAAAAAAAAATTAACCTCGTTTTTCATCATTTTTGAACATGGGCTATAGCCCCTACCGTACGGCATACTATAGCACGCAGTTTTTCATCATTTTTGAGGATTTGAAAAAAAATCAAAATTTCAAAAAACATGGGTTATAGCCCATCGTTTTTTGAATTTTTGATTATTTTTTACCTTGTTTTTTATGATTTTTGAACATGGGCTATAGCCCCTACCGTACGGCATACTATAGCACGCCGTTTTTCATCATTTTTGAGGATTTAAAAAAAATCTAAATAAAAAAAAACATGGGTTATAGCCCATCGTTTTTTGAATTTTTGAAAAAAAAACATTAACCTCGTTTTTCATAATATTTGAACATGGGCTATAGCCCCTACCGTACGGCATACTATAGCACGCCGTTTTTCATCATTTTTGAGGATTTGAAAAAAATCTAAATCTAAAAAAACATGGGTTATAGCCCATCATTTTTTTTATTTTTGAAAAAAAAATTAACCTCGTTTTTCATAATTTTTGAACATGGGCTATAGCCCCTACCGTACGGCAAACTATAGCACGCCTTTTTTCATCATTTTTGAGGATTTGAAAAAAAATCTAAATTAAAAGAAACATGGGTTATAGCCCATCGTTTTTGAAAAAGAAATTAACCTCGTTTTTCATCATGTTTTAACATGGGCTATAGCCCCTACCGTACGGCATACTATAGCATGCCGTTTTTCATCATTTTTGAGGATTTGAAATAAATTCAAAATTTCAAAAAACATGGGTTATAGCCCATCGTTTTTTGAATTTTTGAATTTTTTTTAACCTCCTTTTTTATGATTTTTGAACATGGGCTATAGCCCCTACCGTACGGCATACTATAGCACGCCGTTTTTCATCATTTTTGAGGATTTGAAAAAAATCTAAATCTAAAAAAACATGGGTTATAGCCCATCATTTTTTTAATTTTTGAAAAAAAATTAACCTCGTTTTTCATAATTTTTGAACATGGGCTATAGCCCCTACCGTACGGCAAACTATAGCACGCCTTTTTTCATCATTTTTGAGGATTTGAAAAAAAAATCTAAATTTAAAAAAACATGGGTTATAGCCCATCATTTTTTTAATTTTTGAAAAAAAAATTAACCTCGTTTTTCATAATTTTTTAACATGGGCTATAGCCCCTACCGTACGGCAAACTATAGCACGCCTTTTTTCATCATTTTTGAGGATTTGAAAAAAAAATCTAAATTTAAAAAAACATGGGTTATAGCCCATCGTTTTGAAAAAAAAATTTACCTCGTTTTTCATCATTTTTGAACATGGGCTATAGCCCCTACCGTACGGCATACTATAGCACGCCGTTTTTCATCATTTTTGAGGATTTGAAAATAATTCAAATTTTCAAAAAACATGGGTTATAGCCCATCGTTTTTTTAATTTTTGAAAAAGAAATTAACCTCGTTTTTCATAATTTTTTAACATGGGCTATAGCCCCTACCGTACGGCATACTATAGCACGCAGTTTTTCATCATTTTTGAGGATTTGAAAAAATTTCAAAAAACATGGGTTATAGCCCATCATTTTTTTAATTAAAAAAAAAGAAATTAAACTCATTTTTCATCATTTTTTAACATGGGCTATAGCCCCTACCGTACGGCATACTATAGCACGCCGTTTTTCATCATTTTTGAGGATTTGAAAAAAAATCTAAATTTCAAAAAACATGGGTTATAGCCCATCGTTTTGAAAAAAACAATTAACCTCGTTTTTCATCATTTTTGAACATGGGCTATAGCCCCTACCGTACGGCATACTATAGCATGCCGTTTTTCATCATTTTTGAGGATTCAAAATTTCAAAAAACATGGGTTATAGCCCATCGTTTTTTGAATTTTTGATATTTTTTTAACCTCCTTTTTTATCATTTTTGAACATGGGCTATAGCCCCTACCGTACGGCATACTATAGCACGCCGTTTTTCATCATTTTTGAGGATTTGAAAAAAATCTAAATCTAAAAAAACATGGGTTATAGCCCATCATTTTTTTAATTTTTGAAAAAAAAAATTACCTCGTTTTTCATAATTTTTGAACATGGGCTATAGCCCCTACCGTACGGCAAACTATAGCACGCCTTTTTTCATCATTTTTGAGGATTTGAAAAAAAATCTAAATTTAAAAAAACATGGGTTATAGCCCATCGTTTTGAAAAAAAAATTAACCTCGTTTTTCATCATTTTTGAACATGGGCTATAGCCCCTACCGTACGGCATACTATAGCACGCCGTTTTTCATCATTTTTGAGGATTTGAAAAAAATTCAAATTTTCAAAAAACATGGGTTATAGACCATCGTTTTTTTTTTTTTTGAAAAAGAAATTAACCTCGTTTTTCATAATTTTTTAACATGGGCTATAGCCCCTACCGTACGGCATACTATAGCACGCCGTTTTTCATCATTTTTGAGGATTTGAAAAAAAATCTAAATTTCAAAAACATGGGTTATAGCCCATCGTTATTTGAATTTTTGAAAAGAAAAATTACCTCGTTTTTCATCATTTTTGAACATGGGCTATAGCCCCTACCGTACGGCATACCATAGCACGTCGTTTTTCATCATTTTTGAGGATTTTAAAAAAATTCAACATTTCAAAAAACATGGGTTATAGCCCATCGTTTTTTGAAATTTTGAAAATAGAATTTAACCTCGTTTTTCATCATTTTTGAACATGGGCTATAGCCCCTACCGTACGGCATACTATAGCACGCCGTTTTTTCATCATTTTTGAGGATTTGAAAAAAAATTCAAATTTCAAAAACATGGGTTATAGCCCATCGTTTTTTTAATTTTTGAAAAAAGATTAACCTCGTTTTTCATCATTTTTGAACATGGGCTATAGCCCCTACCGTACGGCATACTATAGCACGTCGTTTTTCATCATTTTTGAGGATTTGAAAAAAAATCAAAATTTCAAAAACATGGGTTATAGCCCATCGTTTTTTGAATTTTTGAAAATATAATTTAACCTCGTTTTTCATCATTTTTTAACATGGGCTATAGCCCCTACCGTACGGCATACTATAGCACGCTGTTTTTCATCATTTTTGAGGATTTGAAAAAAAATCTAACTTTCAAAAAACATGGGTTATAGCCCATCGTTTTTTGAATTTTTGAAAAAGAAATGAACCTCGTTTTTCATCATTTTTTAACATGGGCTATAGCCCCTACCGTACGGCATACTATAGCACGCAGTTTTTCATCATTTTTGAGGATTTGAAAATTTTTAAAAATTTCAAAAAACATTGGTTATAGCCCATCATTTTTTTAATTAAAAAAAAAAGAAATTAACCTCGTTTTTCATCATTTTTGAACATGGGCTATAGCCCCTACCGTACGGCATACTATAGCACGCCGTTTTTCATCATTTTTGAGGATTTGAAAAAAATCTAAATCTAAAAAAACATGGGTTATAGCCCATCGTTTTTTGAATTTAAAAAAATAATAATTAACCTCGTTTTTCATAATTTTTGAACATGGGCTATAGCCCCTACCGTACGGCATACTATAGCACGCCTTTTTTCATCATTTTTGAGGATTTGAAAAAAAATCTAAATTTCAAAAAACATGGGTTATAGCCCATCGTTTTGAAAAAAAGATTTACCTCGTTTTTCATCATTTTTGAACATGGGCTATAGCCCCTACCGTACGGCATACTATAGCACGCCGTTTTTCATCATTTTTGAGGATTTGAAAAAAAATCAAAATTTCAAAAACATGGGTTATAGCCCATCGTTTTTTGAAAAAAAAAAAAAAAAAAAACTCGTTTTTCATCATTTTTGAACATGGGCTATAGCCCCTACCGTACGGCATACTATAGCACGTCATTTTTCATCATTTTTGAGGATTTGAAAAAAATTCAACATTTCAAAAAACATGGGTTATAGCCCATCGTTTTTTTTAATTTTGAAAAAAAGGTTTTACCTCTTTTTTCATCATTTTGAACATAGGCTATAGCCCCTACCGTACGGCATACTATAGCACGCCGTTTTTCATCATTTTTGAGGATTTGAAATAAATTCAAAATTTCAAAAAACATGGGTTATAGCCCATCGTTTTTTTAATTTTTGATTTTTTTAACCTCGTTTTTTATGATTTTTGAACATGGGCTATAGCCCCTACCGTACGGCATACTATAGCACGCCGTTTTTCATCATTTTTGAGGATTTGAAAAAAATCTAAATCTAAAAAAACATGGGTTATAGCCCATCGTTTTTTTAATTTTTGAAAAAAATAATTAACCTCGTTTTTCATAATTTTTGAACATGGGCTATAGCCCCTACCGTACGGCATACTATAGCACGCCTTTTTTCATCATTTTTGAGGATTTGAAAAAAAATCTAAATTTCAAAAAACATGGGTTATAGCCCATCGTTTTGAAAAAAAGATTTACCTCGTTTTTCATCATTTTTGAACATGGGCTATAGCCCCTACCGTACGGCATACTATAGCACGCCGTTTTTCATATTTTTTGAGGATTTGAAAAAAATTCAAAATTTCAAAAAAATGGGTTATAGCCCATCGTTTTTTAATTAAAAAAAAAGAAATTAACCTCGTTTTTCATCATTTTTGAACATGGGCTATAGCCCCTACCGTACGGCATACTATAGCACGCCGTTTTTCATCATTTTTGAGGATTTGAAAAAAAATCTAAATTTAAAAAAACATGGGTTATAGCCCATCGTTTTTTGAATTTTTGACAAAAAAAATTAACCTTGTTTTTCATCATTTTTGAACATGGGCTATAGCCCCTACCGTACGGCATACTATAGCACGTCGTTTTTCATCATTTTTGAGGATTTGAAAAAAATTCAACATTTCAAAAAACATGGGTTATAGCCCATCGTTTTTTAAAAATTTTAAAATAGAATTTAACCTAGTTTTTCATCATTTTTGAACATGGGCTATAGCCCCTACCGTACGGCATACTATAGCACGCCGTTTTTCATCATTTTTGAAGATTTGAAATAAATTCAAAATTTCAAAAAACATGGGTTATAGCCCATCGTTTTTTGAATTTTTGATTTTTTTTTAACCTCGTTTTTTATGATTTTTGAACATGGGCTATAGCCCCTACCGTACGGCATACTATAGCACGCCGTTTTTCATCATTTTTGAAGATTTGAAATAAATTCAAAATTTCAAAAAACATGGGTTATAGCCCATCGTTTTTTGAAAATTTGAAAATATAATTTAACCTCGTTTTTCATCATTTTTGAACATGGGCTATAACCCCTACCGTACGGCATACTATAGCACGCCGTTTTTCATCATTTTTGAGGATTTGAAATCAATTCAAAATTTCAAAAAACATGGGTTATAGCCCATCGTTTTTTGAATTTTTGATTTTTTTTTAACCTCGTTTTTTATGATTTTTGAACATGGGCTATAGCCCCTACCGTACGGCATACTATAGCATGCCGTTTTTCATCATTTTTGAGGATTTGAAATAAATTCAAATTTTCAAAAAACATGGGTTATAGCCCATCGTTTTTTGATTTTTTTTTTTTTTTTTAACCTCGTTTTTTATGATTTTTGAACATGGGCTATAGCCCCTACCGTACGGCATACTATAGCACGCCGTTTTTCATCATTTTTGAGGATTTGAAATAAATTCAAAATTTCAAAAAATATGGGTTATAGCCCATCGTTTTTTGAATTTTTGATTTTTTTTTTACCTCGTTTTTTATGATTTTTGAACCTGGGCTATAGCCCCTACCGTACGGCATACTATAGCACGCCGTTTTTCATCATTTTTGAGGATTTGAAAAAAAATCTAAATTTCAAAAAACATGGGTTATAGCCCATCGTTTTTTGAATTTTTGACAAAAAAAATTAAGCTTGTTTTTCATCATTTTTGAACATGGGCTATAGCCCCTACCGTACGGCATACTATAGCACGTCGTTTTTCATCATTTTTGAGGATTTGAAAAAAATTCAACATTTCAAAAAACATGGGTTATAGCCCATCGTTTTTTAAAATTTTGAAAATAGAATTTAACCTCGTTTTTCATCATTTTTGAACATGGGCTATAGCCCCTACCGTACGGCATACTATAGCACGTCGTTTTTCATCATTTTTGAGGATTTGAAAAAAATTCAAAATTTCAAAAAACATGGGTTATAGCCCATCGTTTTTTAAAAATTTGAAAAAAACATTAACCTCGTTTTTCATCATTTTTGAACATGGGCTATAGCCCCTACCGTACGGCATACTATAGCATGCCGTTTTTCATCATTTTTGAGGATTTGAAAAAAAATCAAAATTTAAAAAAACATGGGTTATAGCCCATCGTTTTTTGAAATGTTGAAAAAAAAAATTAACCTTGTTTTTCATCATTTTTAACACGGGCTATAGCCCCTACCGTACGGCATACTATAGCACGCAGTTTTTTATCATTTTTGAGGATTTGAAATCAATTCAAAATTTCAAAAAACATGGGTTATAGCCCATCGTTTTTTGAATTTTTGATTTTTTTTTACCTCGTTTTTTATGATTTTTGAACATGGGCTATAGCCCCTTCCGTACGGCATACTATAGCACGCCGTTTTTCATCATTTTTGAGGATTTGAAAAAAATCTAAATTTCAAAAAACATGGGTTATAGCCCATCGTTTTTTGAATTTAAAAAAAAAAAACATTAACCTCGTTTTTCATAATATTTGAACATGGGCTATAGCCCCTACCGTACGGCATACTATAGCACGCCGTTTTTCATCATTTTTGAGGATTTGAAAAGAAATTCAAAATTTCAAAAAACATGGGTTATAGCCCATCGTTTTTTGAATTTTTGAAAAAAAAAAATTACCTCGTTTTTCATAATTTTTGAACATGGGCTATAGCCCCTACCGTACGGCATACTATAGCACGCCTTTTTTCATCATTTTTGAGGATTTGAAAAAAAAATCTAAATTTAAAAAAACATGGGTTATAGCCCATCGTTTTGAAAAAAAAATTAACCTCGTTTTTCATCATTTTTGAACATGGGCTATAGCCCCTACCGTACGGCATACTATAGCACGCCGTTTTTCATCATTTTTGAGGATTCGAAAAAAAAATCAAATTAAAAAAAACATGGGTTATAGCCCATCGTTTTTGTTGAATTTTTGAAAAAAAAACATTAACCTCGTTTTTCATAATTTTTGAACATGGGCTATAGCCCCTACCGTACGGCATACTATAGCACGCCTTTTTTCATCATTTTTGAGGAGTTGAAAAAAAATCTAAATTTGGAAAAACATGGGTTATAGCCCATCGTTTTGAAAAAAAAAATTACCTCGTTTTTCATCATTTTTGAACATGGGCTATAGCCCCTACCGTACGGCATACTATAGCACGCCGTTTTTCATCATTTTTGAGGATTTGAAAAAAAATCTAAATAAAAAAAAACATGGGTTATAGCCCATCATTTTTTTTATTTTTGAAAAAAAAATTAACCTCGTTTTTCATAATTTTTGAACATGGGCTATAGCCCCTACCGTACGGCATACTATAGCACGCCTTTTTTCATCATTTTTGAGGATTTGAAAAAAAAATCTAAATTTAAAAAAACATGGGTTATAGCCCATCGTTTTGAAAAAAAAATTAACCTCGTTTTTCATCATTTTTGAACATGGGCTATAGCCCCTACCGTACGGCATACTATAGCACGCCGTTTTTCATCATTTTTGAGGATTCGAAAAAAAATTCAAATTAAAAAAAACATGGGTTATAGCCCATCGTTTTTGTTGAATTTTTGAAAAAAAAACATTAACCTCGTTTTTCATAATTTTTGAACATGGGCTATAGCCCCTACCGTACGGCATACTATAGCACGCCTTTTTTCATCATTTTTGAGGAGTTGAAAAAAAATCTAAATTTGGAAAAACATGGGTTATAGCCCATCGTTTTGAAAAAAAAAATTACCTCGTTTTTCATCATTTTTGAACATGGGCTATAGCCCCTACCGTACGGCATACTATAGCACGCCGTTTTTCATCATTTTTGAGGATTTGAAAAAAATTCAAAATTTCAAAAAACATGGGTTATAGCCCATCGTTTTTTGAATTTTTGAAAAAAGAAATTAACCTCGTTTTTCATCATTTTTGAACATGGGCTATAGCCCCTACCGTACGGCATACTATAGCACGCCGTTTTTCATCATTTTTGAGGATTCGAAAAAAAATTCAAATAAAAAAAAACATGGGTTATAGCCCATCGTTTTTTGATTATTATTATTTTCTTTTAACCTCGTTTTTCATCATTTTTGAACATGGGCTATAGCCCCTACCGTACGGCATACTATAGCAAGCCTTTTTTCATCATTTTTGAGGATTTGAAAAAAAATCTAAATTTGGAAAAACATGGGTTATAGCCCATCGTTTTGAAAAAAAAAATTACCTCGTTTTTCATCATTTTTGAACATGGGCTATAGCCCCTACCGTACGGCATACTATAGCACGCCGTTTTTCATCATTTTTGAGGATTTGAAAAAAATTCAAAATTTCAAAAAACATGGGTTATAGCCCATCGTTTTTTGAATTTTAAAAAAAAAAATTAACCTCGTTTTTCATCATTTTTTAACATGGGCTATAGCCCCTACCGTACGGCATACTATAGCACGCCGTTTTTCATCATTTTTGAGGATTTTAAATCAATTCAAAATTTCAAAAAACATGGGTTATAGCCCATCGTTTTTTTAATTTTTGATTTTTTTTTACCTCGTTTTTTATGATTTTTGAACATGGGCTATAGCCCCTACCGTACGGCATACTATAGCACGCCGTTTTTCATCATTATTGGGGATTTGAAAAAAATTCAAAATTTCAAAAAACATGGGTTATAGCCCATCGTTTTTTGAAATTTTGATAATATAATTTAACCTCGTTTTTCATCATTTTTGAACATGGGCTATAGCCCCTACCGTACGGCATACTATAGCACGTCGTTTTTCATCATTTTTGAGGATTTGAAAAAAATTAAAAATTTCAAAAAACATGGGTTATAGCCCATCGTTTTTTGAAATTTTGAAAATATAATTTAACCTCGTTTTTCATCATTTTTGAACATGGGCTATAGCCCCTACCGTACGGCATACTATAGCACGCCGTTTTTCATCATTTTTGAGGATTTGAAAAAAATTCAAAATTTCAAAAAACATGGGTTATAGCCCATCGTTTTTTTAATTTTTGAAAAAAAAATTAACCTCGTTTTTCATCATTTTTTAACATGGGCTATAGCCCCTACCGTACGGCATACTATAGCACGCCGTTTTTCATCATTTTTGAGGATTTGAAAAAAAATCAAAATTTCAAAAAACATGGGTTATAGCCCATCGTTTTTTGAATTTTTGAAAAAGGAATTAACCTCGTTTTTCATCATTTTTGAACATGGGCTATAGCCCCTACCGTACGGCATACTATAGCACGTCGTTTTTCATCATTTTTGAGGATTTGAAAAAAATTCAAAATTTCAAAAAACATGGGTTATAGCCCATCGTTTTTTGAAATGTTGAAAAAAAAAATTAACCTTGTTTTTCATTATTTTTAACATGGGCTATAGCCCCTACCGTACGGCATACTATAGCACGCAGTTTTTCATCATTTTTGAGGATTTGAAATCAATTCAAAATTTCAAAAAACATGGGTTATAGCCCATCGTTTTTTGAATTTTTGATTTTTTTTTACCTCGTTTTTTATGATTTTTGAACATGGGCTATAGCCCCTTCCGTACGGCATACTATAGCACGCCATTTTTCATCATTTTTGAGGATTTGAAAAAAATCTAAATTTCAAAAAACATGGGTTATAGCCCATCGTTTTTTGAATTTTTGAAAAAAAAACATTAACCTCGTTTTTCATAATATTTGAACATGGGCTATAGCCCCTACCGTACGGCATACTATAGCACGCCGTTTTTCATCATTTTTGAGGATTTGAAAAGAAATTCAAAATTTCAAAAAACATTGGTTATAGCCCATCGTTTTTTGAATTTTTGAAAAAAAAAAATTTACCTCGTTTTTCATAATTTTTGAACATGGGCTATAGCCCCTACCGTACGGCATACTATAGCACGCCTTTTTTCATCATTTTTGAGGATTTGAAAAAAAATCAAAATTTCAAAAATCATGGGTTATAGCCCATCGTTTTGAAAAAAAAATTAACCTCGTTTTTCATCATTTTTGAACATGGGCTATAGCCCCTACCGTACGGCATACTATAGCATGCCGTTTTTCATCATTTTTGAGGATTTTAAATAAATTCAAAATTTCAAAAAACATGGGTTATAGCCCATCGTTTTTTGAATTTTTGAATTTTTTTTAACCTCCTTTTTTATGATTTTTGAACATGGGCTATAGCCCCTACCGTACGGCATACTATAGCACGCCGTTTTTCATCATTTTTGAGGATTTGAAAAAAATCTAAATAAAAAAAAACATGGGTTATAGCCCATAATTTTTTTAATTTTTGAAAAAAAAATTAACCTAGTTTTTCATAATTTTTGAACATGGGCTATAGCCCCTACCGTACGGCAAACTATAGCACGCCTTTTTTCATCATTTTTGAGGATTTGAAAAAAAATCTAAATTTGGAAAAACATGGGTTATAGCCCATCGTTTTGAAAAAAAAATTTACCTCGTTTTTCATCATTTTTGAACATGGGCTATAGCCCCTACCGTACGGCATACTATAGCACGCCGTTTTTCATCATTTTTGAGGATTTGAAAAAAATTCAAAATTTCAAAAAACATGGGTTATAGCCCATCGTTTTTTGAATTTTTGAAAAAAAAAATTAACCTCGTTTTTCATCATTTTTTAACATGGGCTATAGCCCCTACCGTACGGCATACTATAGCACGCCGTTTTTCATCATTTTTGAGGATTTGAAAAAAATTCAAAATTTCAAAAAACATGGGTTATAGCCCATCGTTTTTTGAAATTTTGATAATATAATTTAACCTCGTTTTTCATCATTTTTGAACATGGGCTATAGCCCCTACCGTACGGCATACTATAGCACGCCGTTTTTCATCATTTTTGAGGATTTGAAAAAAATTCAAAATTTCAAAAAACATGGGTTATAGCCCATCGTTTTTTGAATTTTTGAAAAAAAAAATTAACCTCGTTTTTCATCATTTTTTAACATGGGCTATAGCCCCTACCGTACGGCATACTATAGCACGCCGTTTTTCATCATTTTTGAGGATTTGAAAAAAATTCAAAATTTCAAAAAACATGGGTTATAGCCCATCGTTTTTTGAATTTTTGAAAAAAAAATTAACCTCGTTTTTCATCATTTTTTAACATGGGCTATAGCCCCTACCGTACGGCATACTATAGCACGCCGTTTTTCATCATTTTTGAGGATTTTAAATCAATTCAAAATTTCAAAAAACATGGGTTATAGCCCATCGTTTTTTTAATTTTTGATTTTTTTTTACCTCGTTTTTTATGATTTTTGAACATGGGCTATAGCCCCTACCGTACGGCATACTATAGCACGCCGTTTTTCATCATTATTGGGGATTTGAAAAAAATTCAAAATTTCAAAAAACATGGGTTATAGCCCATCGTTTTTTGAAATTTTGATAATATAATTTAACCTCGTTTTTCATCATTTTTGAACATGGGCTATAGCCCCTACCGTACGGCATACTATAGCACGTCGTTTTTCATCATTTTTGAGGATTTGAAAAAAATTAAAAATTTCAAAAAACATGGGTTATAGCCCATCGTTTTTTGAAATTTTGAAAATATAATTTAACCTCGTTTTTCATCATTTTTGAACATGGGCTATAGCCCCTACCGTACGGCATACTATAGCACGCCGTTTTTCATCATTTTTGAGGATTTGAAAAAAATTCAAAATTTCAAAAAACATGGGTTATAGCCCATCGTTTTTTTAATTTTTGAAAAAAAAATTAACCTCGTTTTTCATCATTTTTTAACATGGGCTATAGCCCCTACCGTACGGCATACTATAGCACGCCGTTTTTCATCATTTTTGAGGATTTGAAAAAAAATCAAAATTTCAAAAAACATGGGTTATAGCCCATCGTTTTTTGAATTTTTGAAAAAGGAATTAACCTCGTTTTTCATCATTTTTGAACATGGGCTATAGCCCCTACCGTACGGCATACTATAGCACGTCGTTTTTCATCATTTTTGAGGATTTGAAAAAAATTCAAAATTTCAAAAAACATGGGTTATAGCCCATCGTTTTTTGAAATGTTGAAAAAAAAAATTAACCTTGTTTTTCATCATTTTTAACATGGGCTATAGCCCCTACCGTACGGCATACTATAGCACGCAGTTTTTCATCATTTTTGAGGATTTGAAATCAATTCAAAATTTCAAAAAACATGGGTTATAGCCCATCGTTTTTTGAATTTTTGATTTTTTTTTACCTCGTTTTTTATGATTTTTGAACATGGGCTATAGCCCCTTCCGTACGGCATACTATAGCACGCCATTTTTCATCATTTTTGAGGATTTGAAAAAAATCTAAATTTCAAAAAACATGGGTTATAGCCCATCGTTTTTTGAATTTTTGAAAAAAAAACATTAACCTCGTTTTTCATAATATTTGAACATGGGCTATAGCCCCTACCGTACGGCATACTATAGCACGCCGTTTTTCATCATTTTTGAGGATTTGAAAAGAAATTCAAAATTTCAAAAAACATTGGTTATAGCCCATCGTTTTTTGAATTTTTGAAAAAAAAAAATTTACCTCGTTTTTCATAATTTTTGAACATGGGCTATAGCCCCTACCGTACGGCATACTATAGCACGCCTTTTTTCATCATTTTTGAGGATTTGAAAAAAAATCTAAATTTCAAAAATCATGGGTTATAGCCCATCGTTTTGAAAAAAAAATTAACCTCGTTTTTCATCATTTTTGAACATGGGCTATAGCCCCTACCGTACGGCATACTATAGCATGCCGTTTTTCATCATTTTTGAGGATTTTAAATAAATTCAAAATTTCAAAAAACATGGGTTATAGCCCATCGTTTTTTGAATTTTTGAATTTTTTTTAACCTCCTTTTTTATGATTTTTGAACATGGGCTATAGCCCCTACCGTACGGCATACTATAGCACGCCGTTTTTCATCATTTTTGAGGATTTGAAAAAAATCTAAATAAAAAAAAACATGGGTTATAGCCCATAATTTTTTTAATTTTTGAAAAAAAAATTAACCTCGTTTTTCATAATTTTTGAACATGGGCTATAGCCCCTACCGTACGGCAAACTATAGCACGCCTTTTTTCATCATTTTTGAGGATTTGAAAAAAAATCTAAATTTGGAAAAACATGGGTTATAGCCCATCGTTTTGAAAAAAAAATTTACCTCGTTTTTCATCATTTTTGAACATGGGCTATAGCCCCTACCGTACGGCATACTATAGCACGCCGTTTTTCATCATTTTTGAGGATTTGAAAAAAATTCAAAATTTCAAAAAACATGGGTTATAGCCCATCGTTTTTTGAATTTTTGAAAAAAAAAATTAACCTCGTTTTTCATCATTTTTTAACATGGGCTATAGCCCCTACCGTACGGCATACTATAGCACGCCGTTTTTCATCATTTTTGAGGATTTGAAAAAAATTCAAAATTTCAAAAAACATGGGTTATAGCCCATCGTTTTTTGAAATTTTGATAATATAATTTAACCTCGTTTTTCATCATTTTTGAACATGGGCTATAGCCCCTACCGTACGGCATACTATAGCACGCCGTTTTTCATCATTTTTGAGGATTTGAAAAAAATTCAAAATTTCAAAAAACATGGGTTATAGCCCATCGTTTTTTGAATTTTTGAAAAAAAAAATTAACCTCGTTTTTCATCATTTTTTAACATGGGCTATAGCCCCTACCGTACGGCATACTATAGCACGCCGTTTTTCATCATTTTTGAGGATTTGAAAAAAAAATCAAAATTTCAAAAAACATTTTGAATTTTTGAAAAAAGAATTAACCTCGTTTTTCATCATTTTTTAACATGGGCTATAGCCCCTACCGTACGGCATACTATAGCACGTCGTTTTTCATCATTTTTGAGGATTTGAAAAAAATTCAAAATTTCAAAAAACATGGGTTATAGCCCATCGTTTTTTTAAATTTTGAAAAAAACATTAACCTCGTTTTTCATCATTTTTTAACATGGGCTATAGCCCCTACCGTACGGCATACTATAGCATGCCGTTTTTCATCATTTTTGAGGATTTGAAAAAAAATAAAAATTAAAAAAAACATGGGTTATAGCCCATCGTTTTTTGAAATGTTGAAAAAAAAATTAACCTCGTTTTTCATCATTTTTGAACATGGGCTATAGCCCCTACCGTACGGCATACTATAGCACGCCGTTTTTCATCATTTTTGAGGATTTGAAAAAAAATCAAAATTTCAAAAAACATGGGTTATAGCCCATCGTTTTTTGAATTTTTGAAAAAAGAATTAACCTCGTTTTTCATCATTTTTGAACATGGGCTATAGCCCCTACCGTACGGCATACTATAGCACGTTGTTTTTCATCATTTTTGAGGATTTGAAAAAAATTCAAAATTTCAAAAAACATGGGTTATAGCCCATCGTTTTTTAAAATTTTGTAAAAAACATTAACCTCGTTTTTCATCATTTTTGAACATGGGCTATAGCCCCTACCGTACGGCATACTATAGCATGCCGTTTTTCATCATTTTTGAGGATTTGAAAAAAAATCAAAATTTCAAAAAACATGGGTTATAGCCCATCGTTTTTTGAAATGTTGAAAAATAAAATTAACCTTGTTTTTCATCATTTTTTAACATGGGCTATAGCCCCTACCATACGGCATACTATAGCACGCAGTTTTTCATCATTTTTGAGGATTTGAAATCAATTCAAAATTTCAAAAAACATGGGTTATAGCCCATCGTTTTTTGAATTTTTGATTATTTTTTACCTCGTTTTTTATGATTTTTGAACATGGGCTATAGCCCCTACCGTACGGCATACTATAGCACGCCGTTTTTCATCATTTTTGAGGATTTAAAAAAAATCTAAATTAAAAAAAAACATGGGTTATAGCCCATCGTTTTTTGAATTTTTGAAAAAAAAACATTAACCTCGTTTTTCATAATATTTGAACATGGGCTATAGCCCCTACCGTACGGCATACTATAGCACGCCGTTTTTCATCATTTTTGAGGATTTGAAAAAAATCTAAATCTAAAAAAACATGGGTTATAGCCCATCATTTTTTTAATTTTTGAAAAAAAAATTAACCTCGTTTTTCATAATTTTTGAACATGGGCTATAGCCCCTACCGTACGGCAAACTATAGCACGCCTTTTTTCATCATTTTTGAGGATTTGAAAAAAAATCTAAATTAAAAGAAACATGGGTTATAGCCCATCGTTTTGGAAAAAAAATTAACCTCGTTTTTCATCATTTTTGAACATGGGCTATAGCCCCTACCGTACGGCATACTATAGCACGCCGTTTTTCATCATTTTTGAGGATTTGAAAAAAATTCAAAATTTCAAAAAACATGGGTTATAGCCCATCGTTTTTTTAATTTTTGAAAAAGAAATTAACCTCGTTTTTCATCATGTTTTAACATGGGCTATAGCCCCTACCGTACGGCATACTATAGCATGCCGTTTTTCATCATTTTTGAGGATTTGAAATAAATTCAAAATTTCAAAAAACATGGGTTATAGCCCATCGTTTTTTGAATTTTTTAATTTTTTTTAACCTCCTTTTTTATGATTTTTGAACATGGGCTATAGCCCCTACCGTACGGCATACTATAGCACGCCTTTTTTCATCATTTTTGAGGATTTGAAAAAAAAATCTAAATTTAAAAAAACATGGGTTATAGCCCATCATTTTTTTAATTTTTGAAAAAAAAATTAACCTCGTTTTTCATAATTTTTGAACATGGGCTATAGCCCCTACCGTACGGCAAACTATAGCACGCCTTTTTTCATCATTTTTGAGGATTTGAAAAAAAAATCTAAATTTAAAAAAACATGGGTTATAGCCCATCGTTTTGAAAAAAGAAATTACCTCGTTTTTCATCATTTTTGAACATGGGCTATAGCCCCTACCGTACGGCATACTATAGCACGCCGTTTTTCATCATTTTTGAGGATTTGAAAATAATTCAAATTTTCAAAAAACATGGGTTATAGCCCATCGTTTTTTTAATTTTTGAAAAAGAAATTAACCTCGTTTTTCATAATTTTTTAACATGGGCTATAGCCCCTACCGTACGGCATACTATAGCACGCAGTTTTTCATCATTTTTGAGGATTTGAAAAAATTTCAAAAAACATGGGTTATAGCCCATCATTTTTTTAATTAAAAAAAAAGAAATTAAACTCATTTTTCATCATTTTTTAACATGGGCTATAGCCCCTACCGTACGGCATACTATAGCACGCCGTTTTTCATCATTTTTGAGGATTTGAAAAAAAATCTAAATTTCAAAAAACATGGGTTATAGCCCATCGTTTTGAAAAAAACAATTAACCTCGTTTTTCATCATTTTTGAACATGGGCTATAGCCCCTACCGTACGGCATACTATAGCATGCCGTTTTTCATCATTTTTGAGGATTTGAAATAAATTCAAAATTTCAAAAAACATGGGTTATAGCCCATCGTTTTTTGAATTTTTGATATTTTTTTAACCTCCTTTTTTATCATTTTTGAACATGGGCTATAGCCCCTACCGTACGGCATACTATAGCACGCCGTTTTTCATCATTTTTGAGGATTTGAAAAAAATCTAAATCTAAAAAAACATGGGTTATAGCCCATAATTTTTTTAATTTTTGAAAAAAAAATTAACCTCGTTTTTCATAATTTTTGAACATGGGCTATAGCCCCTACCGTACGGCAAACTATAGCACGCCTTTTTTCATCATTTTTGAGGATTTGAAAAAAAATCTAAATTTAAAAAAACATGGGTTATAGCCCATCGTTTTGAAAAAAAAATTTACCTCGTTTTTCATCATTTTTGAACATGGGCTATAGCCCCTACCGTACGGCATACTATAGCACGCCGTTTTTCATCATTTTTGAGGATTTGAAAAAAATTCAAAATTTCAAAAAACATGGGTTATAGCCCATCGTTTTTTGAATTTTTGAAAAAAAAAATTAACCTCGTTTTTCATCATTTTTTAACATGGGCTATAGCCCCTACCGTACGGCATACTATAGCACGTCGTTTTTCATCATTTTTGAGGATTTGAAAAAAATTCAAAATTTCAAAAAACATGGGTTATAGCCCCTACCGTACGGCATACTATAGCACGCCTTTTTTCATCATTTTTGAGGATTTGAAAAAAAAATCTAAATTTAAAAAAACATGGGTTATAGCCCATCATTTTTTTAATTTTTGAAAAAAAAATTAACCTTGTTTTTCATAATTTTTGAACATGGGCTATAGCCCCTACCGTACGGCAAACTATAGCACGCCTTTTTTCATCATTTTTGAGGATTTGAAAAACAAATCTAAATTTAAAAAAACATGGGTTATAGCCCATCGTTTTGAAAAAAAAAATTACCTCGTTTTTCATCATTTTTGAACATGGGCTATAGCCCCTACCGTACGGCATACTATAGCACGCCGTTTTTCATCATTTTTGAGGATTTGAAAATAATTCAAATTTTCAAAAAACATGGGTTATAGCCCATCGTTTTTTTAATTTTTGAAAAAGAAATTAACCTCGTTTTTCATAATTTTTTAACATGGGCTATAGCCCCTACCGTACGGCATACTATAGCACGCAGTTTTTCATCATTTTTGAGGATTTGAAAAAATTTCAAAAAACATGGGTTATAGCCCATCATTTTTTTAATTAAAAAAAAAGAAATTAAACTCATTTTTCATCATTTTTTAACATGGGCTATAGCCCCTACCGTACGGCATACTATAGCACGCCGTTTTTCATCATTTTTGAGGATTTGAAAAAAAATCTAAATTTCAAAAAACATGGGTTATAGCCCATCGTTTTGAAAAAAACAATTAACCTCGTTTTTCATCATTTTTGAACATGGGCTATAGCCCCTACCGTACGGCATACTATAGCACGCCGTTTTTCATCATTTTTGAGGATTTGAAAAAAATTCAAAATTTCAAAAAACATGGGTTATAGCCCATCGTTTTTTGAATTTTTGATATTTTTTTAACCTCCTTTTTTATCATTTTTGAACATGGGCTATAGCCCCTACCGTACGGCATACTATAGCACGCCGTTTTTCATCATTTTTGAGGATTTGAAAAAAATCTAAATCTAAAAAAACATGGGTTATAGCCCATAATTTTTTTAATTTTTGAAAAAAAAATTAACCTCGTTTTTCATCATTTTTGAACATGGGCTATAGCCCCTACCGTACGGCAAACTATAGCACGCCTTTTTTCATCATTTTTGAGGATTTGAAAAAAAATCTAAATTTAAAAAAACATGGGTTATAGCCCATCGTTTTGAAAAAAAAATTAACCTCGTTTTTCATCATTTTTGAACATGGGCTATAGCCCCTACCGTACGGCATACTATAGCACGCCGTTTTTCATCATTTTTGAGGATTTGAAAAAAAATCAAAATTTCAAAAAACATGGGTTATAGCCCATCGTTTTTTGAATTTTTGAAAAAAGAATTAACCTCGTTTTTCATCATTTTTGAACATGGGCTATAGCCCCTACCGTACGGCATACTATAGCACGTTGTTTTTCATCATTTTTGAGGATTTGAAAAAAAATCAAAATTTCAAAAAACATGGGTTATAGCCCATCGTTTTTTTAAATTTTGAAAAAAACATTAACCTCGTTTTTCATCATTTTTGAACATGGGCTATAGCCCCTACCGTACGGCATACTATAGCATGCCGTTTTTCATCATTTTTGAGGATTTGAAAAAAAATCAAAATTTCAAAAAACATGGGTTATAGCCCATCGTTTTTTGAAATGTTGAAAAAAAAAATTAACCTCGTTTTTCATCATTTTTGAACATGGGCTATAGCCCCTACCGTACGGCATACTATAGCACGCAGTTTTTCATCATTTTTGAGGATTTGAAATCAATTCAAAATTTCAAAAAACATGGGTTATAGCCCATCGTTTTTTGAATTTTTGATTATTTTTTACCTCGTTTTTTATGATTTTTGAACATGGGCTATAGCCCCTACCGTACGGCATACTATAGCACGCCGTTTTTCATCATTTTTGAGGATTTAAAAAAAATCTAAATTAAAAAAAACATGGGTTATAGCCCATCGTTTTTTGAATTTTTGAAAAAAAAACATTAACCTCGTTTTTCATAATATTTGAACATGGGCTATAGCCCCTACCGTACGGCATACTATAGCACGCCGTTTTTCATCATTTTTGAGGATTTGAAAAAAATCTAAATCTAAAAAAACATGGGTTATAGCCCATCATTTTTTTAATTTTTGAAAAAAAAATTAACCTCGTTTTTCATAATTTTTGAACATGGGCTATAGCCCCTACCGTACGGCAAACTATAGCACGCCTTTTTTCATCATTTTTGAGGATTTGAAAAAAAATCTAAATTAAAAGAAACATGGGTTATAGCCCATCGTTTTTGAAAAAGAAATTAACCTCGTTTTTCATCATGTTTTAACATGGGCTATAGCCCCTACCGTACGGCATACTATACGCTCTGGATTAAGAGCGTCTGCTAAATGCCTAAATTGTAAATTGTAAATTGTAAAAAAAAATTAACCTCGTTTTTCATAATTTTTGAACATGGGCTATAGCCCCTACCGTACGGCAAACTATAGCACGCCTTTTTTCATCATTTTTGAGGATTTGAAAAAAAAATCTAAATTTAAAAAAACATGGGTTATAGCCCATCGTTTTGAAAAAATAATTTACCTAGTTTTTCATCATTTTTGAACATGGGCTATAGCCCCTACCGTACGGCATACTATAGCACGCCGTTTTTCATCATTTTTGAGGATTTGAAAATAATTCAAATTTTCAAAAAACATGGGTTATAGCCCATCGTTTTTTTAATTTTTGAAAAAGAAATTAACCTCGTTTTTCATAATTTTTTAACATGGGCTATAGCCCCTACCGTACGGCATACTATAGCACGCAGTTTTTCATCATTTTTGAGGATTTGAAAAAAATTCAAAAAACATGGGTTATAGCCCATCATTTTTTTAATTAAAAAAAAAGAAATTAAACTCATTTTTCATCATTTTTTAACATGGGCTATAGCCCCTACCGTACGGCATACTATAGCACGCCGTTTTTCATCATTTTTGAGGATTTGAAAAAAAATCTAAATTTCAAAAAACATGGGTTATAGCCCATCGTTTTGAAAAAAACAATTAACCTCGTTTTTCATCATTTTTGAACATGGGCTATAGCCCCTACCGTACGGCATACTATAGCATGCCGTTTTTCATCATTTTTGAGGATTTGAAATAAATTCAAAATTTCAAAAAACATGGGTTATAGCCCATCGTTTTTTGAATTTTTGATATTTTTTTAACCTCCTTTTTTATCATTTTTGAACATGGGCTATAGCCCCTACCGTACGGCATACTATAGCACGCCGTTTTTCATCATTTTTGAGGATTTGAAAAAAATCTAAATCTAAAAAAACATGGGTTATAGCCCATCATTTTTTTAATTTTTGAAAAAAAAAATTACCTCGTTTTTCATAATTTTTGAACATGGGCTATAGCCCCTACCGTACGGCAAACTATAGCACGCCTTTTTTCATCATTTTTGAGGATTTGAAAAAAAATCTAAATTTAAAAAAACATGGGTTATAGCCCATCGTTTTGAAAAAAAAATTAACCTCGTTTTTCATCATTTTTGAACATGGGCTATAGCCCCTACCGTACGGCATACTATAGCACGCCGTTTTTCATCATTTTTGAGGATTTGAAAAAAATTCAAATTTTCAAAAAACATGGGTTATAGCCCATCGTTTTTTTTTTTTTTGAAAAAGAAATTAACCTCGTTTTTCATAATTTTTTAACATGGGCTATAGCCCCTACCGTACGGCATACTATAGCACGCAGTTTTTCATCATTTTTGAGGATTTGAATTTTTTTCTAAATTTCAAAAAACATGGGTTATAGCCCATCATTTTTTTAATTAAAAAAAAAGAAATTAACCAAATTTTTCATCATTTTTGAACATGGGCTATAGCCCCTACCGTACGGCATACTATAGCACGCCGTTTTTCATCATTTTTGAGGATTTGAAAAAAAATCTAAATTTCAAAAACATGGGTTATAGCCCATCGTTTTTTGAATTTTTGAAAAAAAAAATTACCTCGTTTTTCATCATTTTTGAACATGGGCTATAGCCCCTACCGTACGGCATACCATAGCACGTCGTTTTTCATCATTTTTGAGGATTTTTAAAAAATTCAACATTTCAAAAAACATGGGTTATAGCCCATCGTTTTTTGAAATTTTGAAAATAGAATTTAACCTCGTTTTTCATCATTTTTGAACATGGGCTATAGCCCCTACCGTACGGCATACTATAGCACGCCGTTTTTTCATCATTTTTGAGGATTTGAAAAACATTTCAAATTTCAAAAACATGGGTTATAGCCCATCGTTTTTTTAATTTTTGAAAAAAAGATTAACCTCGTTTTTCATCATTTTTGAACATGGGCTATAGCCCCTACCGTACGGCATACTATAGCACGTCGTTTTTCATCATTTTTGAGGATTTGAAAAAAAATCAAAATTTCAAAAACATGGGTTATAGCCCATCGTTTTTTGAATTTTTGAAAATATAATTTAACCTCGTTTTTCATCATTTTTTAACATGGGCTATAGCCCCTACCGTACGGCATACTATAGCACGCTGTTTTTCATCATTTTTGAGGATTTGAAAAAAAATCTAACTTTCAAAAAACATGGGTTATAGCCCATCGTTTTTTGAATTTTTGAAAAAGAAATGAACCTCGTTTTTCATCATTTTTTAACATGGGCTATAGCCCCTACCGTACGGCATACTATAGCACGCAGTTTTTCATCATTTTTGAGGATTTGAAAAAAATCTAAATCTAAAAAAACATTGGTTATAGCCCATCATTTTTTGAATTTAAAAAAATAATAATTAACCTCGTTTTTCATAATTTTTGAACATGGGCTATAGCCCCTACCGTACGGCATACTATAGCACGCCTTTTTTCATCATTTTTGAGGATTTGAAAAAAAATCTAAATTAAAAAAAACATGGGTTATAGCCCATCGTTTTGAAAAAAAGATTTACCTCGTTTTTCATCATTTTTGAACATGGGCTATAGCCCCTACCGTACGGCATACTATAGCACGCCGTTTTTCATCATTTTTGAGGATTTGAAAAAAAATCAAAATTTCAAAAACATGGGTTATAGCCCATCGTTTTTTGAAAAAAAAAAAAAAAAAAAACTCGTTTTTCATCATTTTTGAACATGGGCTATAGCCCCTACCGTACGGCATACTATAGCACGTCATTTTTCATCATTTTTGAGGATTTGAAAAAAATTCAACATTTCAAAAAACATGGGTTATAGCCCATCGTTTTTTTTAATTTTGAAAAAAAAGTTTTACCTCTTTTTTCATCATTTTGAACATAGGCTATAGCCCCTACCGTACGGCATACTATAGCACGCCGTTTTTCATCATTTTTGAGGATTTGAAATAAATTCAAAATTTCAAAAAACATGGGTTATAGCCCATCGTTTTTTAAATTTTTGATTTTTTTAACCTCGTTTTTTATGATTTTTGAACATGGGCTATAGCCCCTACCGTACGGCATACTATAGCACGCCGTTTTTCATCATTTTTGAGGATTTGAAAAAAATCTAAATCTAAAAAAACATGGGTTATAGCCCATCGTTTTTTTAATTTTTGAAAAAAATAATTAACCTCGTTTTTCATAATTTTTGAACATGGGCTATAGCCCCTACCGTACGGCATACTATAGCACGCCTTTTTTCATCATTTTTGAGGATTTGAAAAAAAATCTAAATTTCAAAAAACATGGGTTATAGCCCATCGTTTTGAAAAAAAGATTTACCTCGTTTTTCATCATTTTTGAACATGGGCTATAGCCCCTACCGTACGGCATACTATAGCACGCCGTTTTTCATATTTTTTGAGGATTTGAAAAAAATTCAAAATTTCAAAAAAATGGGTTATAGCCCATCGTTTTTTAATTAAAAAAAAAGAAATTAACCTCGTTTTTCATCATTTTTGAACATGGGCTATAGCCCCTACCGTACGGCATACTATAGCACGTCGTTTTTCATCATTTTTGAGGATTTGAAAAAAAATCTAAATTTCAAAAAACATGGGTTATAGCCCATCGTTTTTTGAATTTTTGACAAAAAAAATTAACCTTGTTTTTCATCATTTTTGAACATGGGCTATAGCCCCTACCGTACGGCATACTATAGCACGTCGTTTTTCATCATTTTTGAGGATTTGAAAAAAATTCAACATTTCAAAAAACATGGGTTATAGCCCATCGTTTTTTAAAAATTTAAAAATAGAATTTAACCTAGTTTTTCATCATTTTTGAACATGGGCTATAGCCCCTACCGTACGGCATACTATAGCACGCCGTTTTTCATCATTTTTGAAGATTTGAAATAAATTCAAAATTTCAAAAAACATGGGTTATAGCCCATCGTTTTTTGATTTTTTGATTTTTTTTTAACCTCGTTTTTTATGATTTTTGAACATGGGCTATAGCCCCTACCGTACGGCATACTATAACACGCCGTTTTTCATCATTTTTGAAGATTTGAAATAAATTCAAAATTTCAAAAAACATGGGTTATAGCCCATCGTTTTTTGAAAATTTGAAAATATAATTTAACCTCGTTTTTCATCATTTTTGAACATGGGCTATAACCCCTACCGTACGGCATACTATAGCACGCCGTTTTTCATCATTTTTGAGGATTTGAAATCAATTCAAAATTTCAAAAAACATGGGTTATAGCCCATCGTTTTTTGAATTTTTGATTTTTTTTTAACCTCGTTTTTTATGATTTTTGAACATGGGCTATAGCCCCTACCGTACGGCATACTATAGCATGCCGTTTTTCATCATTTTTGAGGATTTGAAATAAATTCAAATTTTCAAAAAACATGGGTTATAGCCCATCGTTTTTTGAATTTTAGATTTTTTTTTTACCTCGTTTTTTATGATTTTTGAACCTGGGCTATAGCCCCTACCGTACGGCATACTATAGCACGCCGTTTTTCATCATTTTTGAGGATTTGAAAAAAAATCTAAATTTCAAAAAACATGGGTTATAGCCCATCGTTTTTTGAATTTTTGACAAAAAAAATTAAGCTTGTTTTTCATCATTTTTGAACATGGGCTATAGCCCCTACCGTACGGCATACTATAGCACGTCGTTTTTCATCATTTTTGAGGATTTGAAAAAAATTCAACATTTCAAAAAACATGGGTTATAGCCCATCGTTTTTTGAATATATTTTTTTTTTTAACCTCGTTTTTTATGATTTTTGAACATGGGCTATAGCCCCTACCGTACGGCATACTATAGCACGCCGTTTTTCATCATTTTTGAGGATTTGAAATAAATTCAAATTTTCAAAAAATATGGGTTATAGCCCATCGTTTTTTGAAATTTTGATTTTTTTTTTACCTCGTTTTTTATGATTTTTGAACCTGGGCTATAGCCCCTACCGTACGGCATACTATAGCACGCCGTTTTTCATCATTTTTGAGGATTTGAAAAAAAATCTAAATTTCAAAAAACATGGGTTATAGCCCATCGTTTTTTGAATTTTTGACAAAAAAAATTAAGCTTGTTTTTCATCATTTTTTAACATGGGCTATAGCCCCTACCGTACGGCATACTATAGCACGCCGTTTTTCATCATTTTTGAGGATTTGAAATAAATTCAAAATTTCAAAAAATATGGGTTATAGCCCATCGTTTTTTGAATTTTTGATTTTTTTTTTACCTCGTTTTTTATGATTTTTGAACCTGGGCTATAGCCCCTACCGTACGGCATACTATAGCACGCCGTTTTTCATCATTTTTGAGGATTTGAAAAAAAATCTAAATTTCAAAAAACATGGGTTATAGCCCATCGTTTTTTGAATTTTTGACAAAAAAAATTAAGCTTGTTTTTCATCATTTTTGAACATGGGCTATAGCCCCTACCGTACGGCATACTATAGCACGTCGTTTTTCATCATTTTTGAGGATTTGAAAAAAATTCAACATTTCAAAAAACATGGGTTATAGCCCATCGTTTTTTGAATATATATATTTTTTTTAACCTCGTTTTTTATGATTTTTGAACATGGGCTATAGCCCCTACCGTACGGCATACTATAGCACGCCGTTTTTCATCATTTTTGAGGATTTGAAATAAATTCAAAATTTCAAAAAATATGGGTTATAGCCCATCGTTTTTTGAAATTTTGATTTTTTTTTTACCTCGTTTTTTATGATTTTTGAACCTGGGCTATAGCCCCTACCGTACGGCATACTATAGCACGCCGTTTTTCATCATTTTTGAGGATTTAAAAAAAAAATCTAAATTTAAAAAAACATGGGTTATAGCCCATCGTTTTTTGAATTTTTGACAAAAAAAATTAAGCTTGTTTTTCATCATTTTTGAACATGGGCTATAGCCCCTACCGTAAGGCATACTATAGCACGTCGTTTTTCATCATTTTTGAGGATTTGAAAAAAATTCAACATTTCAAAAAACATGGGTTATAGCCCATCGTTTTTTGAAAATTTTAAAATAGAATTTAACCTCGTTTTTCATCATTTTTGAACATGGGCTATAGCCCCTACCGTACGGCATACTATAGCACGCCGTTTTTCATCATTTTTGAAGATTTGAAATAAATTCAAAATTTAAAAAAACATGGGTTATAGCCCATCGTTTTTTGAATTTTTTAATTTTTTTTAACCTCGTTTTTTATGATTTTTGAACATGGGCTATAGCCCCTACCGTACGGCATACTATAGCACGTCGTTTTTCATCATTTTTGAGGATTTGAAAAAAATTCAACATTTCAAAAAACATGGGTTATAGCCCATCGTTTTTTGAAATTTTGAAAATATAATTTAACCTCGTTTTTCATCATTTTTGAACATGGGCTATAACCCCTACCGTACGGCATACTATAGCACGCCGTTTTTCATCATTTTTGAGGATTTGAAATCAATTCAAAATTTCAAAAAACATGGGTTATAGCCCATGGTTTTTTGAATTTTTTATTTTTTTTTAACCTCGTTTTTTATGATTTTTGAACATGGGCTATAGCCCCTACCGTACGGCATACTATAGCACGCCGTTTTTCATCATTTTTGAGGATTTGAAATAAATTCAAAATTTCAAAAAACATGGGTTATAGCCCAACGTTTTTTGAATTTTAGATTTTTTTTTAACCTCGTTTTTTATGATTTTTGAACATGGGCTATAGCCCCTACCGTACGGCATACTATGGCACGCCGTTTTTCATCATTTTTGAGGATTTGAAATAAATTCAAAATTTCAAAAAACATGGGTTATACCCCATCGTTTTTTGAATTTTAGATTTTTTTTTAACCTCGTTTTTTATGATTTTTGAACATGGGCTATAGCCCCTACCGTACGGCATACTATAGCACGCCGTTTTTCATCATTTTTGAGGATTTGAAATAAATTCAAAATTTCAAAAAATATGGGTTATAGCCCATCGTTTTTTGAATTTATGAATTTTTTTTAACCTTGTTTTTCTTCATTTTTGAACATGGGCTTTAGCCCCTACCGTACGGCATACTATAGGACGTCGTTTTTCATCATTTTTGAGGATTTGAAAAAAATTCAACATTTCAAAAAACATGGGTTATAGCCCATCGTTTTTTAAAATGTTGAAAAAAAAATTAACCTCGTTTTTCATCATTTTTGAACATGGGCTATAGCCCCTACCGTACGGCATACTATAGCACGCCGTTTTTCATCATTTTTGAGGATTTGAAAACAATTAAAAATTTCAAAAAACATGGGTTATAGCCCATCGTTTTTTGAATTTTTGATTTTTTTTTTACCTCGTTTTTTATGATTTTTGAACATGGGCTATAGCCCCTACCGTACGGCATACTATAGCACGCCGTTTTTCATCATTTTTGAGGATTTGAAATAAATTCAAAATTTCAAAAAACATGGGTTATAGCCCATCGTTTTTTGAATTTTTGATTTTTTTTTAACCTCGTTTTTTATGATTTTTGAACATGGGCTATAGCCCCTACCGTACGGCATACTATGGCACGCCGTTTTTCATCATTTTTGAGGATTTGAAATAAATTCAAAATTTCAAAAAACATGGGTTATAGCCCATCGTTTTTTGAATTTTGGATTTTTTTTTAACCTCGTTTTTTATGATTTTTGAACATGGGCTATAGCCCCTACCGTACGGCATACTATAGCACGCCGTTTTTCATCATTTTTGAGGATTTGAAATAAATTCAAAATTTCAAAAAATATGGGTTATAGCCCATCATTTTTTGAATTTTTGATTTTTTTTTAACCTCGTTTTTTATGATTTTTGAACATGGGCTATAGCCCCTACCGTACGGCATACTATGGCACGCCGTTTTTCATCATTTTTGAGGATTTGAAAAAAAATCTAAATTTAAAAAACATGGGTTATAGCCCATCGTTTTTTTAATTTTTGAAAAAAAGAATTAACCTAGTTTTTCATCATTTTTGAACATGGGCTATAGCCCCTACCGTACGGCATACTATAGCACGCCGTTTTTGATCATTTTTGAGGATTTGAAAAAGAATCAAAATTTCAAAAAACATGGGTTATAGCCCATCGTTTTTTGAATTTTTGAAAAAAAAATTAACCTTGTTTTTCTTCATTTTTGAACATGGGCTTTAGCCCCTACCGTACGGCATACTATAGCACGTCGTTTTTCATCATTTTTGAGGATTTGAAAAAAATTCAATTTTTCAAAAAACATGGGTTATAGCCCATCGTTTTTTGAAATTTTGAAAATAGAATTTAACCTCGTTTTTCATCATTTTTGAACATGGGCTATAGCCCCTACCGTACGGCATACTATAGCACGCCGTTTTTCATCATTTTTGAGGATTTGAAATAAATTCAAAATTTCAAAAAACATGGGTTATAGCCCATCGTTTTTTGAATTTTTGATTTTTTTTTAACCTCGTTTTTTATGATTTTTGAACATGGGCTATAGCCCCTACCGTACGGCATACTATAGCACGCCGTTTTTCATCATTTTTGAGGATTTAAAAAAAAATCTAAATTTCAAAAAACATGGGTTATAGCCCATCGTTTTTTTAAATGTTGAAAAAAAAATTAACCTCGTTTTTCATCATTTTTGAACATGGGCTATAGCCCCTACCGTACGGCATACTATAGCACGCCGTTTTTCATCATTTTTGAGGATTTGAAAACAAATCTAAATTAAAAAAAACATGGGTTATAGCCCCTCCCCCTGCCTGGCCCCTCCCCCTCCTACTCTCCCCCTGCCTGGCCCCTCCCCTTCCTACTCTCTCCCTGCCTGGCCCCCAACCCTTCCTACTCTCTCCCTGTCTGGACCCTCCCCCTTCCATCACAGTTATGACTAATGTGGGATTTGAACCCTGGACCTGTGGCTCCCAAGGACAGCCTCTGATCAAACTGAGCTAACTGCTGGATACTACTACACAGCTTTTTTGTGCTATTTGATGTAAGTGTGGAAAGCAAAGTGTCACAGTAAAGAAAGACCGCTGGGACACGCCTACTCTAGGTGTTGGTGATTTGAACACCGCATGTCATATGTCGGGTTTGAACCGGCACACTTCTACTAGGTATACTACGGATATCATCTGACTTATCCGTTGGGCCACTGAGGCACACAAACATGGTGAATTTCTGGGCTGCTTTAAAGTTGTCCTTCTGGAAATCAGTGTGCAAAGCAAAGTGTCACAGTTATGACTAATGTGGGATTTGAACTCTGGACCTGTAGCTCCCAAGGAAAGCCTCTAATCACACTGAGCTAAGTGCTGCATACTGCTACACAGCTTTTTGTGCTATTTGATGTAAGTGTGGAAAGCAAAGTGTCACAGTAAAGAAAGACCGTTGGGACACGCCTAGTCTAGGTGTTGGTGATTTGAACACAGCATGTCGTATGTCGGGTTTGAACCGGCACATTTCAACTAGGTATACTACGGATATCATCTGACTTATCCATTGTGCCACTGAGGCACACAAGCATGGTGAATTTCTGGGCTGCTTTAAAGTTGTCCTTCTGGAAATCAGTGCAAAGCAAAGTGTCACAGTTATGACTAATGTGGGATTTGAACCATGGACCTGCGGCTCCCAAGGACAGCCTCTGATCAAACTGAGCTAACTGCTGGATACTACTACACAGCTTTTTTGTGCTATTTGATGTAAGTGTGGAAAGCAAAGTGCTTTTTTGTTTGTTTGCTTGTAAGTGACAAATCCAGAATGTATTTTTCAATGTATTGTTAGTTCTTAAACATAAACTCATACAGTTCATCACACAGTGAGATCAGCTTGAGGGTCATACGGTTGTCTGTACCTCATTTCAACTGCCGAATCTCAGGTTTGAACCAGGAACCTTCAGATCTACAGCCTAACGCTCTCCCAGCTGAGCTATTACGGCTTGAAAGTAACACATCCAGTATTTATTTTTACATTGACTGTTACTTGTTACTTCTTAAACAAAAAAACTCAAAGTTTTTCACCCAGTGAGATCAGCCTAAGAGTCATAGGATTTTCTGTACCTCATTTCAACTGCCGAAAGCCTGGATTGAACCAGGGACCTTTAGATCTTCAGTCTAATGCTCTACCAACTGCGCTAATTTGGCTTGTAAGTGTCACATCCAGAATATATTTTCCCAAACCTTTTCTTGTCAAGGACCCCCACATTTACACTTTATTAACCTGTGGAACCTGAACCTGAACCTAACCCTAACCCTAACCCTAACCCTAACCCCCCTAACCCCATAAGAGAAGATTGTTACAGATCTAGCAGTGATCTAGAATGATCAATTATATTAATAAAACGTCAAAAAATGTGAAAATGAAGAAAATGAAGTTGAAGAATCACTATAAATCTAAAACAGGTCAGAGTATTTCATCCAGTTATAAACAAGGAAGTGGTCCGGGTCTGCGACCATTTGATTGGAGGAGACAATGTAAGGAGCCCTAGGATTGGCTGAAGGCAGACCGATCTGATTGGCCAAGGAATCTGTCAATCAGAATGATTGGCACGTAAAAAACCAGCAGCTTCCTACTGAGTGTGTTGGGTTTGAACTAGCACAATTCTACAAGGTACTCTACAGATAACTTGTGATTTATCCGCTGGGTCACTTAGCGGCACACAGTTCAGCTGGAATCGTTTTTTGAATTTTGGATTTTTTTTTAACCTCGTTTTTTATGATTTTTGAACATGGGCTATAGCCCCTACCGTACGGCATACTATAGCACGCCGTTTTTCATCATTTTTGAGGATTTGAAATAAATTCAAAATTTCAAAAAATATGGGTTATAGCCCATCATTTTTTGAATTTTTGATTTTTTTTTAACCTCGTTTTTTATGATTTTTGAACATGGGCTATAGCCCCTACCGTACGGCATACTATGGCACGCCGTTTTTCATCATTTTTGAGGATTTGAAAAAAAATCTAAATTTAAAAAACATGGGTTATAGCCCATCGTTTTTTTAATTTTTGAAAAAAAGAATTAACCTAGTTTTTCATCATTTTTGAACATGGGCTATAGCCCCTACCGTACGGCATACTATAGCACGCCGTTTTTGATCATTTTTGAGGATTTGAAAAAGAATCAAAATTTCAAAAAACATGGGTTATAGCCCATCGTTTTTTGAATTTTTGAAAAAAAAATTAACCTTGTTTTTCTTCATTTTTGAACATGGGCTTTAGCCCCTACCGTACGGCATACTATAGCACGTCGTTTTTCATCATTTTTGAGGATTTGAAAAAAATTCAATTTTTCAAAAAACATGGGTTATAGCCCATCGTTTTTTGAAATTTTGAAAATAGAATTTAACCTCGTTTTTCATCATTTTTGAACATGGGCTATAGCCCCTACCGTACGGCATACTATAGCACGCCGTTTTTCATCATTTTTGAGGATTTGAAATAAATTCAAAATTTCAAAAAACATGGGTTATAGCCCATCGTTTTTTGAATTTTTGATTTTTTTTTAACCTCGTTTTTTATGATTTTTGAACATGGGCTATAGCCCCTACCGTACGGCATACTATAGCACGCCGTTTTTCATCATTTTTGAGGATTTAAAAAAAAATCTAAATTTCAAAAAACATGGGTTATAGCCCATCGTTTTTTTAAATGTTGAAAAAAAAATTAACCTCGTTTTTCATCATTTTTGAACATGGGCTATAGCCCCTACCGTACGGCATACTATAGCACGCCGTTTTTCATCATTTTTGAGGATTTGAAAACAAATCTAAATTAAAAAAAACATGGGTTATAGCCCCTCCCCCTGCCTGGCCCCTCCCCCTCCTACTCTCCCCCTGCCTGGCCCCTCCCCTTCCTACTCTCTCCCTGCCTGGCCCCCAACCCTTCCTACTCTCTCCCTGTCTGGACCCTCCCCCTTCCATCACAGTTATGACTAATGTGGGATTTGAACCCTGGACCTGTGGCTCCCAAGGACAGCCTCTGATCAAACTGAGCTAACTGCTGGATACTACTACACAGCTTTTTTGTGCTATTTGATGTAAGTGTGGAAAGCAAAGTGTCACAGTAAAGAAAGACCGCTGGGACACGCCTACTCTAGGTGTTGGTGATTTGAACACCGCATGTCATATGTCGGGTTTGAACCGGCACACTTCTACTAGGTATACTACGGATATCATCTGACTTATCCGTTGGGCCACTGAGGCACACAAACATGGTGAATTTCTGGGCTGCTTTAAAGTTGTCCTTCTGGAAATCAGTGTGCAAAGCAAAGTGTCACAGTTATGACTAATGTGGGATTTGAACTCTGGACCTGTAGCTCCCAAGGAAAGCCTCTAATCACACTGAGCTAAGTGCTGCATACTGCTACACAGCTTTTTGTGCTATTTGATGTAAGTGTGGAAAGCAAAGTGTCACAGTAAAGAAAGACCGTTGGGACACGCCTAGTCTAGGTGTTGGTGATTTGAACACAGCATGTCGTATGTCGGGTTTGAACCGGCACATTTCAACTAGGTATACTACGGATATCATCTGACTTATCCATTGTGCCACTGAGGCACACAAGCATGGTGAATTTCTGGGCTGCTTTAAAGTTGTCCTTCTGGAAATCAGTGTGCAAAGCAAAGTGTCACAGTTATGACTAATGTGGGATTTGAACCATGGACCTGCGGCTCCCAAGGACAGCCTCTGATCAAACTGAGCTAACTGCTGGATACTACTACACAGCTTTTTTGTGCTATTTGATGTAAGTGTGGAAAGCAAAGTGCTTTTTTGTTTGTTTGCTTGTAAGTGACAAATCCAGAATGTATTTTTCAATGTATTGTTAGTTCTTAAACATAAACTCATACAGTTCATCACACAGTGAGATCAGCTTGAGGGTCATACGGTTGTCTGTACCTCATTTCAACTGCCGAATCTCAGGTTTGAACCAGGAACCTTCAGATCTACAGCCTAACGCTCTCCCAGCTGAGCTATTACGGCTTGAAAGTAACACATCCAGTATTTATTTTTACATTGACTGTTACTTGTTACTTCTTAAACAAAAAAACTCAAAGTTTTTCACCCAGTGAGATCAGCCTAAGAGTCATAGGATTTTCTGTACCTCATTTCAACTGCCGAAAGCCTGGATTGAACCAGGGACCTTTAGATCTTCAGTCTAATGCTCTACCAACTGCGCTAATTTGGCTTGTAAGTGTCACATCCAGAATATATTTTCCCAAACCTTTTCTTGTCAAGGACCCCCACATTTACACTTTATTAACCTGTGGAACCTGAACCTGAACCTAACCCTAACCCTAACCCTAACCCTAACCCCCCTAACCCCATAAGAGAAGATTGTTACAGATCTAGCAGTGATCTAGAATGATCAATTATATTAATAAAACGTCAAAAAATGTGAAAATGAAGAAAATGAAGTTGAAGAATCACTATAAATCTAAAACAGGTCAGAGTATTTCATCCAGTTATAAACAAGGAAGTGGTCCGGGTCTGCGACCATTTGATTGGAGGAGACAATGTAAGGAGCCCTAGGATTGGCTGAAGGCAGACCGATCTGATTGGCCAAGGAATCTGTCAATCAGAATGATTGGCACGTAAAAAACCAGCAGCTTCCTACTGAGTGTGTTGGGTTTGAACTAGCACAATTCTACAAGGTACTCTACAGATAACTTGTGATTTATCCGCTGGGTCACTTAGCGGCACACAGTTCAGCTGGAATTTCCAGGCCACTTGATGTCAGTGTGGAAAGGAAAACTTCACAGTAAATAGTTGAGTGGGGTTTGAACCTTCAATCTCCAGACAATGACGACAGCACCCTAACTCAGTTACCTATTGCTATCTGCAACAACGGTCTTCCTTTGCCTGTGAGTTAGAGTTTGGAGTTGGATTTTGGCTGATATTTTTTAATCCTCCAAATCATGAAGTACACATGTATGTGTTCCAAACCCATGAACTATAGTATGTCTTTTTTTTATCCTTCAAAATCATGAAAAACAACATAGTAAGTCTTCCGAAACTATATACAGTTTTCTGTAACTCATTTCAACTGCCGAAACGCAGGATTGAACTAGGGACGTTTAGATCTTCAGTCTAATGCTCTTCCAACTGAGCTATTTCGGCTTTTAAGTGACACATCCAGAATGTATTTTTCAATGCATTGTTAGTTCTTAAACATAAACTCATACAGTTCATCCCGCAGTGAGATCAGCTTGAGAGTCATACGGTTGTCTGTACCTCATTCCTACTGCCGACTCACCATCTCCCGATCATGTGGCAGCGTTCTAACACACTGAGCCACTGGCTCCAGACAATTCACACTGCTTTTTTGTTTGTTTTCTTCTTCTGAAATTGGTCTTAAAAATAAAGACTTATTTGGGGTTTGAACTCACCATCTCCCAAACATGTGGACAGTGTTCTAACACACTGAGCCACTGGCTCCAGACAGTTTCTAGGTGAAAGTGATGTCTTGACTTCAAGGTCCTTTTCTTTACCAACTGCACCATCAGTACCTTAGCCTGACTGAGTGAGATTTCTGGGCACTTTTATCCTCTTCTTTCTTCAAAGTAAAGTTTCTGCAAAAGACCAGAGTGAGATTTGAACACACAACATCTGGATCATGTGGACAATCACTTAACACATTGAGCTAACAGGCTCTCTGTGCTAAGTCATGTTTTCTCCTCTGTATTATCTGATTAACATCCATGATAAGTTACTAAAGACACCTTTGATGCACCGCAAACACCATTAAAATGCTCTGTACATGATCCCAAGGCCCCATTTGAAAAGTGTCACCCTTGTTAAGACGACGTCCATGTGAGCCAGAGGTTGTGAGTTCCAATCCAGCTGAGTTCCTCCTCCTTTCACTCTGCAGCATGTAGGTTAGAGAGAACATGGTGGCTCCCTCTCTAAGGGCAATAGAGACATTAAGCAACAACGGTTTTCAGGACGGCTCCGTTACAAAATATCTCGCGATCTTTATAGTCATGTAATCACGCCAGATCTGTCGTAATGTTTAAACACATGCATTCATCTTCATTACATTACTAAGCATTATGAATATACCCTTACGTCACAAACGATCATATCCTGGTTAGTCATGTTTTCAAATTCTTCTTGTGTGATTGTAATCGGTAGGAATATATGTCTCTCTCTCTCTCTCTCTCTCTCTCTCTCTCTCTCTCTCTCTCTCTCTCTCTCTCTCTCTCTCTCTAGGTGTTTGGAAGACACAATGTAGTAACATCTGAGGGCACATAGAAGTATCAAAACAACAACAAACAGCTTTTCTTTTTATTTTTTTCTGTTTTGGCAATATTTATTTGTATTTCCCCAAGAGAGTAACATAAGCCTACTTCAGGATAACGGAACATCTGAGAGAAGCTAGCACAGTGTTTTGCAGAAGAAGATCCATAACAAAGGTAACCGTATATGACACATTAGAACTGCTTTCTGTGAACAATGGAATTACATAATGAATAATTTGTTTTCTCAAAGTCGCACGCACGCACACGCACACACACACACACACACACACGCACGCACGCACGCACGCACGCACGCACGCACGCACGCACGCACGCACGCACACACACACACACACACACACACACACACACACACACACACACACACACACACACACACACACACACACACACACACACACACACACCATCTTTCACTGGTATGTTTTTCATAGCAATTCACATAAATGTGTTCTGGAAATGAAGCCAGTCGAAAGCGAGCAGACAAGCTATGAACAGAATCTGTAATGTCCACATAGTTACCAGAGGTGTCGCCAAAAACACAAAACAAAAGCAAAAGTTACACAGCATGACTTTAAACTTTGTTACAGGAAAAGAACAAACTGTGTCCTTTGGACTAATCTTTGAGCAACTGACACTGATTATGGGTTCATTAATGTGTTTTTCTTTTATCCAGTACATCACAGAGATTCACTTGACAAAAACAAACATGATGTTCTTGGCACCATGACACAAATCAACAAACTATCTTAGACATACAAATGGAACAGCAGTGGGTAGCCAAGAAACTTTGTAGAGGAAAAGTATTAGTATATAGTGTTATATAACATGGCATTGCTAGGGCAAAAGCGAAAGAGAAAGAGAAAGTTCATATACATAGTTACATAGGATACATACGTATGCACAAGAGAGAAGATCAAGCTTTCAGGAAGACATGCATGGGGACTACACACATATATATGTAGGCCTACTGTGTATATATATATATAGCATTCTACGTACTGGACAGTGACAGACCTTTGAAGCAGAAGAGAAAAGACAGGAGCGATAGACATATAGAGACAGCTATATAGCGCAGAGAGAGGGGTGATTATAATATTAGGCAAGATTTAGCATGCTTGCGGTGTGCGAACATTCACAGGAAGCCAAAGAGAGACACACAAACACACACACACGCGCGTGCGTGCGCACACACACGCGCACACACACACACACACACACACACACACACACACACACACACACACACACAGGTCACATGTAAAGGCTATAGCGACAGTAGTGCACTAAGCTACAGGTATAGGCTATATTCATCGGACGCTAACGATAAGTACAAGAGCTACATACACGGTTTATATATTTATATAGGTTGGGGTTGTTTATTATACACAAGCTGGATAGGGCAAGGCATTGCATGCACGTGCAAAGGAGGAAAGTTTAGCAGTAGCAGCAGCAGAAAGAGAGAGAAGAAAGGTTATCTGGCTTTTCCGAGACTACCACAGTGAGGTTCCTTTGTTGTCGTAATAAAGCAGATGCTATGTGTCATGGTGTGCGAGTTCCAATTATTATTCTAATAATACTTAATAATTTATTATTATTATTATTATTATTATATTATTATTAACCTTATTATCATTACTATTACCTTATTATCATTATTAGATTCATATATATATATAGGGCCCACACTAGATACACCCAACTACGGGGCGGGCGTTAATTATTTCAATTTGTAGGCTCCCATCTTCAAGAAAGACGCTTGGCAGGATAAATATCTACAAACAAACTGCAAAAGCAACAACAGAACAAGAAAAGAGAGTATTTACAAAGACAAAACCCAATACTTATAACAGAACCCTCAAGTCGGAACACATTCAGACTAATGAATTTAAGATCAGACCTTTTTGTTTTAAACATCAACTTATGAACAACCATTGGACATTGCACATTAATAGGTCATGTGTTTATACTCTAAAGTGCACGAGCTCCCCGTCGGAGGGAAAACTAGACAATACTGGCAATTGATACTATAAGGCAACACAGTTACAAACACTAAGGAACACGTCATCAGCACATATACTGTCAAGTATCACTTGCGCACAAAAACACACAAGAGCTTCAGAGTCAAAATGGCTTCTTAGCGTATTCATTGGAAATCCATACACCAGAGTCTATGAGGATCTATGTAAGTTTTCCAAGGTGAAATCTTGTCACTTTCCCTTTAACCATGTTAACCATGTTCAGTCCCTGAAACATGTAATTCTTTGAAATAGCTATATTATATTCACTAAACCAAATTAAGTTTTTGACACACATACACACAGCTTATTTTTTTTTAGGAAGAAAATACAGGTCATTTATATATATTGAATAGAGAAAATATGAATAACTTTACCTCACAAATAGTCTCTGGTTATATGTCTTATATACACGTTATGTATACACAAAGATATGTACTTAGATAGGACATCTTGAAATTCTATTTACAGTCTATGATTAAAAGTGATTGTACACTGACAAACCATGTTGAGCTAATTGTGCTTTTCTAACTCGTGTTCAAATGCTACAGAACCTCTGCACGGTATGGACAGGGTTCCCCATCCAAAGTCTTTCTACAAACTACATGTGCATTTCGTTTTCAAGTGTGTGACAACAAAGCTTTCCAGGAACTTGATCATCATTAAAGCAGCACTATGTAACAAAAAAAAAAAAAAGGATCTATAGCATATTTGTCCCACAAAATGATAAAGTTACACGTTTAAACAATAACAATCATCCTTCCATAAATGTATAGACTCAGGGGGGTCCCTGCTATGGGCTTGACTGTATTACTATGTATAGACAAATCCACAGAGGGGTGCACTGGGCGCAGCCATTACTGAGGTGTACCATTACTGATTAGCTACACCTGGGCTACAGGGCACTAATCCATGGAGCAGTACGTTCCATGTAGGCCAGGTGTAGTCAGTTAATGGTACACCTCAGTAATGGCCGCGCCCAGGGCACCCCTCTGTGGATTAATTCGTCTATAGGGGAGACAATGAGTTTCTTCCTGGCATTTGCCACGGTGCCAAAGGCAGAACTGCCAATCGAAGCGAAGCCTGGCCAATCAAATCACATCCTCACCAGACATGCTTGCAGAGACTTTTGGGTAATTGAGTCATAGTCTTTGGCTGATACCCCAAACAACATAGTGCTGCTTTAACTATTGTACATTGGAAATCATTGTTTGTATTAATATTTTTGCAGGGTGTATAGATAATTGGACCCATAATCAAATATTGCTTGTGAATGATTATAATAGAAAACTCAGTCACAAATGGCAGATGCTTCCACCTCTTTTTGACTATGATTTAGTGCAAGTGATGTCAGGTTAGCTGCTAAACTGGTGCCGATTCTTGAAACAAGACAACTACTAGTTGCCCGTGGCCCAGTTTCTTGTGATCCTGGATCTTTTCTTCTAAGTGCTTTAATCTTTCAAAAGTAAACTAATAAAACCACTGACAAAACCCTCCCCACGCTTGTTTCATTACCAGTATTCCAGTATGGTGAACAGGGTTCGTACAGTGATTTATGTGAGTTTCGATAATTTGATAATTATATTGGCAAGAACACGCCACACAAATACTATAGTAGTGTGTGGCGTGCATAAAATATATATAATATATCATTAATTAACGTCCAAATGGGATCTCAAACGAGTTTGAGTTTTATACATATTGAAGTTACTGAACATCTTGGTGACCAACTCAGAACTCCCAAGTTGATTGGACAGAATGTCAGAGAAGCTCCACAAGGTCGGCCCCCGAGCACTACATGGCATGCAAAAGTTAAATTATATTAACCACTTATATCCCTGCATCCGTATTGGAAAATAGCCGATCAACAAGCTCACAAGGGGGGGAATGTTGAAGACCCCTGACATGGATAGACAGATACAATCAATTACACACCCCATGAAGCCTTGAAGAATTCAAGTCTCTTGTTTTTTTTTCTCTCATTCCTGAGCCAATATAAGTCGATGACCGGGTCATCGGTCAATAGGAGACTCAGTAGGAGACTCTCTTTGAGACTGCGCCAGTCATCATAATCATTATTGGCTTAGGAATGGGACAAAAGACAAAAGAATCTCCCTGAAGTCATGGCTTCATTGGGTGTGTAATTGATTTTTTTAAGTGTTTTTTTTCTTTTGGGGGGGGGGGGCATTTTCTTGAAGTATATACGTAGCTGTCGAGGTTATTCTGAATGTCGGTTACAGAGGAGCACAACAACCACATTTTGGCACTTAACAACATTACCTGGCAGATGAGAATAATGGCTGAAAAATAATCTCTTCCTCAACGACCTATTATTGCACAAAAATACATATAAAGTTACATCGATTACACTAATACTTCTACACGAGGAAAGGCAGACAGAAGCACTTTCACAGAGCTTTGGGGTCGGACCCAAGACATTGATCCGCCCCACAGCAAAAGCTAACAATACGTAATATATATTCTACTTATAGATATTGTTTCCCTCAAATATACTGTTCAGTTAAGGGACTTTGGAGGAAAAGTAAAAAAAAAAAAAGAAGAAAAAAAAAAGAGGATATATATTACCGGTACATTCACGACAATCATTTCATCCGTCTAGGGGTGGAAAAAACATGGACGGGATGGTTTTGGTGAGACGATGATGAGTCTTTTTATAGATCCTGGCTGAGCCGTTCGATCTCCTCGATGAGGAAGTCGATGTCCTCGAAGGTGGCGGCGGGGTTGGAGATGACCATGCGGAAGAAGTTCACCTTGTCCCCTTGGGGCTGGTAGCTTACCATGGTGGTGCCGTATTCCATCATCCTGGCCTTGATGACCGGAGCCACCTGACCGACAGTGACACAAACATTGACGCATTAACATTTACTCCATGATGACAATTGGCAATTCGTTGTTTCACTGCGGTAACAACGGTAACCGGAACGCTCGTCCCAAAACACACTCGCTTTACTGAGGTTACGTTTAGGAATAAGGTTAGTTTTAGGTATAGTTTTACTGAGGTAAAGTTGAGGAATAAAGTTAGGTTTAGGCATAGTTTTACTGAGGTTGTGTTTAGGAATCAGGTTATAGGTTTGGGATTTTACTGACGTTACATTTAGGAATAAGGTTAGGTTTAGGAATACCTGGTGGCGACAGAGGTCGCCGGATTTGACCCAGGGCGATTGTGTCTTGGGGCGAGCGTTCCGGTATTCAGCAGTTTGTTCGGTTTTTAATAATTGAAAGCAAAATAATGTGAATGCATCTGTGCACACACAAACCCCATTTAGTCAGTCAGTCAGTCAGTCAGTCAGTCAGTCAGTCTGTTTTCCTGCAACGTGATTGGCTGGGCAGACGCCAGGGCAGCCTTTTATGTTGATGCTGGAGGAATGCGGAGCCGCAGACCATTTGGACTCAATAATAAAAGTGTTGGGGTTGAAAACAAGGCAGGCGCCTCAACAGAAGTGGCCTTGAGGCTTGTGAGGTTCCCCTGAGGGAGGTGCTGCCCGCACGGGCCCTATAGTATACTATACAGTATACGTTTAGCTGGAGGACTTTTTATTTGAAATGAATGACAGATGATGAGGGGATGCACTGGCTAGTGAAGTGTGTGGCCAGTAATGGAAGAAGTACTCAGTTTTTCTTAAGTAAAAGTACCAATATGGCAAGGTAGATATACTCTGTTACAAGTAGAAGTCCCATATTCAAAATGTACTTGAGTAAAAGTAAATATTCTTAAAGTACCACAAGTGTACTCATTGTGCAGAAATGTCCCATGTCAAGTTTTCAAAATGTATTAAAATCTTTGGAAAATAGGAGATCTACGAGCTCACAACGTGGGACGTGTTGTGTGCTTGCAGATCGGCTATTTATTTACGTGGTTTCTCTTCTGAGGTTTCGTGAGGGAAAGAAGCCACAGAACGCTGCTGTGAAATCCCGGTGTACAAGTACAGGACTCGTACAGGGGATGCTTAATTCAACAGGCGATATAGTGGTACAGGCTTAATGAAATGGACAGTGTGTTCCATGGCAGAAGAAGCGTTGGAATGACACGATAGGGCGTGAGATCACCTCAAGGGTGGATCAAGGATCACGCCATGTCACGTGAGGTTATGGATGTACTTCTGTGTTCACGCCACGAGATGGCGCTCCCCATAGCCGATCCTCTGAGCGGAATGAGATTAAATAAACTAGTAACTAAAATTTTCAAATAACTGTGGAGTAAAAGTTTGCATCTGAGATGTAGTGGAGTAGAAGTATGGAGAAGTTAACTGCCACTGTGTGGCCACTGGTGGTAGTTAGCTTGCGCCGGCCGGATTTGGGCAGATTACTACGCAAACAAATCTTGTTTTAAAAACATCTGCCTAATGATGATGTCACTGGTGGACGGGTTTCTGAACTGCCCACAGCCCTCCTATGAGACACAGACCGAGTAGAAAGAAATTGACATTAGTGAGGACCAATTATATGAAGAGATGTTGAAAAGTGGTGAAGTGGTCCTTTAATATTTTAAACGCAATGCCATGAAAAATCGGAAATCAGATCCGAACCTCGGATGTCTGATCAACACCACAGACAGAGACTTTATGGATGTGCACACATGTTTCGTGCGGGCGGGGGTGAGCAAGGCATTGCCTATAGCAACCGGCTCAGGGCTAAAAGTCGATTTTTAGCTAAACGGTTTCATATCCTTAAGAAGCGATATAAAACATATATAGGCCTATACATCAGCAGCAGACAATAGATGGCTATTAAAAAAACTTACAAAAATGTATATGTCAGCAGTCAATGTGATATTATAGGATTTATTTAAATAATAATAATAATAATAAGTCTTGAAAGACTAGTAAAAACGCAACTCGTGTCTCAACGGGACTATTCCTGGTAAAACATAAAGGTGCAGAGAAACAAAACCCCACAAAAAGAACAGTACTTGAGTAAATGTACTTAGTTACTTTACACCACTGTAAGCTGGTTGTACATAGTTCTCATCACATCATAATTACACCCATTCCTCTGAAATCTGTTGCAGGTGTCCCATTGGCAGTTGGCAAGGATACCATTTGAGCTAAAATAACAATAAATCAGGCAGCTGTGAATTTTCCCCCTCAAATAAATCCACTGTCAATGTTCTATTTCGCCCCCTCCTCCCTCCAATTAGCTTTTAAAAGTAGACACCAAAGCAACACGAGAGGAAATGGAGTAGTGGTGCATGTGGGCCTTCCCATCTGGGCTCTTCATTCTGCTAAATGGGAAGCGTCACATCACAGTGACTGTCAATGTCACAGTGTGCGTGCACGCGTGTGCCTGTGCGGCATGTGCGCCTGCGTGCCTATACTTGCATGTGTGTGCATGTGCGTGTGCGTGTGTGTGTGTGTGTGTGTGTGTGTGTGTGTGTGTGTGTGTGTGTGTGTGTGCGTGTGTGTGTGTGTGTGTGTGTGCGTGCGTGTGCGTGCGTGTGTGTGTGTGTGTGTGTGTTTGTGTAAAAAGAGCAAGCTGGCTAAACATTTAGTCTAGTGAAGCGTGTCCAGGGTGAGTTTTAACTATTGATATTTTGGGGGAAACAACAAAGGAACCTCTCAATCAGATCATCGCGCAATATGACGGAGGTCAACGTGATTTATGTTTGCTTTCGTGGAGAGCGAAGCAGTGGTGGAAAATAACTAAGTACATTTACTTAAGTACTGTACTTAAATACAATATTGAGGTATTTGTATTTTACTTGAGTATTTCCAAATGTTGTAGGCTACTTTTACTCCCCTACATTTATTAGAAAATTACTACTGTAGTTACTTTGATTATTATTACAAAACATACATTAAGCACTATACAGCCCTATTTTGGCCATTTGAAAATAGCCGATCTACAAACTCACAATGTGTCGCGATGCAACGCATTGTGAGCTTGTACATTTTTATACATTTGAAAACATTTGAAATGGGACATTCTGCATAGTGAGTACTTTCTACTTTTGGTTTAAGTAACATTTTATGCCTAGTACATTTCGAATTCTGGACTTTCACTTGTAACAAAGTATTTCTACATTGCAGTATTGATTGATACGTTCTCTCTCTCTCTCTCTCTCTCTCTCTCTCTCTCTCTCTCTCTCTCTCTCTCTTAGGTAGAGAGAGAGAGAGAGAGAGAGAGAGGGAGAGAGAGAGAGAGAGAGAGAGAGAGAGAGAGAGAGAGAGAGAGAGAGAGAGAGAGAGAAGCGACATGGAGAGAGGTCTTTGTATGGCTCGCAGGCAGCACCATCTGTTTGTATTAATTGTCGATTAGTAGCCCAAGCCTCCCACTGCCGCAGGCACCTCTGAAGGACTGCCCCAATGACAACCTTTTCTTGGGGTCGTTTAGTGTTGATTTTCACAGCACATGTGAGATATTCTATAGGCAGGCCTATATGAGATTGAGGCTTCCACCCGACAGAGACTACAGTCTATGCCATAAAGCAGTTTCTTTAATAATTCTAAACACCGTGCCTCTCCCCGTATTATCCTCTGCTGCACTAATTATTTTTAAAAGTGATCTCTTCATTCAACTCCCACCTCCCTCAGCTAGCCTCTCCCACCACATTCCCACTCTCTTTCTCTTGAATACCTGCTGTTATATTATGAGTTGCCCAGACATGTACATCTTAGTCTGTGTACTTGAACTTGAGATACAGTGTACTTGATATGTATTGTGTACTGCCTGTACTGTAGCATACTTTATGGATAGGCTACGAGAGACATTGTGCGCCAGCAAGGTCAGCCTTGCTGCATTAGTCATTATCATGTCACGTTCCTACTGTATGTCTTATCTTGTTGTCACGTCATTATGATCCAGCACTATATATGTTCCTGTTTGTGTAATAAACTTTGTGAACCTTTAGCGTGATACGGTCTCGTGTCGCGTTATTGTTCTCCCGGGCAGTCGCCGTACCAAAGGAATACTTCAACCGGATTATCACACACACACTAACAGTCTGTCAGAAGAGAACCAGACGAGGGTCCAGTTTAGAGATTACAACACCTGCTACATTCCATAATGTCATGCTCCACCGACTCATCCTCCTGGCAGTGTTCACATAGACCTGTAGGGTGTTGTTTGCCCATCAACTTCAAAGTTTTAACCGTGTTATTATTACTTCTCGAAAATGGTGCAGGGCCCTATTGTAAACAAGTGTAATGCTGGTGTCATCAAGTCTGTATTGAGTTGTACTTGAAATGTACTGTAATTCTGTAAACTGTTAATCAATCAATCAATCAATCAATCAATCAATCAATCAATCAATCAATCAAACAAACAAACAAACAAACAAACTCATCTTTGCTGCCATTCTTCCATCACCTTATCTTAATATCTTCCATATCACCACTTGTGCGTGCGTGCGTGCGTGCGTGCGTGCGTGCGTGCGTGCGTGCGTGCGTGCGTGCGTGTGTCATGTCTCACCTTATGCAAACGCTCTCTCTTCTCCTCTTTGTCCTCCAGATAGCGCACCCCCGGTGGCAGGTACCAGAAGCACACGTTGGTGTGTTGGGGCTGTGAGAGGACACATAATACATTATTCATTATTATACCAACAATAGACAGTGGTGGAAGTAAAATTCCGGAATTCTGAGATGTAGAGGAGTAGTAAAAAAGAATACCTCAAATTTGTAATTAACCCATTTTGGGCGGGAACCCCTTTTGGTGTTAACATTATGTTATGCTTTAGCTATTGAAAAATAGCAGATCTACAAGCTCATAGCGCGCCACCGAGTGGTGCGCTACGAGCTTGTAGGTCTAGTTGTATTGCTAGTGGTGGGAAACAAGTATTCATTACCAATGGATGACTGGCCATGCATGACATTCATACAGCTGGGCTGGTTCAGGTCTGCTGTAGGCCTACTCTACATTACATTGATGCAATGATTCTCTGGGCAAACCCCAACACCTGGGGAGTAGGCCTCACTCGAGGACTCTGATGTTTTTTGACCCCATTATTGTGTCTCAGTGGGAAGATAATGAGCCTTAAAACATTATCGATGTTGGCTCTCCAAGCAGCTCTTGGTTTCATAAGCGTTCCTGTCTTTTGGTGGGGGATGGGTATGGGGTTGCTCTTTTTCTTCTTGGTGGTGGTGGGTATTTCCGAAGCCAGGCTATTCATATGGATATGAGTAATTAGGGGCTATTATGCTATTCATTGAACATAATAGCAACATATTATCCAGACAGCCAGTGGGGAGAAAAAAAGGCCATTCATCCAACACAAAGCAAAAGCACACGGCTTGTCGGTCAAGTCAGCCATTAAGTGGCACTGAATAAATGGGCAAAATGATGAAATGAAGTAACATGGACTTGCACTTTGACTGTGCATGCATGGCTAGTCAGTCAGGTTAGTTCAGAATACAACTGTTCAGAATTGCCTTCCAGAGTTGACTGGTTTCATTGTGTTACTTTTAGTGCTTTATTGCTTTTAATTCTTATATTTTATACTTCTTTATCTGTTTTCCTAATACATTTATTATTTTCTTTTGTCCTCTCCCCTGGCCCCCACACATGTAAAGTGTCTTTGAGTAGCAAAAAAGTAGAAAAGCGCTATATAAATCCCAGATAGTATTATTATTTGAAAACCTGCATTCACCCATGCCTATATACTGTACATATCATTGTGACATGACATCACGCCTCCATACTTTAATATATTAGCGCCCCTCACTTCACACAGGTGTGATTGTTTTGGGTTGTTTTTCACAGAAGTAAAATGGAAAAATAAATGTGGACATACCTTCCCATCAAAGACCATCTCATATCCTTCTCTGTCCTTGATCTTGTTGTACAGGTACTCTGACAGCTCCAGACACTTGTCAATCTGGGCTTCGAAACCGATGGTACCCTGTCAATGGAAGTACAAAACATTTATAAAGTTGTATTAGTGTGTACTGAAACAAACAATAACCAGGCAGAGCTCACAAATAGAACAAATCAACCAGTTGATTTCGTCGACAAAACCATGTCAAAAAATGTCGACTATACCTTTTTTCACTGAGGAAAACTAAATAAAAACTATGACTAAAAGTATGACAAAATATACTGACAATTTCTTCAACAAATAAAAACAAAAATGTTAGGGAGGGACTAGTGGAGAAGAGATCTAGTAGAACTAGAAGACATGTCGTCTAAGTTTTGGTTGTGATCGGGTGTTGTGCTCTGAAAATAGCAGATCTACAAGCTCACAACGCATTGTGCTGTGACATGTTCTGAACTTGTAGATCTTCTACTTTCAGCATGCAACCAAGTGTAAAATCAGCCATTTCAATGCCATCGGCCCGACAAAATTTTAGTTGACTAAATCAACTAAAGTATTTAGTCGACTAAAATATTAGGATAATAATTAGTCGACTAAAAAAGGTCTGATAACATAAATATCAAATATCATACTGAATTAAGCTGTATGTGTTCACAAAAGCCTGAGTAGACGTTGAAATGACCCCAAACATGTTTGAAAGTGAAATATCCCTTTAATTAATGCCTAGAGTGTGACTGTGAGTTGACATTTTGGACATTCACTCAAATGTTTAGTGTTGATCTTCCAGGGAGCAGGACTGCAAACATCCATTTGTGGAAGTGGGGTCCCCAAAATCAGAATCATTATTGGTGAGTATACATTAGAGTTTCATGGAAAACCAATTGTTAGATTTTGATAGTTAATGTGTGCAAATGAACGATGTAACCTCATGGTGGTGCTAGAGGGAAGGCACTGGGAAGCATGAAGGCATAACTATAATATCATGGCAATCCAGCCAGTAGTTTGTAGTGTTGATAACACAGCAAACAGAATCTGTATTGTCTTTACCACTTACTAGTCCAATAAACAGAGTGTAGTCTAAGGCTAGATGTATGTATGTCTATGTGTAGTTGTTTGTCTCAAAAGGACAGCATGGCTGCTACAGTATGCCTACCTTGGCTCTCCACATGAGCCAGAGCTTGAAGATGTCCACATGGCGTCCACACTGCAGGGCCTTGTCTCCGGTGTCGTAGGAGAGGTCGTAGTGCTTGTCCTGCTGGAACAGGTAGCAGGCGTGCATCTGGTTGCAGCTCTGCATCAGACCCTGTTGAAGAGACAGAACATATAGAACAGGTAGCAGGCATGCATCTGGTTGCAGCTCTGCATCAGACCCTGTTGAAGAGACAGAACATAATAGAACAGGTAGCAGGCATGCATCTGGTTGCAGCTCTGCATCAGACCCTGTTGAAGAGACAGAACATAATAGAACAGGTAGCAGGCATGCATCTGTTTGCAGCTCTGCATCAGACCCTGTTGAAGAGACAGAACATGATAGAATCCATGTCACTGTGAGTGATGATGGAGCAGAGTTGATGGAACCTGCTGAGTTATGGAAATGGAACCAACAATCTAGACATATGGTTTGTACAATAATAACACGCAATATTTGCTATGACCAGTGTTTCAATCCCAACCATATTGAGGCACCACAACAGAGCCTTCATTATGTGCCTTATAATTGGTAAGACCTGAAGTAAGGAAGAGGCCCAATTTCTTTCCAATATGGCTGCTGTGCATTGAACATACTGTATCATGCCACTCTACATTGCTTCCCATTGTATACCATGCTATTAAATCAATTAATAAATGATCACATAACATTAGAACCAGTGGTTCCCAAACTGTTTAGCCCGTGACCCGAAAGAAAAGTTGGATGTCTCCCTGCAGGGACCCAAACTAGTGAAAATAGCCGATCTACAAGTACAAGAATTTTTTTAATTCATGAAAATGTTTGCTTTTTTGGGAATGTTTTTTGAAAATGGTTTTAGACTCTGCGTAAAATGAAGCATACCATACCTCCTCTCTGACTAGCAGGGCAGAACACTGCAGAGGAACAGACATCATTTTGTGTGGGTTCCATGTTACTGAATTTGCCCTGGAATTGGAAGAATCAATTATATTATACAGTATTCCAATCATCATCATCATCATCATCATCATCATCATCATCACCACCTTTATTTAAAGGAGAATTCCGCAGTAGCCGCTTTGGATATATTAACGTCAGATTACAGTAAGAAAACGGCTACTCTACTACGGAGTCCGGAATTCTATATATAGATAGACGCAATCCAAATCCATTACAAATTGACAAGGGATGTGAATCAAAGTGCAATTACAAAATAATAGTAGTATGAAAAAAAGTCACTGAAACGAAATAACGTAATTAAAACAGGTGCAATCACAGTAAAACATGTTAAGGACCATTACTCTGAACTGACCCTATGGCAAGGGCTTGATTTAGACCTCACAGTCACAGAGGATAAACCTGAGTTCTCAAAAAGTGCACACAGGCCCCTTTTCCACCGGGGTTGAACCGCTTCAGCTTCTTTTTTTCCCCCATCTAATTTTGAAGCAGCTCAGAGTGTTTCCACTGAAAATGAATTGGTTCAGAACCCTTAAAGTCCCAAACTGGAACCAAAAATGGCTGCCAGTTCCGTGAAGGCACCACGGTTCCAAGAACGCAATTCTAGAACCAACTAATTTGGTTCAAAATTAGGCGAGGGGAAAAGAACGGAACCGGTTCAACCCTGCATGGTGGAAAAGGGGACTGTCATTGGTGTGGACCAATAATAATAAATAATAATAAATAATAATAAAAATAAACGACAATGAATCCTGCACACACAGCGTCACGTTGATGACACTGACCTGTCGACACCGTCCAGCTTCCACCTGTGCCTTCTGGACATGAGGAGACTTCCTCCCCATGCTCCCTGCGAGAACAGGGACAACATGACCATCACACACTATGGTATATATTATAAATAGGACTTAGCTTCAGGCTGTGGGCCATGTTGAATTATACCAGGCACAACATGCAGGGGTAGTACGAGCTTACTGGCAGTGGTGGAAAGTAACTACAGTAAGTATATTTACTTACCGTACTTGAGTACAATTTTGATTTGTAGCCTACTTTACTCAAGTATTTCCAATTTCTACTGCACTACATCTCGGATCCAAATATTGTACTTTTACTCCGCTATAGTTACAAGTTACTTTGTAGATTTTGATTGTTATTACAAAACATACACTTCAGCCATATACACATTTTGAAAATAGCCAACCTACAAGCTCACAATGCATCGTGATGTGGCCCATTGTGAGCTTGTAGATCTGCAATTTTCAAAATATTTTTATACATTTGAAAACTTTGCTAAACTTTGCAGACATTCTGCATAATGAATATACTTTTATTTTGGTATAACAATTCTTTTGTACATTTACTCAAGTAAAATTTTAATTCCGGACATTTACTCGTAACTCGAGTATTTCTATATTGCAGTACTGATACTTTTTTATGTATCTTTTGAAAATAGCAGATCTACAAGCTCGATGTGACACGTTGTGAGCTTGCAGATCTGCTATTTTCTAAAAGATACATGTATGTTGTGGAATAATAATCTTTATCCACAAAGTAACTAGTTACTAAAGTTTTAAAATAATTGTAGTGGAGTAAAAAGTAAAATATTTGTCTCTGAGTAGAAGTATTCATGAAAAGTGGAAATACTCCAGTGAAGTAAGAATACCTCATTGTAACTACAGTCTAGTTACTTTACACCACTGAGAATCAGACATGTTATAAATAGGACTTGGCCGCAGGCTATGGGCCATGTTGAATCATAACAGGACAGCATGGGGTGGTGCATGGTGAGAGCTTTGCTGGAATAGATTTTGTACAGTGGCCATACCACTCTACTACGCAAGAAGCCTGGTTTACACGTCAGAATGTGCACCGGCAGATCTACAAGCTCACAACTTCCCCTCGCACCTAATGCTTGGTGGTGCAACAAGACACACAGCCACGTATGAATCAGGCATTATAGATTTGTTCATCACTCGACACAAACATAGATCTGCTCAGAAACTGCCGGTAACAAAACATGATATGACAGGCTATCTACTAGCCTTGAGCCCAGACTGATTTCCCCCGTTTGGCGCATATATTTTCCCCAAATAGGTCAGGGTCCACACACACACAAACCAATCAGAAGCCGCAGTGCCTGGGCGCCCGTGGGATCAGTACCAGTCTGAGAAGCACTCAGATTGGAGTGAATCAGTCCTGGATCCCAGGCTAGATAAGAACCACTATACTGATATACACTCACAGGCGCGCACACGCACGGTACAGCACTTCAGAATGACATTCTGACGTAGCAGAGGACCTTTCTTTATTTTCCTCTCTGAGCCGGGTGAAAAATGACAGGCGATGATGTTTATGTCTCTTAATAGAGCGACCCCCCTCCCCCCCTCTCTGTCACGTCTAAATCACCGTCATTAATAGATACTGAGAGAGAGAGGCCGTGATGGTGAAGTCAGGGGAGGGGATGATTTAGTGCCTCTGCTCCCATTCCTCTGGTGCTAGATAGGAAATGGCTGCTATCTAGGTCGACTGAAAGCAGCAGAGGGGGAGACACACATATTCCATTTGTCAGAGGCTGCTGCCCGTCGTCGTGTCTACATTATGTCCTCCGCTAAATGCCACTTGAAGTGCGTACGTTGGAGTACAGTGAATTATACACGCATGTGATGTAACTAACAACCACATTTAGACATGCAAGCATGCATCCCCTTCCCCGCACCACGATATCCGTCCCCCGGCCATGAGTCATTCCACGCACTCTCCCCATCTCTTGAGCACACTCGTCCTAGTTCTTTTGTGTTTTTTTTCTGTAAAGGATGCGTTACATGTGATCGCGACAAATGATAAAATTAGACAGATAACTTGCAGATTTGAGATTGAGGCCAATACTAGCTTGAGAACATTTTATTTATAAAATGTGAATAGTATATAGTATTATATTTATCTAGTATATATGTCAGTATTATATTTATCTGTGAATAGTATATATGTCAGTATTATATTTATCTGTGAATAGTATATATGTCAGTATTATATTTATCTTGGTGTTCAGGCTATAAGCCCAAAATAACTAGCCAGACAAACTAGTCACACTGTTGTGTGGTATACCGGCAGGCAATTTTTCACAGCTGATTCGCGTCTGGCTTATTAGCCAGGATACAAAATAACACAAATATCGACCAAAATGTTTTCAATAACACAACATTTTGCTGCCTCCTGCATTATGTGACATTTAGAAACAGGCCGGTTGAGTGATTTCCAATGAGCGCCTCCAAACTCCCAACACTCCATGCTGCTCAATGTTTTGCCACTCAGACAGTCTAGATGAGGGGGCTTGTCCTGATGGGAAAATCATGCATGTGCATACTCTCTATAGTGCTGCAGCACATAAACCTCTGAGTGTACTGTATCTGCCTGAACTAGCTCGAAGGCTACGGATCATCATAATTGACTTAATGTCCTAAAACAGAGAACAACAGCTTTAACTCCAAAAGGGATGCTCAGGATCTACTGTATAGTCGCAATTCTCGCTATATTTCACTCAAAGAGAGAGCATTACTCACATCCACGTGAAACCACACGTTGTACTTCTTGCAGATGTCGGAGATGGCGATGAGTGGGTCAAAGGCCCCATACACTGTTGTCCCTGCAGTTGCACTCACGAAGAAAGGCACGAAGCCCTGTGTGTAGGCAAACACAAAGAAACAGAATGATGGTTGGTCCTTAAAGCACAAAGCCCTATATGCAAACCAGAGCTCTTCACAGGTCCAAACAAATGGTCCCGGACCTGAAATTCACTAAATTTTCTCCAATTTTGATGTGACAATTTAGTCTGATTACAAGCAGTTCTGTCTTTTCTTTTTTTAAACTTAACCAAGAAACATAATGATGGTATACATGTTTTATTAAAGCACAAAGGCTGCAATGCGACAGATGCTTTTGCACCAAATATTGACTGTGACGTTTCGAGCACAAGGCTCTTCTCTTCTTAAAGCACAAAACCATATGCAAACACAAGAAACATGATGAAGGTACATGGTTCTAACATGGTTCTCTGGAGCTATAATGTTTTGAGTTTTAATGTTACAGACGATAATTATGTTGATTGAGGTGATGCTGCCTTTATGACCGATATCCGATATCCGATTATTTGCAGGTCGGGTCATGGTCTGCCGATGCCAATTCGGACCAATTCCGATATTATACAGAGGATCACAATGGAAACAAGCCTAGGCCGTAGGGGCTTCGCCCAAAGCCTGTTAATAAAGTATTCAAGCAATCAATAAATATACTCTTTTTCCGAGTGTCTGTTTTCACTACTGAATGACTACTGAATGAGATGAGTATAAACAAGTTAAATGTAAAATCTATCCATTGATGGTCGGTCACATTATTATTGCGTCATCAATATCGGTGAAAGTAATCTGGATTATTTTGAGACAGATCAGAATTCCCTAATTAGTAGGGTTTGAAATGTCCGACATACATCGCTATTTATCACACTGCATTTCTGTCAAAAAGAAATGTATCACACTGTATTTCTAACAGAAATAATAATAATAATAATAATAATAATAATAACAATTAATTGCATTTTATAGCGCTTTTCCAAGTGCTCAAAGCACTTTACAATGGTTCATGCATTCATACATTTGGAGGTGAAGCGGTGAACCGTCGACGCCAGCTTCCTCACTTCCCACATTCACACAACAATGGTGGCGAGCTCACACCGACCAACTCATTGGAGGCAATGTAGGGTTCAGTGCCCAAGGACACTTCGACATGTAGACAGGAGGAGCTGGGATTCGAACCGCCGACCCAGGGATCATTGGACGACCTGCTCTACCTCCTGAGTCACAGCCGCCCTATGCATTAATCAGATGGCCTTTCTGTCAGAAAGGCAGTAACCACACTGGTAATTCTGTCAGAAAGACACCCGTGGCTTCTGCGTTCAGTGCCACTCAAAGTGAGTACTGGGTTGGACTGCTGGATGTAAGCGGTTGCGCTGTTATGTCTGGCAGATATAGCTGAAGGGTGATTTCACCCGTGCGCGCTATATTGGTTTATTTCACAGTGGGTGAGGGTGTATGAAATTACCTTCTGCTTGGCCTCCTGGATTCTCCTCTCAAGGTCAGCCGGGATCATTTTACCACTGCAAACGGTATGGGGAGAAAAGAACAGTGTACTCTGCAGTCACATGTTTTACATAAGTAAAAGTATGAATACTGTTACAAGTAAAAGTCTGGATAATCAAAATTCACTTGAGTATGCTACAGTAAAAAGTATTGCCATCAAGATATACGTAAAGTACCAAAAGTAAAAGTACTGCTTCTGCAGAATGTCCCGTCTAAAATGTAAAAATAAAGTGTAAACGTTTTTTTTAAATAGCAGATCTACAAGCTCAGATGGGCTATTTTCAAATAGCCAACGTTTAAACAGGGCTGAAGTGATTAATGTATATTTTAATAATTTCATTAAAATCTACAAAGTAACTAGTAACTAAGGTTTTCAAATAATTGTGGAGTATAATGTACAATATTTGCCTCTGAGATGTAGTGGAGCAGAAGAAAATGTATTGAAATTTGGAAATACTCCAGTAAAGTAAAAGTAGCTGGAATTAGGTATTGAGTAAATGTACGAAAAGAAAGGATATTATATATAAGAAACGAATGAATGGATATTAAGTGTTTCATCTTTGAGCTTTTCTCCTGTGATGTTCAGAGGCTCTCCCGCCTTACCATTCATCTGCTTTGATGCAGATCACACTCTCCGTGCCAATGCCGAGGGCGGCCGCTCCTTTCTTGATTGAGAAATGGCTCTGAAAGACCATAGAGCGAGAGCCGGGAGAACAAACAAGAGAAGAAATAGTAATTAAAAGAGGGAGAAGGTGAATGCCTAATGGACCCAATGCAGGGGTCTTCAATGTGTTTCAGCCCAACCAAATGACCACTTAGCTGGCAGAGAGATGAAGCAAGGACCCCCCCCCCCCCTCCCCACTACATATTGTATAATAGTGTTTCATTAAACCTTTTCATGGATTTCCTAGATAGATTCATGGACCTGCTATGTTTGCCAGTGTTGTGTTGGATTCACGCTAATGTGTATTTTCAGACATGTAACCACTTAAACTGTCAATAATTTGTAAACTTGAGCTTTTGCATTTCTTTCCCCCCCCCCACCTCTACACTAAACCACTTGGCCGAACATAGCCGATCTGCTATTTTTGGCTAAAGCTCTCCTCACAATAGGAATGCTATGAGTTCAAGTGTAAAATGTAAAAAGGGATCACACAAAAAGCTATGCCCTGTAACACAGTTCAATAGATAGAGCCCATGTAGTTTCATTCTACACACCTACTCTATTGGCATTAGCATTTGAGAATTGGCTGGGTAATCATCTTTCAAAGCATGTTGAAGTGGTACAGAATCATCTTGTGTTCTTTGCATTTGTCACATGCATATGCCTGCATGTATGGTACAAGTGACAAATAAAAGCCACCAACCATCCGACCAACACAAAAGGTTAGCATTATTGAAAGTGAGTTACAGTATGTCAGTATAAACAGCTAGTGCTGTTCCACTGGCTGAAAGTCCTCTTTAGCATCTCTTGAGCTGTATAGCAAGGAATGCCTAAACCTGTCATTTTGTGTGGACTATGTGAATCACTGGTTTATTTCAAAACTGCCCTGAAAAAAGAATCAGGAGACCACAAGGGGAGGTAAATGCAATTTCCCATAGAAAGGAGGTGTCATTTACTGACAACGTTTTTTTCATTTTTTTTTTTTTCATTTTTACATTGTATTTGATGGCATGTGTTATTGTATGAATGTAATGTCTGTCTGTCTGTCTGTCTGTCTGTCTGTCTGTCTGTCTGTCTGTCTGTCTGTCTGTCTGTCTGTCTGTCTGTCTGTCTGTCTGTCTGTCTGTCTGTCTGTCTGTCTGTCTGTCTGTCTGTCTGTCTGTCTGTCTGTCTGTCTGTCTGCCTGCCTGCCTGCCTGTCTGCCTGCCTGCCTGCCTGCCTGATTGCTGTATACAATTATAATACAGCACTCAATCTATCACTCAAAAACTTTTGAAAATAACTTTACATTTCAATACAATTGTATTTGGATCCCAATCAGTGATCAGATAAATAATCCCTAACAATAAAACAAAAAAAGCACTAAACCATGTATAAAATTAAGATGAGAGGTGGATATTGTAGAGAATCCTACATGTTCGGATGTGAAGGCCACCAATCTGGGTACAGCTGACATTCCTTTCTCCTTGACATCAGGGAACATCTTGTAGCGAGCAAGCAGCATGGCATACATGTTAGAAATGGCACCACCTAGAGGACAGATGACGAAACACTGCTCAATTTCTCTTGATTCACATGATTTGCATAATGCACATTGGCATGTCCCACTGTCGAGATCCAGGACCAAGTCCAACAGCCAGTGGTGGAAAAGGTACTCATATAGTTTTTTTTTTTACTCATTATACAAAATGTCCCATTTAACACTAGCATGACTGAGAGCTTTGACCAATTTTTTGAGATTTTGAAGTTGATTTTATCTTTGCCCATGACGCCTTCAGAAGGTTCCCCTTCCATGACCATCATCATCCATCATCATTCCATCATCTCAGATATCTTTGACATCTGAAACATTTTCTAAATGTGAATTTAAGCACATGCTACCAAGTTCAAAATGTATGAAAAAGTATTTTGAAAATAGCCGATCTAGCTGCATTGTGAGCTTGTAGATTGGATATCTTCAAAATTTCGAAATTAAGTGGTTACACTGCAATGTTTTGTAATAATAATCAAAATCTACAAAGTCACTAGTATAGTTTTCTTTTATATGTAGTGGTCGAGTAAAAACACAATATTAAAAACCGCAATATTTTCCTCTGAGATGTAGGCTTAGTGGAAGAAAAGGTACAGAAAATTGTGGAAATACTCCAGTAAAGTAAAAGTAGGCCTATACCTCAAAATTGCACTCAAGTTATACATACTTAAGTACATTTACTTAGTTTCTTTCCACCACTGCCATACAGCCAGCTGGGATAAATTAAAGCTTAGCAGGGATGAAGGGAAAAAAATAATCCCCCATCTTAATCGACCATGAAACGTGTTCTGTTTATATCATCAAAATGCAAATTGACACATCATATATACTGTACAACAAGCGTGCAGACTGTTCCATTTTCCTCAGAGAGGGGGTGCCATGATAATGATGATGTGAGGTACCAGAGGCGTGATTTCAGAAAGAATAGGGGGTGGCAAAACAAAAGTTACCATTGCCCCCATTTCTAAAAGACCTTGTACATCAACTATTTTCCAGTAATTTGTTCAGGGGCAAAAAGAGAGAATGTTTGACAGTGTTCGCCTGTATTGACATTCTCGAAATAGGATGCCACATTGAAAGTGGTTTAATACATTCATGGTTGAATACAATGAAAGGCTTAATTAAATTATAACACAACCGCCATTGATTGCGATCAAACCATATTCATAATAATAATAATAATATCTCAAAACTTATAGCACTAACACGCGATGTGTTCATGATTTGCAGCATTTTGTTTGAAACTGAGCACTCCTGTGAACTTTGGAAGCCAATCTTAACCAATCAGGATGGAGTCTGAGAAATCTGAAAGACCGGTTTTGTTGAATGGCTCTAGAAAGACTGTGTACCAATTTGCGCGATGTTTGGACAAAATCTGTAGGTGTACTGTGCAAAAACTTGTTTAGCACAAAGCGGCCTCCTGGTGGCGCTATAACAGGCCGTTCTGGAAAGTTTGGGGCAGAGGTTCATCGTTGGCATCCAGGGAGTGTGTGTGCAAAATGTGGCATCGACCGGGTTAACGGTGGCCGAGATTAGCTGCTCACGGACACACACACGGACACACGGACACACGGACGGACGGACGGAGTGCAAAACATACTCTCCCCCCATGCCTTCGGCCTGGTGGAGACAACAATTAGCTATAGGGAAAGCAATATTGAAGAGGTGGGTTTTGAGGGGGCGGTTTTGAAGGTTTGGAGGGTGTGGGCATCTCTGAGGAGTGCATTGTGCATGAAATAACCAAGTTTGAGGTTAAATGTGGACACTAGGGGGTGATAATTGCCATCCCCCGAATGACCCAAATCATAATGGCCCCCGTGAGGGACTTCATGCGTCACCCTAATGATCATTGATGACGTACCCGGGGAGAAGATGCCATCCCCTCGCCCGTCCGACCAGCCAATGATCTCCCTCATCTTCTTCAGAGTGACGTACTCCAGCAGGACGAAGACAGGAGCCACCTCGTAGGTGAACCTGAGTGGTCGCACAGCGGGGGAGACACCATGACGCAGGTTAAGGACATCAAAACCGCTTTCAAACAGAACTTTAATACGGGTGGCTACAAGTCCCGTCCCGCCTTTACTGCACACTTTTTTTAGTTTTTTATTTCTAACCGTATATTTTGCATAGTAGGCCTACTGTCTGTATATATGTGTATGTCATTAGATGGTCAGATTAATTGAATATGAAGGACCGCAATGGAAACAAGCCATAGGCTTTCTTGAGATTGAATTCCTCTCGTATTGAACTGTACATTATTTGACTGCAAAGTGCAAACTGTTTATAAAGTATTCAATCAATTGATCTGTGTCATTTTAGATAATAGCCTATTGCTCCATTGGTTGGCTATTCAAAAAATAGCAGATCTACAAGCTCATATAGCTTAAAAAACATCATGAACATTGTTAGAACCACTGATATACTGCAACATACTTATTGTTCTTTCTTTTATTCAGAAAACGTTTTTTAGAAGGCATTTCAAGAATCACCCTTCTAGGTCTAAATGATGCGCTCACACTCACACACACGCACGCACGCACGCACGCACGCACGCACGCACGCACGCACACACACACACACACACACACACACACACACACACACACACACACACACAGATTCTGATTCATTGTGACATTTAGAGTCTTTCCTCCCCCCTTTTCTCTTTTTTTCTTGCTCATGACACATGATGTTTTTGTAAGCCCTGATCAGAGTTGATGGTGTCGACCTATAGTGCAACCTTCTGTGTCAATTTAACTCAGAGGCAACAGTGTAACCAAATGCACTTTGGTGTTCAAATAACACCATGGATTTATAAATACTGTGTGCATGAGGAGTTCATGGTCAACCTATAAGGGGCTTGCAGAGAGGGTCAACCTTTTTAGGGGTTATGGGGCAACCTACACTCCTACAGTAGCCTACTATATAAGGGTAAGGGGTTCAGGATTTATCTATAAAAGGGGTTCAGGGTCAATGAGTAAATATACATGCAGCATTTTGTTCTTGCACAATAATGCAATTTTCTAAAACAAAAATTAAAAATGAATAAATACAATTCTGAATAAATAATAATTAATAATTACCACTCACATTATACATGTAGTCATCAGATGGATTTATTGGAATTCAATTTGTGTGTTTGTGTGTGTGTGTGTGTGTGTGTGTGTGTGTGTGTGTGTGTGTGTGTGTGTGTGTGTGTGTGTGTGTGTGTGTGTGTGTGTGTGTGTGTGTGTGTGTGTGTGTGTGTGTGTGTGTGTGTGTGTGTGTGTGTGTGTGTGTGTGTGTGTGTGTGTGTGTGAATGTTAATAAATAGCTTTTATTTTACATGGCTTTTTATTTACCCGAAATAAAATACAATTTCATCCATTTGAAATGTTGCCAATTCTCTCTTTTTTATCAACCCACAACACAGAGTATGATTAGGTTCAGATTAGGGTGATTTTTTAAAGAGCTAATTTTCTCCCCTTGCATGAATGAATCCCCATGGGGACATAGAAAGAAGGAGGGGGGTCAAGGAGGGCTGGCTTTCAATGGCTGGCTGACTGACTGACTGACTGACTGACTGACTGACTGACTGATTGGGTGAAAACCCTGCTATCAGCCTCTGCGCAGACACAGGCAGAGGATAATAGGGGACGCCATTATCATCATTAGAATCAGCCGGGCCATAGATGATAGGAAACATAATATAGCCTGCAGCGTATACTTACATGTTGGTGTTGGCCGTTGACGTCAGCCAGTCCGCTGCCAGGCCGACCATGTCTAGTCCTGTAGACAGCTGATTGAAGTAGCGAGGGTGTGCTGCATTATGGGGAGAGACAGAGACACATAGCTGTGTTTACACAGTGCTATATATAGGCCAATGCCCTTGAACTGTATACTTTCTCCATGTTCAACCGTTTTTTTATTATATTTTTTACACTTATAGTGCTTTGGTAATGCAAACGTGTTTTCTCATACCAATGAAGCTCCTATATTTGAATTGGAAAAAAAGGATGAATGAAAGGGAGAGAGGGACGTATTTAAATAAACATCCCAGACAAATCAGTAGCCTATAGGCTAATAATAGTTCTCACATTTTCAAGATTTTTAAAAAATGTAAAAAAGAAAAAAAGAAAAGGGGAAATGGCTCGCAGCTCTGGCTGCACGAAGTGACGCACTGAGAGCTCGCTATTTTTCAATAGACAAGGCAAAAATCTAAAATTATGACTATGTTAATGGATTAAAATAAATGGCCCTATATAATTGGTTTGGTATACACATTTTAGAATGTCACGATTCACGACCATTTACATTTTTTAGCCTACATAATTTAAATGTTTACTATCGAGTTGACGATATATTATTGTATTGCTACAGGGCAGGCTATATTGCAATGTCTCAATTAATTGAACAGGACCACAATGGAAACAAGCCCTTATAGAATAGAGTTTATGGCCCTTAGCCATAGCCATAGGGCATTTTGCGTGTTATGCTTGGTGCTGGTGCACCATTCATTGTATAGCCTACCACTTTTTTAATACATTATTCAATCAAAAAAGCAATCAATCACTGTGTATACTGTGTGTAGTGACTATTAAACTAATTGTCTGCGACAGACAGTCCACAAAATAAATATATGCGACAGTCCACCAGATCATTTGTTTAGGTCTAAACAATTCAAATATGTATTTTCAAGATATTCGTATATAATTCGTTCAATTCTTCCTTATCGGCGATAATAATGATTGTACATTTGGCCAGGTGGTCCGTGGTTCATCCAGCTCCTCCTACATAAATGTCTGCTCATTAAGTGCTCCAATCGACCGTCACACAGAGGCTGTAATAGACTTGGCCCCAAGTAGCTTATTCGCTCGGTGCCTCCGATATAAAAGCCAAATGTAAGCTTTGACGTAGCAGGCATAAGACAAAGACACGATGAGATGAGACAGTGGTCTTTTTTGTATGGAAAATGAGGATCTATAAAAAAATATATATAATATATATATAAATGTAAAATAAAAAAACTGGACTATAATTCACAATGGGGCCTTTTTGATGGGAAAAAAGGACAACTATTTCAGTTAAAAATAATTAAGAAACAAAGGCTGCGGGAAATAAGCAGGTCTACAAGCCCAAACGGAACGACTAGGCCAAATGAGCATGAAAAGTGACATTTTAAAATAGCAGATCTACAAGCTCACACAAGCATGGCAATGCCACGCTGTGGGCGCCTTATAGATCTGCTATTTAGAAAGAGAAAAACAAAATCTTCGAAAAAGGAGGAAAAGTAATTAAATAATAATTTAGGCCCAGTGGAAGAAAAATAAATAAAAGAGAAAAGATGCAGAAAAAGAGAAGAAATAATAATAATAATAATAAATCACAGAGAGACGAGACTCATGTCGCCTGTCGCGTCCTTTTGCAGTGAAAGGGGAAAAACCTCTATAACGTCATCATCGAGCCGATATTATACCTGTTTTGATGGCATATTTCAAGGTGGCGCGACAGCTAATCAAGATATCATCCAGGGTCTCGGGCTCGTCCTGCAGCTCCCAGTTGTTTCTCTGGAGCAGCTCGTTTGGATAGTGGAAATCGATGACTTTCGTCTCCCTGTCGAAAGACTCCACGATGTAGGCCAGCAGAATGTCCACCACCTCCTGCAGAAAGGTCAGTGTTTTCGTGTCGCCGTTCAGGGCCGGTAGCAGGTCTAAGTGTGGCACAAACAGTCAAGTCAATTTGATTTATATAGCATATTTAAAAACAACAGTTGACCAACGTGCTTTCCAGAGAACATAGACCGTATAGTCTATCCACAGTGCAATGGATAGAACAATCATAAAAACAGGCCAAGCAAACAAACAAACGGCGCGGGAATTCATTCATTATTATTTAATTTTTTGCATTTAACTTTGGATTGACTTGTCTTAATTGAGGGAAAAAAATGTATTTTGATATATATAGAGGCTAAAATGGAAGATATTTACATGCATCGTTAGGTCTACACATCATCTACCAGGGCCTCGTCATAGGGGTCATGCTTTTAATTTGGCAATAATAAATTGTATCTTGGCCTCTGAGGGCGAATAAACCCCTCGACAGACTATAGTCAAGCATTTATTTATTCTTTAATGAACCTTGTAATTGAGTGGCAGCTTCATCCGAAAGGCATTATAGCCCATGACAATGGGTTTAGCTGAAGGTGACCTTATAGAATATGCCAAGTGCAAGGCCAGCATGCAGCCCGGGAAATAAGGCCAGACTTTAAGATTCGCTATAGACATAATGATATAATACAAGGTGATAAAACAACACGGAGTTTTCCGTTTTTCCTTTGTTACCTGTTGAGTAGAGATCGGAGAAAGCGACAGCATCGACCGTTTTGGCACAATTACACGGTTTGTTACAATCGCATGGCTCCGACGGCGTGCTTTCTGCTTCTTTGGCGGTCGGTTGAACAGCCGTTGTTGCTTTTTGTTCCACTTCCCCGACATTAAGTAGAGCTTTGGATAGGCACACACAATATATTGTCGAAAAGTGAAATATATATATTATGTCCTTATAACAACAACAACATCTAAGCTACAAAGCAATTGGAAGACAATGAAAGTTGCCAATATTGCTTCGAGACACATGCACCCTCCAGTAACCAACATACCACATAATTTTGATCCAATGCCCCCTGACAATTTTTGGGCAGCCGCCTGGCACCATGCCCTAGCTGGAGAAAGAAACACATGATCGGGATAAATAATGGGGCTCTGCTTCACTTTCACACTGCATACGAAACACAACATCATGCATTCAAATTGGAATAGCATAGATATAGTCCACTCGAGTTTGATTGCACGTAAAAAATAAGTGATACAAAAATTAACATCGAATTAATACATTATAGCTTATATAAGGCCCGTGGGTGGTCTCTCTGCACTGGTCTGCTATTTTAACGGAATGCGAGGCTGGCCCCGAAACTGTGCCACCTGATTTAAAACAAAACGACAGTTAAAATCAATCCCCACCGGCGGTGGCACATATTTCAAGGATCTTCGGAGATTAAAAAAAAAGCGTATACTACTCACTCGCGCTGGGGCTTTGGCTCCCTGCAACGCCTGTATTGTCTCCCTCATTGTTATCTCCACCACCAAGAGACCAAAATCCGTGCGCTGCCATTGTATCAAGCCCGGTAGTGGAGTACAGTACTTTCTAAGAAGAGCTGTGAGAGAGACGGAGACGAGCGGTGCCCATCAAGACGGACTGGGAGCTGTTCACAGAGACGTGGTTCTGAACCCTCCGCACCTCCCTGAGTGGGAGCTGTTCACACAGACGCGGTGCTGAAACCCTCCGCACCTCCCTGAGTGGGAGCTGTTCACACAGACGCGGTGCTGAAACCTCCGCGCCTCCCTGAATGCTGAAAACCCAGCAGCGGCCGAGCAGCATTCGACTCGACTCGACGGAAAGCTTAAAGAAAACGCATGCTTTGTATTATTCGTCTCGTGTCGTCTTCACAGCAGCAAGGACAAAAAGGTGTCTGTTGTCGTCGTCGTCCGTTCGCCGGAGGCTGAGCCCAACACAGGTGCACAACACGCAGGAGACATGCATGGAAGCGCGGGCGTTTCGGAGTGAGACTCGCGCGCTTCGACGCAGAAAGCGCAGCCACCTATATGCACTCCTTTTTTGAGGATGAAGGGAGTGCAGAATGCAGATCGAGTGTGAAGTGCAGGGTCTGGATCACAAAATGAAAATCCGATGTCTGTCCCTATATATTATGTCCCATGTGTCTCCTTTTATCCACAGTTCAATATTTGAAGCCAATTATTAAATTAAAGACACATAGACAGCATGAAAGGTGCGCTGGAGGTGGAATGATGCTTATGGTTAGGAGTTAAAATGAGCGTCTCCATCCACTCATTGCAGGACTGTCACATGTCACGGTGTCACCTGTGTTGTCGCCTGATGATTTCACGTCACCAAAGACATTCTGGTCATTCACACGAAGTCATGACGAACTAAGTTGCGTGGAGGAGTCGTGACTCTGACGCCCGTTGTAACTTGTGTTAAGTGTTGCCAGATTTCGCAAGCAATCAGGTATATGGAAATATAACAAGCCGGAAAAGAAGCGACTATTAGGCTATAGGCCACTCAGGGTTAGGCCTACTATTGGCTATTTGAAAATAGCAGATCTACAAGCTCTCAACGTATTGCGATGCTACTAATATCTGCTATTAAAACAAATCTTGTTAAAATGTGGAATATTTTTGACAAATTTTAACAACACAAATCTTGTATGGGCCGGTCCTTTGGCAGTGCATCTGTTCATGTGCCAAATAGTAATGTGGGGGTCCTTGATATGAAAATGTTTGAGATCCACTGGTTTAAACAACATTAGGAATGAAACCCAAATAAGCAACTATAGGGCCCGCATGCACTTTAATAACTGCAACCCTCAACTATAGCAATATACTAAGCAACTTTACAGAATAAACAAGCCCAACGTCGCTTAACATGAGCAGACATGGCAACACTCCTTGTGCCCCCCCCCCCCCCCCCCCTATTTCTGGGCGACTGCTATAATTGTCCGCCTCTGGTAGAATATGAAACATTGGCCGGCCCGGTATGCACACGCCATGTGCGCACTCACGCACGCAGCAGGTCCCTCTGTCTGTCTGGCACGAATTATTGTAGCCCCCAGAGGAATGTTTTGCTAAGCTCTCTGCATGGCAGACTGGAGACTACATGCATCACGTACAGTACAGTGCACCACCATGGCGGCAGCTATGTGGGCACCATCATTACACTGACTGTGTAAGAAATATTGTCATGAAAATAAAAACATTTGTTTTTACATTTTGAATTAATGAACACGCACACGCTCGCTCGCGCGCGCACGCACACACGCGCGCGCGCACACACACACACACACACACACACACACACACACACACACACACATACACGCACACACACACACACACACACACACACACACACACACACACACACACACACACACACACACACACACACACACACACACACACACACACACACACACACACACACACACACACACATTTTAGTTGACAAGACTAAAAGACGAAGATTTTGATATTTAGTCGAGTAAGTAATTTACACTCTTGAGAGTGTAAAATGAAACCAAATGGTCCCGTTTTGGTTTCATTTTACACTCTCTAGATTTAAAAATGTAATAACAGTCGATCCATTTACCATTTTACCAACTCTCCATTATTTAGCTGGGGAGCACCTAACCCACTTAAGGGCCACTGGTGGTCCCCGAACCACTGGTTGAAAACCACTGCACTATAACCCATAAGAAACCTGATATAAAATGGCATCATTATGTAAATAATTTAATTGATAGCCTATACCTAAACAACTCTAAAGAGGAAGCACATAGAGGTTGAGTGCCTTGCCCAAGGACAATTTTATTTTATTTTAAATAAGTTAGTTTATTGTTAAATTGCTTTATTATGATCCATGGAGGCACAGAAAGCCAACATTTCCTAAATAATGCAAATACATTCATGTCAAATTATTTTTTGTATTTTCTTTCTTTTTGTTATAGACTCAAGTCTCAGAGTTTGAGTGTGTGTATGCTGATGTAGTTCGCCACTGTTGGCATGTTGATGCCTGGATGATGTTGATATTTTCCAGGATAATACATTTAGCATATGATTAACACCTACAGATATATTATAAAACTATATTTTGTCTCTCAAGTGTATCTTCATATGTGACCAACTGGGAAGAAATTGACAGCATTCAAAAGTGAATCAATTATTATTTATTTCCTCAATACATTACATTATGTTAAAAAAACACTTAAAAGAGTAGTTCACCCAAAACATTAAAATGTTTTCCCAATCAATTACACACCCCATGAAGCCTTCAATTCATGCAGGTTTTAGTTTCTTGTCGCCAATAAAAAGCCAATAATTGAATAAAAACAATAAACTTAATAATAAGGCTTCATGGTGTGTGTAATTGATATAAACTCATTAGTGGTATACCAAACCTACCCTCATTGGCTTTCAAATTGCCTTTTTTTTACATCCAATTATTCACAAGTTCTATTAAGAACAGCACATAGAATCTTTACAAAAGTGAAAGAAGAGGGAAATATTTTAGTTTACCCATATGACTAACACGTGCAGAGTTTAAGGCAATTTGCCTGGTAGTGACATCATGTAATCTACACGGTACATTACATTAAGTGCGAGAAGGACTCAATGTTTCTCTAACATAATAATTCACCTTGGTTAAAGCAGCACTATGTAGTTTGGGGTATCAGTGCAGCCACTTTGGACACAAATAACATGGAGGCCAACGTCTTTGATTTCATTACCCAATAGTCTCTGCGAGCATGCATGTCCGGCGAGGACACACTGTGATTGGCCAGTCTTCGCTTTGACTGGCAGTTCTGCCTTGGTGCCTTGGCAAATGAAACTCATTGTCTCCCCTATACAAATAATACAGTCAAGCCCTGAGTCTATGGAAGGATGAGTATCAGGGCAGGAATTTCAGGGAGACCAAGAAGGCCATGGCCGTCGTTGTGCCTCAGTTTGGCCTTGTGGCCCTAAAAACAAAGTCATGCCCTGAGGCCTTAATGCCCCCAGCTGACTGTACCACTTTCTCCTCTGTCTCTTTCATGTCAATATGTAGACACCAGTGTCTCTTTCTTGTCATGTAGACTTTTGTTGAGATTCTGAATTCTTAACTCCCCCGAGTCCCCATCTTTAAGCCATATGACTTTGGTGCAGGGCTGAGCATGGGGATCAGATAGTGAATACAAAAATGTATTTATTTCACTGCATATAGTCTACATATAAAATGTGAAATCATCTTTAACCCTTACATTCAATTAATTATCTCAATGGACTAAAATCTTGTCAGACAGTGTAATTTTTTGTGCCCTCAAAACACCAAAAAGTGGCAGTGTCACCAAAAATGATGAAATTCCAGGCCTGATTGTTACTGCTTAAACATGTTATAACGTTGTGGGACATAATATGCCATATAGTTGTTAAAAAGTGACATAGTGCTGCTTTAACAATAGTATCAAAAATAATATTAGTGTTATGTGCAAGCCGTGATGAAGTAAATATACTGTAGTGCTCGTGCACACCCAGCAGGAAAATGCATGTGTTATACATAATCACAACATGTGATACCGTTGCTGTCACGCAGAAACCTTGTGTCTCCAAAGTTCAACTTTTTATGGTTATTTTTCTCCGTAAATTAATGTCCTATACTTAGATCATACAAGAGAGTGTCGCACAAAAGTAGGAGATATAGTAGCAGATCTATGGTCTACAGATCACGGCACGTTGTGAGCTTGCAGATCGGCTATTTTCACTAATTCGGCCACATTAACAGTTTCCGTGCCTTGAATGGATTACTCCAGGTTAATGTCGCTGCCGTATCGGACATACCCGCCTTTTGTTTTATGTGTTTAATCCGCCGTAATGTAATGAATCAAAAGAAAATCCGTCTTCGTCGCGGAGTATGAGACTGGATGCCTTCGCTGTGATGACAAAACCGGAAATCGTCACATGCTGTGGGCTGCTAGGGCTTCTGGGAAATTGAGGCCAATGGAAATGCATTGGATGCAACGCCTCATTGAAACCAATCTTGTGTGCGTCTTCCGGGTGCACCAAGATGGTGGATGCTACACACAGATCATAACAAACCACGGGAGCTTTTTTTGATGGATTTTCGCGGATTAAAAGCCCAAATAATTCAGCGTATGCTCTAAAGGTAATACAACAATCTCGGCAGTGAAGGGGGGTTGATTAAAATGCGGGTTAATCGTAAAAAACAGTCAAACTGTTAAGTGAAGGTGGGGGCCGCATGAGGCCCCCGGGCCGCCAGTTGCCCACCCCTGGCCTAGATCTATCTCCTATACCTGCTGCATCATTGTTCCTTATTGCCTATGTCCTAAGCCAATCAGAATGCTTGTTACATACATTCCAAAATGACTTAGGCAGAAAGTGCTTTAAAGCCAATTTAGAAGAAACAGCAGTGTTTTGAGAGTAGAGTTAGGCAGTCAGGCAGATATAAATTTAAAAATATATATAAACGAAACGTTTTTTACTCTTGCCTAAGTCAACATATGACTTAGGCAGAAAGTGATTTTTTTTTTTTTACTTTCCCGGAAATCTTAAAAATATGACATAGACAAAGTTTTAAAATAATAATGAAAAAATGAATGTTTTTTTGTACATACCGTACAAGGTTTATCACCCGACAGCAACGATATATAACTTTAGGTATATTCTTCGTTCACTGCATCTTGGCTTCTTGAATTGTGGTCCGAAAATAAACAAACTGTCTCGGCGATATTGTCGGTGCTGGAGCTGCGGTTTTGTATCATTTACGATAGTCAGTCACTCATTTGATACAGTCTGTTTCTGGCACAAAATGTAACTAAAGTGTAATTATTTGTTTATTTTTGGAACACAGTTGGAATTTGTCGCGATATAAAATTCAGATCCGTCTGAATTGAGTGGTGCTTTGTGTTGTGTGTGTGTGTGTGTGTGTGTGTGTGTGTGTGTCTGTCTGCTCATCAACAGTGACACTTGGTGGTCAAGCAATGTATACATTTCTGTACTCAGACATACACATAGGGACAGACATACATAGGGACACACATAGCTGTTCATATAGGAGTGGCTAGTGCCACTCAAAAAGTCTATGGGAATTCAGAATGGGGGCGAAAAAGAAAGAAACTAAACGCGCCCCGGGTAGGACGTGTACAGTATGTACAGTACATGACGTCAGACTTGTTTGATGAGCCGCCGTCTCTGGGAGGTCTTCCTCAGTAGGTGTCTGTAGTCGTACGGGTTCTCCTCTTGCTGGCTCTCCGTGGAGGGCAGCCTGGGGACCGAGTGCCTGTCAGCAAAGCAACAACAGATAAACGTGACCATAATGTATGCTGTGGCATAAGATGGGGGGGAAAGTAAGAGCTGTAGGGGAAGGAAACAGAGAAAGTGCAAACGGAGAACGTGAGATGCCTTGAGAGATTCGCGTTAAAGGAACGGAGTTGAGAGTATCAGATGAAAAGACGACAAGATTAATGGTAAAGGCCTTCCTTTACCATTTCTTGTGTATATGAGTTTATCCTCTCTAGCAGCCATTTATCATGTCTTGTATCACCTCCAACTATGTCATAGTTGGAGGTGTATTCTTTTGTTTTGAATGGTGTCTCTTGAGGCAATGCTCTACGATACAGCATGCCTTGTTTGCTAACCATGCTACCTGTGTAGCATGGTTAGCCAGTTGCTGCAAGTCCATTTACTTTCAACAAACAGATGTGTTTCCGCTGATGATCATCACATAGTTGCCCCGTTTCTCCCTCTCTCCTCTCTCGGAAGAATTGGGTACAGCTGAATATTAATATTTTCTTTATACCAGTATTGCACAACAACAGCCGCTAATGACACATCCTGTCAATGTCTCAACTACAGTATAGGCTATGGGCCCTATTAGGGACCGGCGAAAATCTAGGGCCCCAAAGGCCCTATCCATGAAACCCAGCCATGTGGCCCATTGGACAGGAACCTCGTTTCTGTAGCATGAGGCAGCTTGATATAATAGCCTACAAGTATGTATGAATGAATGAACCATTGTAAGCGCTTCGAGTAGGCACGTAGTGCATAGAAAAGCGCTATAAAAATGCAATTCATTATTATTATTAAGTACATTCCCTGGACATGACACTATGTGTCATGTGACGATGTGTCACATTGTGTGCTTGTAGATCTTCTATTTGCAAAATATTGCTATACATTTGAAGACTGTAAATGAGACATTCTGCAAAATGAGTACTTTTACTTTTGGTACATTTTGAACAGGCTTCTTTTGTTTCAAGTGCGAAATTTGGTATATAGTATTTTTTATTGGCCTAAAATATTGTCTACAGTATATACATACATTCATGAATCCACTTGCTGACCGGCTGTCATCACAAATGTGATGAGGTCAGCACATTTTGAGCACATTTGTGCAAGTGGCTATGGCCGTTTTTAGGAGTGTTTTTTGTGCAAAACAAATGCTTGGAATGGATTCAGAATCATGAAAAAACCCTAGTTTGACATGTCACATGCTACATAAAGCATAATGAAAATGTGAAAATCTTGCCTTATATAGGATGTTAATCGTATGGTCACATATAAATCCCTATAAAATAAATTGCTCTATGCTGACAGCTGGTCAGCAAGTGGATTCATGAATATATGTACCTGTATATAGACAATATTTTAGGCCAATAAAAACAATTCCCACTAGTTTGCAGTATTAATACTTTTACGTAGAAAATGTGAGTACTTTTTCCACTACTGATTATGTGGTTGATAGCAGTGGCAAACCTGACCACACACTAAGATGTACTTCTATTTGTGGTCAAGCACCTGTTGTCTTTGGCAGGTCTGTTGGCAGTGGGGGGTGGTGGTTCTGTGGTGGCCCTCTCCCTGGACTGCCTTTGGTGGGCAGCAGCAGGCCCACCCATCGATTGCCTGTCGTCCACAGACTGCCTCCTCTCGCCCGCCGCGGAGGTGGACATGCCCTGGTAGTACTGGTCATCTACATCCAACTGCTTCCCTGAACTGAAAAACACACGGAAAAACAAGTGCATGAAAGGATATTTTAGCTGTCGGGGGACAAGCATCACTCGGTTTCATCTGTGATGAGGCGTAGGCATATTCGTTTAAAGAATGGGTTTCTAACAAGCACATCGGGGAATAATTGTCATAATTTATACAAAATCAAATCAAATTTGTTGCTAGCTGTAGCGAGCTGTATATCACTGCTCGCCAAAGAAAGCAACATTAGAGGGAAGACAGATTGAACTGAATTAACATTAAACTACTGTGTGGTACAACATCAGCAGCTTTGACAGTGTTCAAGTTGAAGACTTGCTTCTCTCTAACTTAGCAAGACACGTTTATTAAATACATTTGGTACAGCAAAATCAATATATTCATATCATCCCATAAACATATTTTTCTAATATATGTTTTATCCCACGATTTTGTCAATCATCTAATGTGATCCTGGGCTCTACACACCCTCCGCCAACCTGGTCCCCATATATGGGGGACAAGGGGAGAGCAACGGACTTGAACTCATGCTTCCTTCATGCCTGAGTGTCCAAGTTGCTCCTTTACACCTGACAGGGGGAGTTTCCCTGGTTGGACGTAGCGCGTGGAAGGAACACGTTATTCCAACCAGTTCCTTTCCCCTCCATCAGGCTGGCCAGAGGGAGGCAGTTTCATCCCATAAACATAAACATAAACAAAAACTATACGAGCATTTTGTCAATTTCAGTTAATCTTAGTTAGTTTTGAAAACACAATAGTATAAAGGTTTTTTATACATTTTGAACCTGTGAAATGGTTCATTCTGCACAATGAGTACTTCACTTTTGGTTTATATTCTGATGCCAACTTTTACTCAAGTACAGGCTTTAGATTAGACATACTATTGGTCCGACTGTCATTAGACCGACAACCTCCCTCAAACCCTAACCTAACCCTAACCGCAAGCACGGGAGCAGCGCATGTTCAACTGCATGTCCGACCATTGTTGCCGCATGTCGGTCCGTTGGTGTGTCTAATCTGCGTGTGCATCCCGTAGCAGACTATGTATTGATACTTTTACTTGAGTATAAATGTAAGTACTTCTTCCATCACTGCCCCCTCCCCCCCTCCCTCTCTATGCTGTCAGCCTCAGCTGGAGATGCCATCTCTCCTCCTGACCTTCTCCTTCTTAATGATGCATGTAAACGGCTGCTGTCCGTCCAATGGCTGCCTTTATTTATCTGATAACAAATGATCACCCTTGAATGATGTTTAGAGTCTGGCTTGTGTGTGTGTGAGTGTGTGTGTGTGTGTGTGTGTGTGTGTGTGTGTGTGTGTGTGTGTGTGTGTTCAGACTGCTGTGATGAAGTACCCTGGCCCGTCCCCTCTGCACCCTCCGATCATCACCTCTCCCCAGATGGCAGAATAGCCCCCCCCCCCCCCCCCCCCAAATTAACTAGAGGTTGGGGCCTCTATACGCTATGCCGCACCCCCGATCCGACCGATATTTGATACATGTATATCCCTGTATCAAAATGCCTTGTTACATTTATGCCCATATATGGAGATCCAAGATGCCATCGGTATGCTCGTACTAGGGGTGCAACGGTTCAGTTAGCCCACGGTTCGGTTCGAACCTCGGTATGGGGGCCACGGTTTCGGTTCGGTTTCGGTACAGTAAAATAAAAAAATCACACATTTGTGAAGTGAGTGGTGCAACTCTGTGTGGGGGTTCCCGGGGGGGGGGACCCCCAGGAACGCGCCCAGGGTGCCGGGCCGGTTCCGAACTGCCGCCCTGTGTCCGAAACGGCTGAGAAATGACAGAGTTCTGTGTGCCGGTCCCTCTACTGTACTGTACTGTAGCCTCCTGGCACACACAAAATCATCATATATACAGTTAATATGTGCGTGTGTTTGTGTGTGTGTTAGGTTGCAGGTACAGGTACAGGTGGTGAAAAACAACCATGCTGCTTTCATGCTCATACCCACACACATAAGTCCAGGGACTGGCTTGCACCAAAAAAGTTTTTTTTATAGCATTTTCTTTTATTCTTTTTTAGCATATATTATTTTATTAGGCATTTCTGCCTTTTCATTATTTTAAAGGGGGGGAAAAAACCTTATATTGCTATTTTAATGTGCCTCATCAATATTATGTTCAAGGGAAAAATAATGCACCCATGCGCTCACACGTGGTGCAGACTCACAGCACATGCAGGGAGGAGAGGAGAGTGGGGGGGAGAGGGGAGGAATTCACAGCAGAGTGCCGTGTCGCACAGAAACATTTACAAAAGTTTACAATAAAGATCTCTGCATGCCATATTATGCTTTGCTTATATTATTAGAAGAAGGGTTTCTATCTACAGTCATGGATTGGACAGGAGTATTTTGTTGGGACTTTTCAGACGGAATATTCTTCTCCTGCTCCGAAAAAACAACGAGTTGTTTTTACTCTCTCTCTCCCTTTTCACCACTCAAACAGCGAGTGCAGATGCAGAAGCAGATCTGAACAAACTTAAAAAGATGCGTGCTTAGAAGCCTGTTGATTCGAGGTTACTCCGCTGTGTGTGTGTCTCTGTGACGATCAATAATTATTCCACAGAGAGGTCTTTTCAAGAAGATGTTTAAAGACGAGGGCTGGATTCTCCTCATCATGCCGTCTCTCTCTCTGTGTGTGTGTGTGTGTGTGTGTGTGTGTGTGTCTGTGGGGGGGATAGGGGGTGGGCCGACAGAGTGCTACACTTCTGTGACCGAAAGAGTGCTAGACTTCTTAGTAGGACGGTGTGTGACCGATAGAGTGCTAGACTTCTAAGTAGGCCGGTGTGTGACCGAGAAATACATTCTTCGCAGCTGTAAGAAATTAATTAATGCAAACCGAAATAGCGCGGTTCATTAGAGCGTATTGAACCGTGCATGCCGTACCGAACGGTTTCGGTTTAAACCGAAAACCGTTGCACCCCTAGCTCGTACCGTATATGGGTGTAACGATACATTGGTTGACGATACGATACATGGACGATATTGGTTCATTATGGCGATACGATACGATTCAATGATTTGAAATCGATACAGTAACTATTTAAAATACATTGACATTATTTTAAACTAAGTCATTAAACCCCTCTATTTCTTTTTTTTTCTAAAAATTGCTAAATATCATGCACAAAAATGTATACAATCGATTAATTGCCTAGCAAAACAATTCGATACCGATTATTTGCATTGCAAAACGATACGATACATAGTCAATGTTGCCGTTTTCATTTCGATATACTTCGATTCTTGAAATAGATTTTTCGATGCAGTTACTATATCGTTACACCCCTAGTATATGGGGATGCCTGCTTTTGTGCCCATATATGGAGCTGACTGATTTGTTTGCGCCTGATGCCATGATGATACATTGCGGCTTAGACGTGCACCCCAGATTTGCCATTCGCCAAGTATAGCTACATTAGGAAGTCCTTATGCTTATGGATGTGTCTTAGCCGTCAAGTAGTTTGGATATCGAGTTGTCCAGGAACCGCCGATCCGGACACAGGTAGACAGACAGAAACAGACGGTACAAAAGGGACACAGACAGACAGGTATACGATGGGTATTTTCACTACTTTGACAAAGCCCCAGCAGTATATTCGTCGGATCGGCAGTGCAACATTAAGTGTGAGGACCGCAAAAACCCAAACCTACAAAAAAGCCAAAACCTACAAAAAACACATCCCACAGAAATCAACAATAGTTTATAAACCACACAATATTCGCTTGGGATGCCCAACCTTAGATAGATCATTACTATTTCTCTTTGTCATTGCAGCAAGCACTGAACTTGCCATTGTCCATTATTCATCGCATGGAAAGGAGGTGAAAGATTAAGCTAATTAATTTCATAGTGGCTGTGTAATGTCACAGGTCGTTAGGCGTGGACCCACACACATGCACTGTCCTCATGTTGGCACAGCGCCCACAACCACTACTGTCTGGACGTAGGGCAGAGTGCCAGCCTTTTAGAATGCTGCCAAGTTAACGAAATAAGACCTGAGGCCGATTCTACAAATGCTGTCTAAATCAGTGGTTCTCAAACCTGTTTGTGCCAAGGAGACCGCCAAATTTATATGCAATCAAACGCCTTCCGTGGCCGAGTCGTTAGCTGCCAGAGATTCAGGGCGTTTTCACTAACCTTTGAAAAATTACAGAATATTCTTCTTTACAATGATCCATCCTCCGATCACTTTAAAGGACGTGGTAGTCTTGTAGAATCAGAGGGAAAAAAACCTTGCCGTCGCGATAATTAGTTTGTTTAATAGCTTGTTTTTGCCAAAAAGCAAGAGAAACCAGAGAAGAAAATCATTTTATAAATCATATACACAGTAACAAAACAAGCTTGGTAATCCTGGGATCATGCACAGGCTGCAGAAGAGAGCTCTATCGTAAACCACTGAAAAAAACCACATTGGCGGTGTGAGCCTTGGAATGAATCTCGTCATTGGCAGTCAAAAGTTTGATTGTGACACCGATGCTTTCAGCGGTTTTAATGTGTTAAAATAGAAGCCATATACTTACTCCTGTTTCCTGGGCCGGCGCTTATCCTCCTGGACCGACCGCTGAGAGGAGAGACACATCCAAAATTACGTGTCAATCAAAGACACCCAATAATTGTGCCGTTTTAGTAGACAGCACAATTATTGGGCTGAGGGTAGCCCAATTATTAAACTTGAGTGATCCAAAAACACATTTGAAAACAAAAACACATACAATACATACAATAATTTGTATACCTACAATAATTAGTTTGAAGTCTCTTCATCTAAATCAGTGGTTCTAAACCTGTGGGTCAGGACACCCAGGGGGTCCCCACGTGACTTTGCAGGGTCCCAAGGTGACAGTGAAGTGACAATGTAAGGACTTTTTTTAAGGGATTTTAGACAGACAGTTCAAATATGATTTGATTTCTGGTGACGTGGCCCAAAAAGGTTGAGAACCACTGTTCTAAATGATTGACATCTTATTTCAGTATTATGTAATGTATTAGTTGCCTATATATGATTAGGTTGATTATTAGATCTACTGTAACTCTACTACAGTTAAACAAACGGCAAACAAACCTTGAGTGCTGTGAATAGGCCTAGTTTGCGTTGCACTAGTGTGTGCTGAAATCATTGACAAAATAATTAAGCGCTGAAAATGTACATCATGAATATCTTAGCTCCTATTTATTTTGGAATATATCACAGCCTCTATACACGACACAATCAAGAAATCTTGACAATGTTGTCTTTTTCAAATGTGTTCCCTAGTTAAGAAAAATATGGACAATCAATAATGCATTATAAATGCCAGTAGCTAGGAAAATAGTCACAACATCTCGCCTGCCTCTTGGCTGTAAGTAATGCATAGCTGTTGTATCTGAAATCATTCAACATTGACCTTAACTAGCATAACCAGACAGGGGAAATTGTTTCATATACCCTCCTGCCTGAAGAATGATGTTGGAGCAAAATGGCCACCCTGTGAATATGTTAAATTGCTATTGGACTCACATGAATCAGGTTGTAATAGGTGGAGTCCTCTGGCGTGTGGAGGGTCTTGGGCTGCTGAGTTCTGCGTGGGGTCCGCGACACTTTTGCATCTGCTGAAAGATGACAAAGAGAGAGACAGTGACAAACATCTGCCACAAGTCAACTATTTTCTGTCATTTAAACCAGTGGTTCCCAAAGTGGGGTCCGGGGACCCCCAGGGGTCTTTGAGGGAGCTCCAGGGGGTCCCCAGCTAAATGATAGTTAGGAACCAAATGGACCCTTATGGGTCTGTAACTCTGAGAGTGTACAAATGTAACCAAACAGACCCAAACGGATCAATGTTAAATTAACATTGATTTTACAATATAAATTGGGGGTCCCAGAGAGAAATGCCAAATGCGGAATAAATAACGGACCTTGACATGAAAAGGTTAAAAACCACTGGATTAAACTAAATATCTAAATCAGATGTGTCTGGTCAACGCATTCTCACTCCAAAGACGGAGAACGTCTGGGTGATTTCTTCCGTATGACTGGAAGGGGATCATGTATCATGATGTAACCACCATTAACCACCTGCTAGCTCATTGGCATTTTTAAACAGCCAACAAAATATGACGATATCTTTCCTTTATAGTATTGTGTATGATATTAATTCATTTGGGTAGTTATATTTGTTTGTTGTTCCAAAAAGACCGAGAATGTTTTTGCGAGGTCATTCCACATGTCCACTCTATTACAACCTATTGAGTGTGAACCGCACCGCAGCGACCTTTTGACCCAAATGTACTTATTGAGCTGCCCTCTATATATCTATAGCATACATGGGCAACTGGTGGCCCGGGGGCCACATGCGGCCCTCACATTCACTTAATGTGGCCCACCGGTTAATATTGGAATACTGATATATTATTGAATTCAGCTGTTACAATTCTAAACATGCAAACATGACCCGCTTTAATTACTTCAGTCTATATTAGTAGCTTAACGGCTAGTATTAAAATGTTAGTCTTTTTTATTTCCAATGTTTTTGCATTTAAGTTCATAATAAAGTTAACATAAGTTATAACGATAACAATGTAACTTTTCACGATTCCAATTAAAAAAAGAGCAAAAAAATAATACCCAAAATATTCAGGATTTCAATTCAAATATAGCAAATTCAATAGGCCTATAGCAAAAATAGCAGATCTACAAGCTCAAAACGCGTCGCACTGTGACGCGTTTTGAGCTTGACTGCGACGCTCTATAGTGGCCCTCTCCATCAACAAAGCTGCCCTGATCTATAGTAGGCTATACTGCAGTTTAAACCTCAGGCCTCTGGCGGCTTGCATTGTCAAACGGACATTATTCAGAATGACCCCTAGCTCTGCCGGTCACCATCACAAAGTGTTCAGTCTCTCTCCTCAGAGCCATTATCCGGCACCATCATGGTATTGAACAGTGGTGTAAAGTAACTAAGTACATTTACTGTACTGTACTGTACTGTACTGTACTGTACAGTACTGTACAATGTTGAGTTTTCTTTTCTTCTTTTACCTTACTGGATTATTTCCTATTTTCAGTACTTTTACTTCTATACTCCACTACATCTCAGAGTCAAATATTATACTTTTATTCCACTACAATTATATGAAATCTTTTTGTTACTAGTTACTTTGTAGATTTTGATTATTATTACAAAACATACAGTACACTACACATAACCACTTCAGCCCTATATACATTTCGGTCATTTGGAAATAGTATATATACACAAGCTCACAATGCGACACATTGTGACAAAACCCCCCTTTTTTTTATTTCTACTTTTGGTACATTTTCAACACTTTTGCACTTTTGTACTTTTGTACTTACTACTTAAGTCAAAAAGTACATTTTTCCACCACTGGTATTGATCATGAAGATGTTCAATGATTGTGTTGCCCGTCTGGACAGCACAATCATCAGGGCGTACGTCATGCATGACATATTCCCCATATTGTATGAGTTGCAATCCATCACGTTTGTCACAAGCAATGTACTCCACAAGCAATGTCCCCCCCTCCCATTGGGGGGGGGGGGGGGGGCATGTCTAACGTTATTGCAATTATGAATACATTACAGCGACCTTTGGTTCTTGCTCTGTATTAATCACTGTTCATGCCAGGCCATAAAAATACTGCAACGGCATCCATCAAATGCAGAAGCTATCAGGTGAAATGGAACAAAAAAAAAGAAAGTTTGGATTATTATCAAACATGTCTATCTAAAGGTCATTTCTGTATTGCTCAAGGAATTGAGGGCAATAATTTGATATCCCACCATATTAATTCCCGTTATAATTGCAAGACAACCTGCGCACGTGAGATGTGATTAACATTTAACAACCTTTCCCGTGGAGAGCGGTCTGAACGACATTCCCCACTCTTTCATTTTGCAGGTCACAAATTAGGCGTGTGATGCTTATTGTTGTCACTGCAATTTACGAGGACGTACAGCTGTGCTCCACCAATGGAGAAACTCCAATATGGCTATAACAAAATCTGCATACTGAGTACTTTCATTCTACTTTTTTGATACCAACGTTTTTTGTAAAAAACAAAAAACATAGTTGTTGTCGTTGAATCTGTCCTTTCTATCCTGGCCCCCATCTGAAAGAAATGTTTCAAATATATTCCAAATATGTCCCGTTTTCTTTTCAAGATACTTTTGAAAATAGCGTTGCGTTGTGAGCTTGTAGTTTAAAGTGATATGTAGCCTATAGTCACTTCTTTTGGGCTTTGTTTTCATAGACCTGGCTGCTTATTTCTCTCACAAAATCTGGCAACGGTGCTCACAACCCGCCCAAAGCAATTACACATATCACCAGTGAAAATCTAATGAACTATACATTCACAAAGCTGAGGGAAGCCGAGGGATTGTTTTGATGACAAATCTTATAACGAGTTTTCCTTTGGAACTTGACATCCGCAGGGTTTTCTGATACTATCAAGCATCATAAGAAAAGAAAAGAAACCTATTATGTGCTTTATTCAGTGTATTTCATACACATAACAAGCAATATAGGAGGATGAAAACAGACCTGAGGCTGATTCTAAAAACACCTTCTAGATGTTTTCAGAAAAACGTCCAAAAATAAAATAAACATCACACCCGTGTGAAGTGAGGGGCACTTTACCAAACCCTTATCATATTACATCATTGCGATATCATAACATAATATCATATGCCGATTTGCTCAGTGACAGACAAAACAAACATTAAACTCTGTTCATTGTCAATGGCTTTTTTAATGTTTGTCTAGGAAAGACAAACATTAAACGGCCTCAAAAGTGGCTCAGGGGTAGAGTGGTTGGATGGTAACCGCAAGGTAGCCTGTTCAAACCCGGGCTCCCCCAGAGTTAGTGTCGAAGTGTCCTTGAGCAAGACACTGAACCCCTAATTGCTCCCGATGTGCTGGTTGGTGCCTTGCATGGTTTCCTCTGCCATCGGTGTATGAATGTGTGTGTGAACGGGTGAATGTAATGCACAATCTATGTAAAGCGCCTTGGATAATATAAATGCACCATTTACCATTTAACGCTGCGTGAAGAACTGCTACTTTTACTCTTTTGTGTGATGCTGTAGTATGATCACATTAATTTACGAAAAAGAAAGAAAAAAGATTGAATAAGGGGATAAGAGATAAACAACAACTAAAATGAGGCGGATAAACAAAAAATAGTATTTTAAGAGTATATCAACCTATAGGTGTAACAGGTCTAAGGATGCGCTCACACTGAACTTTGATTTTGCCAATGCTTTTCAAGGCATATCAATTGCACTAACCTTTCTAATTTCCACAGACGTAGACAATTGTTTTTTTTTTTTTTTTTAAGATTTTTTTTTTGCGGCTTACGCCTTTTATTGATTTTTGAAGGGACAGACAGTAGGCTGACAGGAAACGGGAGAGAGATGGGGGGATGACATGCAGTAAAGGCCGTGTCGGGTCCGGGAGTCGAACCCGCGGCACACTGCGACTGGATTACCAGTCCGGTGCCCAGACCGTTACGCTACGGCCTGGGCCAGACAATTGTTTTTTGACGACGTTTCAGACAATGTGTTAATGAATGGCTCAATTACTCTCAAAATGATTTAGACTGGAAAAGATTTCATGTCCTCCTAGTCAGTCATTAGACTATCTAAGCCATAGATAGAAGTTAGACTTCGAAGATCCAGTTGCACTTATCTTACCTGATTGGTTAGCTGATTGGTTACACGTGGGAGCAAGGCCATTGACTGCAGGTCCTTTTACAAACATTCCGTTTTTTCCCGGATTTAATTGGTGAGCCAGGATTATATCATTGATCTTCTGTTGAACGGCGTTTAAGTCCTCCGAAGTTTGTGCAATCTGTGGAATGTAAAACCAAAACAATAAAGCTAATAAACAACAACAACAATAGCAGGGATTGAATTGGTATTAAACATTAATGATTGAATGAATACATATGAGGTGCTTTAAATGTCATTTACCTCGTTGGAGAATGTTTCCGTCTCTTCGGCTTCACCCAGAGCTCTGTTTTGGTGTTTTGCTCTGTTTTGCTTCAACTCCTTCCGGTCCTTATTGCCCCTGAACTTGCTCTGGATCTTCACAGCCGCCTGCTCCTGCTCCAACCGTTCCCCGTCGGCGTCCGTCTCACCTCTGCGCTCTATCACCACATCGTCCAGATCCAGGGGCTTTGTGTCATCTACCGTTTCCTCCTCCACGACACTTGCAACCGTGTCGACTGCTTCCTCCTCGTTGTGTTTAGTGTTCACATCGGCAAGATCCAGGGAGCTATCCGTCATTTCCTCCTCTGCGACACTTGGAACCATTTCCTCCGGGGGCTTCTCATTGTCCATCGTTTCCTCCTCCTCCTCTGCAACACTTGGAATTGCGTCCATTGCTTTTATCTCCTTGTTATTTCTTGCTTCTCTTTCGGCTTTGAACTTCTTCCTGTCTCTGTGGCCTCTGAAGTTGCTTTGAAGGACAGTTGCAGCTTTCTCTTCGTCCCCATCCCCCTCACCCTCCTGGCCCTCGGCGGATTGCTCTGTTCGGAGCTCTGCCGCTGGCTCCTCCTCTTCCTGTATAACCTGCTTCTCCACTGGAGGAGCAGGTTCGGCCACGGTGTCTGCGCTCGGCTTCGTTTTCTTGGGTATTTTCCCTTCGTCCTCGAGTCGTTTGCGTTCCTTGTGGCCACGGAAGTTACTCTGAAGGACAGTCGCTGCTTTTGCCTCTTCCGCATCGTCCAAAGTCTCCACGCTTGCAGGAATGTCTGTAGTTTCTTGAGGATCATTTGCTGCTTCTTGTTCTGCCGTCTCCCCGCTGCATAGCTCCTCAGCCGGAACTTCGACCATTGGTGCGTCTTCCTCTCCGGCGGGAGGACTCTTCTCTTTTGTTTTTCTGGCAGGGATCTTGCCCTCTTCCTCCAACCTCTTTCTCTCCTTGTGCCCCCTGAAGTTACTTTGCAGACAGGTGGCCGCCTTGGTTTCGTCTTCTAAGTTAACCTCTTCAGCCGCACCGTCTCCGCTTTCCGCCTCGACGTTGTCACCCTCTTCTCCGCCTCGACCGGACTCTCCGACCGGAGCCTCTTCATCCTCGATCTCCTTGAGCGCCTCCGAATTGTCCTCGTCGTCGGGCACCTGCGTGTCATCACTGTTGTCTCCCCCCTGCTCTTCTTCCAATGTACTATCTTCCTCCTCCTCTTCCCCAGCCTCGACCCCCTCACCTACCACTACTGTCCCCTCTTCCATGGCGGTAGGCTCCTGACCGCTCTCCTCGCAGGCCTCTGCCACGGCCTGCGATACGTCTACCTGGGCTCCGGCTGCATTCTGGTCACTCTGAGGGACCACGGCGGCCATTTCATCATCGCCCTTGTTGCTCGCTCCGGTGTCCACAGCGGCAGGGGTGCATTGCTCTGCTCCACTTAACTCCTCCGCTTCTCTTGCCGCCTCGGCTTCTTTTCCTCTGACATCTGTCTCCTCGTTGTCCTTCTGTTTGGCATCTCTAGAGTCAGAATGAGTGAATTAAACTTTGTCTTGTGTCTGAATCGCCATGCTATACTAACCGGAATAGTAATGCTAAAATGAGTCCTCATTTGTTCCACCCTTTTGCGGTGGAACCATAAAAAATATGTAAAAAATATGGACAAAGCGTTCCCCGGGTCTAACATGGACGTAAAATGAAGCCTGTAATTCTATGGTAATTCCTGATGTAAATCGCCATATTTCTAGATCCGTTTTGGCCCAGCTGGCCATTGGCTGGCTCCGTTTTGGCCCAGCTGGCCATTGGCTGGCCCAGACACGAGGCGGGACTTCCCCCCTTCTTCTCCGTTGGTTTGTATTTTGACTCGAGTGGGAGGGGAATCCCGATCATAGACTGTAACGGTAGCCACGCCCCTCAGAACATACGCGACTTTATGGTCATTTTTTTAATTAATGGGACCATAATTTTCCAAAAAGAATATTATGACATTAGAAATGAGACTTTAAACTAGTGACTGGAAGCAGAAAGTATTCATGACCATGTTTATTAAGGTAATACAGTCTAGGTGAAGTTGGGCCCAAATACATGGACTTCTATGGGGCTATGGGTTTTTCTGGGTCCAATGACAGCGCCACAACAGGCCATTATATGAATCGCGATTTCCTTATAGGCTTCACAAAATATCTGTCTGACTGCCCCCCTGGGTGGAACAAAGGGGTTCCACCGCACCTTAAGCCAAATGCACGCTGGTCCAGTGTATCTCAGGAGTGGGACTGGTATGTGTAGAAGTAGCAAGAAGTAGACAATTAAAAGGCTTCTGTATTTAGGGTGAATGCAAATAACGTTTCGATGTCAATACATCTTCATCAGGTCACGGATATATATATATATATATTATTGTCTATCTATAATAGACCAATGATTTGGGACTGGGCGCACGGATGACTGTTTCATGTAATCAATTCGAATTCCCAACAGATCTCCAAACCTGTTGTTTTGGGGAGCGCTGGTTTCAGTCCATTCAACCTCCGTTTGTGAGTTGGCTAGTGAGATGCACCCTAGGAGACATTTATACTTCAAAGCTCAACAGTATTGCGCACAGAGAACAACTGATATACAAGCTCACATCGCATCGCAGATGCGACTGTTGTGAGCGTAGAGGTCTGCGTGCGCTACACCATCGCGGGACGAAGGATAAATTATACTTAATGGGCTGCAGGTGCGCGTGCAGCCATGCACACAGCCGTGTTCATGAGCGCACCTCCCGTTCTTATGACAGCGACTGGAGGTGTGGTTTGTTTGTTCAAACACAACAGAAACCAAAAGATTATATATTTCAAGGGCTAGAGATCACAATAAAAATCCTAATCATTCTTCCTCCACACTGGGAGAAAAACAGCATCTGAAAGTTTGATGGGGCATTTTTTACACATGAGTGCAGTTAGAACTTTTCCATTGCATTTTATGAGAGGCAGGGTTCTTGTGCTGCCGCTATGCGCGCGCATTCTGGTGCTTATCAGTGTGACGTCGTCTGTTAAGGCCTTTACCTTTGTGGTAACAAGAACAGTATAGCTAACAGTTACACCAACTATCTTTAAATAAAGTGTTTACACTAAAGTGTATCTGTGTTAATTCCAATGTTTTATGGATTCAAGCTTTTGCTTACCTTTTTTTGTTGAAGCTCTTCCTTTCCTTGTTCCCTCTGTAGCGAGCCTGAATCTTGGTTGCAGCCTTATTCTTCTCCTCCACTAACTCCTTGTATTTCTGTCTAGCGAGGTAGCTTCGACAGACTTAAGAGGGCGACAAGAGAGAACAAAGTAATATGTTACTCAATAATCTGGGGTTCTCTGGTTAACTCATCCTAATTTGTCGTACATACCAGCCTGCAGTTGAATGATGATGGTCTCCAGCTTTGCTTTGCTATTGTCATCGGCAGATTTCTTCCGAACCTTATGTCCTCTATAGGCTGATGGCAGAAACACAGGGAGATAAATTATGAACTTAAAGACGCGGCCCGAAGAATCTTGATTTCATTCACCCGTTTGATTCCCATTGCTGCACATTCCTCCCAAAACAGCTGATTTTAAATACAGAACTATTAAATCAGTTTTTAATAAATTCAAGATAACATCCAGAGTGTATTACTCTTTTTAAACTTAATCAGCACGCTAACATATGTATCTGAAAACATTATAGGTTAGAAATAAGCCACGTGGGGGTGCCCGTTGGCCTAGTGGTCCAGGTGTATGCCACATACTGTATAGGCTATGGCCTGATAGCGTGTGTGTGTTCGAGTCCCGTTCATGACGACCTTTGCTGCATGTCTCTCCCCTTCTCTCTCTTCCTCTTTCCTGTCCATCTTTTGTAACTAAGGCACAAAAGCCAAAAACAAATCTTAAAAAAAAGAAAAAGAAATAAGCCACGTGGTAGCAAACATGCTTTGTTTGTAACAAACACGTTGTGGATGGCAGAGCTACGTCCCATAGACTGAAGGGATGCGACACTCTGATTGGCTCAGAAGCACACAGGCTTCCGTTTCAGACTGAAACTTCAAAATAAAATGACAGAAAAAGCCATTTCACACCGACTTTAATGTGTATTTGTAAACAACATTCATAACAGGATGTCATGCTGCATACAAGAAAGCTCGTCCCAAAACACTCTCGCCCCCGGTCAAATCAGGTGACCTTGGAACAGTCGCCACTAGGTATTCCTAAACGTAACCTCAGTAAAACTAAACCTGATTGGCTCAGAAGCACACAGGCTTCCGTTTCAGACTGAAACTTCAAAATAAAATGACAGAAAAAGCCATTTCACACCGACTTTAATGTGTATTTGTAAACAACATTCATAACAGGATGTCATGCTGCATACATGAACGCTCGTCCCAAAACACTCTCGCCCCCGGTCAAATCAGGTGACCTTGGAACAGTCGCCACTAGGTATTCCTAAACGTAACCTCAGTAAAACTAAACCTAAACCTAACCTAATCTTATTCCTAAACGTAGTACAACTATGCATTAAACCTAAACGTAACCTCAGTAAAACTATATGCCCAAAACCTAACCTAATTCCTAAACAAAATCTCAGTAAAACTATGCCTAAATTCCTATAGTATAACCTTAACCTCGGAAAAACAAATACAAGAATAAAAGTACCACCGGGGGGGGCGAGCGGTCCGCAGAAAAACAAAGGGGGTCGAGTGTGTTTTTGCGAGCATTCCGGATGGCATAATGTTACCGACCTGACTGCAACACCCGTGCACTGTGGGTTCTCTCCTCCAGCAGTCGGCGGTAGCGCTTGACCCCCAGCCAGCCATGCACGTACGCCTGGACCAGGACGATGCGGTCCGTGTTCCGTTTCACCATGAGATTTAGATGTTCTACGTGGTAATACTTCAGGAACACCTGAGGAAACGACCGCCACAGAGAACAACTATTTCGCAAAACACCATTTGTTTGCATTTCTTAGGCAGCTATAGTGATCGATCAGCAGTCACCAGAAATACGTGAAACGAATGAACCCATATTTGAGTGCATCATAAAGGGACATACTTTAGTTTTCCCCATGGCCCAGTTCTCCAGCCTGGACTTCTCCAGAATAGCAGCACACGTCTCTGGACTCACGGATGGCTCTTCATGGGCCCGGAAAGCCAAGATGTAGTACCTGGATGTGATCCATTGAATACTTATACCAGACACTTAAACCATTTTCTTACTTTACTTTATTTCTTTATTTAGACGGGACACAGAATGTGACCTGTTTTCAGCAGATAGAGTCCTGCTGACCTCTTGATGAAGTTATTGAACATGATGCGGTGAGAGTAGCCCTGCCGCCGGATCTTGGCCGTCTCCAGGACTCCGGTGTAGCGCAGCTGGACCAGAACCTTCTCTCGGTCAAACTTGTTGGCGTGCCGGTCGTTGTTGGGCTTGATGCAGCGCACAAACTGGGGCTGACCCGCCACCATCTTGGACAGCAGGTCCATCAGAGAGTACTGACAAGACAGACAAGTTCAAATATGTTTTATTTTGGAAGTGTCTCTGCCTGAAAAGGTTGAGAACCACTGAACTAAACGATAACAAAACGGACGCTGGTTTGGCGCAGTGGTAAAGTGCCTGCCCACCAACACGGAGGTAGTGGGTGTCTATGTGAACACAATTGGCCCGTGTTCAGGGTAGGGAAGCCGGACGCGAGGGTGATATAGGTCATTGAACGTACTCCTACAGGCTGGAGTGTTCGGTGGGAGGAGTAGGACAAAGGCCTCCCTGTGGTGGCTCCTGCCGGGTGAGTCAGTATACAACAGCAGTGACAACACAGCATGTGTGGGGAGGAATTCATTGGCATAACTACTACATTGGGACAACAAAAATAAGTATTAAACTGACAACTATATAGCAAGGAAACATGCACTTACTCTGAAGTAGGAAGCTACGGTCTGTGTCCTCATGTTGGTGGTTGCTCTGGGGTGTGAGGAGGACTCTCCGGGATCACCCTGATGAACAAACAAACACTTACCCTGGTCAAAAAGCACTAGAAACATTAGTTATGTTGGAGTTACACCATGCACGACTCAAGCTGGTCCGGGGCATCTCAGGAGCTGGTATGTGAAGAAGAAGGAAGGCACAGGTCATGGCCTGATGAAGATGTATTGACATCGAAACGTCACGTTATGTGCCTGCACATTGTTATTAAAAAAGGCTTTCATTGTCCATGGTCTGAGTTTGCTCCAGTGCCTTCCTTCGTCTATCATTAGTCAAATTGGATTAGGAATACTATATATATATACTGTATGTATATATATATATCAAATATATCAGATCTAAAAGCTCATAGCGTGTTACTTTGTGCATTGCGCTATGAGCTTTTAGATCTGACATTTTTGAAAAAAATTGTGCCAAAACAAACAAAAAAACTATATTTTGGTGAAGGAAATGTTGTATTTCTGTGCTATTGAGACCGCCTCTCATGTATTTTCCCAGATGGCATATTGGGCTTAGTTATATATATATATATATATATATACACGCTATATCTATAAATCAAAAAATGACCCAGGATTGAACAGGTTAAATCACCATTGGTACTTTGTCATGAACAGGCAAGGATTTGTTCACAGGGCTGAGCATTAATTTCCAAGTAGGCTGCAAAAGAGATGTATGAAAAGGCATAAATGAAAAGAGTGTGCCAAATCAAGAGGATAATTGCAACTTGTTCAGATACATTAGGCTACTTCAAATTTTCTCAACAAATTAATTAGTACCGAAGATCTGTGACATGTATGAAATACTGGCAGCAAACTATAATATAAAGGGGAAATTAATTAATTGTGCAAATGTTTGCTAATATTGGTCATACCGTAGGTAATATTAATCGTGACATTGCATATACAGTATATCATGGTACAAAAAAACATTTAGCAAACTATACAGTACAGCACACAACAAACAGCACTGAAATCAACTAAAGCAAACAGCTAAACATACAGTTTAATCCAACAAAGTGAATTATCTAAAAAAAATCCTTTGATGGGCTTAATTTCTCAGGCAACATTCAAAAATATGCAGATTAATGCTAATATATTCATTCAAAAAAAAAAAGAAATCATTCAAAAAAAAAAGTCAGCTTGTATCTATTGTCAGTTGCTCTTAGGGTACAAATTGCCTTAAACTTGTCATCCCAGTGGGATGTGTGCAGTGACAATTTAGCTAAATCACAGCGCTCTCACATACTCAAGTTTAAAGAAAGACGTGCATTAATCTTGACAACTACTAGAAACATATATGTTCAGGTTAACATCTTATGTTGATTGCAAAACATAATGGAGAATTCACTCTTCTTTTTAATCATTCACTGATGAGTGAACTTTTAACCACATGAATCCTATAGCATACTGAGGTTCCCAAACTGGGGTGAATTATTTGATGATAAGCTTAATAATTAACATAGTTAACAGTAAACAAACCAACATACAGTATACGTGTATACAGGGTATCTGCACATTTCTAAAAATGTGACAATCGATGGACTTTTTAAGACATTTTTTCAGTGTCAATTGATGTAAGTAATCCTGGGCGCTACACTTCCTCTGCCAACCTGGGGATGGCAGCGGACTGACTTCATGCTTCCTTCTAGTTCTATGCATGATGAGTCCAAGCTGCTTCTTTTCACCTGACAGGGGGGGAGTTTCCCTGGCCGGACGTAGGGCGTGGAAGGAACACGTTATTCCGACCAGTTCCATTCCCCTCCATCAGGCCAGGGGGAGGTAGTTTAGAGACCAGGATTACTGCATGTTTTTTGTGACGTGGAGAACATGCAAACTCCACACAGAAAGGCCCTTTCGCCAATCCCGCCTTGGGTATGGGCACTGATGACGTGGAGGAGAGAACACGCACGCACCCAGCGCCCACAGTGTCCCCAGCGGGAATCGAACACAGGACCTTCTAGCTGTGAGGTGACATTACTACAGATTGTGCCACCGTGCCCCCTTATAAATAAATATATAATAAATATTTAGAGTAGGAGTTGAACGTTCAGTAGGGGTTTTTTACTTTCCCTCTCCACACGCAAGTGATATGAACAAACTGACACAGGCAATTAACCAGGATAAGGCCAAGCATATTTATTAGGCCTAATCTGCTTTGATTAAAATTATTATTATTTCCCCCCTCCTGTCTGAGGGGGGAGGGGGTGCTCCAGCCCCCCCAGCACCCCTACTTCCCTCAGCCATGTAGTACACGACACGTACACCAACATACACAAGACTGTATGCATGCTCTATCACAGAACACTGAATGACTATATTGAACACAAACCATACAGGTATGCCTAGCTTTAATACCACATTTATTCAAACACAAAGTACTGAGAACAATGGAAACTAATGTTCAATATAATGCATCCTTTACCTCAGTGAGTGACAAAGAAGTGTATAACCCCAACTTTGGGGTTAAGGCACGGGGAAGAGAGAGAAAGAGAGAAAGGATGAAAGGGGAAATGTAAAAAGAAACAACTTACTGCAAATGGTCAATAAGGTAACCATTTTAACGTATTGTGTGATCACCCCGGACAGTTTTTAAGTTGCTTGATTCAGTATCAAGAATAACGATTGGTCACCATAACCAAGGTTTGAATCTAACATGGTTAAAATGGAGTTTGAAGTTTGCATAGGAAGGGGGCGTGTCTGATATAATTAATGTAAAATATCTGGGGTATATCACAAAAGGCTGAATATACGTTGAAATTACCCCAGACAAATTGGAAAGTGAAGTATCCCTAAGTATCCCTATAAGAGACTGAAACCCGTAGCACTTTTAAATGGCAAACCTGTAGAAGAGTGCTGACATTACCTTGGTCATGTTGATGGTGCGTGTCGGTGTAGGTGTGGAGTGGCGCATGTTTACACCTTTGCCCTTGGTGTGGGCAAGGTTGCCTGTGAAACAAACACAAAAGATCAAGTATGAGAACTGGCATTAGGTGATAGTTAGCACAATCATACACCAATCAAGAAAATTAAGAAATCAAGAGAAAGCAAAAGCAAGACAAAGCCAATCTGTACCTGTAAATTGGGAAAACAAATTCCCAAACACTTTCTAATGGCTTTTCATTGTTTGATCTAAGGAAGCTAAAGCATTATGTAGTCATTATGGTCATGTGTCCTGGGTGACATCAGTGGGTTATGGAGGGCTCTGCTACTACTAGAGCCACGATACACCACCGAACAAGGAAAAGCAAGCTAGTTGCCGTGTCGAACGTTGCGAAGTTCACTTGAGCTGACTCAGCGCCGTCCGAGTTGCAACTCGATTTTTGATTTGATTTGATTTATTTAGAAAAGCAATCATAATAAAACATTATAATCAGCGATTCAAGGATTTCACAGTAATGTCCGAAGACTTATTTCCACTGAGGTCCTATCGCACTGAACGGAACAATACTTTAAACTACATCACAATACATACACAAAACAGTACATATAGCCTACATTACATACACAACACAATATGTACGTCCCTACTCCCTATCCTTCCCTCTAAGATGACCCTTAGGGGAACCTTTTCCAGTAGCCACATAGTTTAATATTCTGTTTAAATGACCTCAGATTGTCGATTGACCTCAGTGTAGTTTAACACTGCCTTCCAGGCTGTTCCACTCTGTGGCTCCTATGTACAGTAAATGAATGAACCTTTGCCCACTTTACTTTTAAAAGCAGGAAACACCACATCTGCAATACTGGCTCTGTGCCCGACAGGCACAGAATAGTAACACCCCCCTAGTGTGCTGTCCAAATGAACACAGCGAGCGCTTGCTAACCCACTAACGCCACTGTGTTGCATAAAGGTGGGCCCATCCTTAGGATGGCATAGGATGGCTCCGGGTAGAAGACAGAGTCAAGCAGTTGAAAATGGGTCTGACTTTCAAAATAGTAAATTCAGCCCTGCCCTCTGTGCCCTCAGTCCTCATTTACTTAACCGATTACCTCACAAAGGTGAGCCCTTATATACTCTCCCAGACCACACCCCACTCAGGTGTACACAGTTGGCCTGACGGCCTGCTCCACTCTGCCCTAATCACCCAGGCTGCCAGATAGCCTACTGAGCAGAGGCAGAGGAGGCAGGGCCGTCACAACTCTCACAGCCACAACACTAGAGGGAGTATAAATAATGATCTGGTGCCACCCACTTATAGAACAAATATGGGTAAATTCACTTTCCACAGCACTGCCACTCAGGTGTGGATTGCCCTGCCCCCTTCCCTCAAAACAAACAAATCACTGGCTTCCTTTAAAACCGGGATGAAAAATCACCTAGCAATGTCAGCGGGTCAAAAGGAGAGAAGATGACTGCCCAATCTCCATATACCCCCCCCTCTGAGCGATTTATTTGGTATTTAGATTTTTTTAGATTTTTTTGGTACTTACACCTGTAAATAATTTTCATGTTTTTTGAGGTATCTTCAATTAATGTCATCATAGTATTGTGAATGAATGCATTGGGACCCGAATGGAAACAAGACCGCAAGGTCTTTTTTTGGTGCTATCCTTTTGGATAAATGTGCTTTTGACTGTACCATGTACTGTTTTTGCATTTGATATTGTCTAATAAAATAATCAATCAATCAATCAAACTCACTGGTGACAGTATTGGGAGGAAAGGGCAGGTCATGTTTTAACCATAAATTATATTATTATGCAACAAATCCAGATTTGAACTAGAAAAAGTTTTAGTTGTTAACGTTAGTTCAACTTAGAGCTGTAATGCTCCATCATCCGTCTGCTCCAATCAGATCTGCGTTACCTTGTCCGCACCCCTTTATAAACGGTCCTCACTTCCCTTCGCTCATCTGTGCTTCCGTTCAGGTGACAGGTAGCACACAGACACGATCGAGCTCGCAGCTCACCTTCATCGTCCGTCATTTCCATCCAAGTTCAAGAGTCAACAAACTTCTCCACGGCCGCAGCTTTCATCCCAGGACACACCGACGGGTGTTTCGCCAGCGTCCCAGGCCCTGCATGCCTCCATCAGATACAGTATCATTCTAATTGCTCGCCACTGCTATTTATCCACCTAATTGGTTCAACCTTCAAACAAACGTAACTGCTAACAGCCTCATTTCGATTCCGTTCCGATGCTGCCTCCGCACGCAATCGCCACTTTTTATCCTGCTTGCTTGCTGCTACTCAGTGCTTTGTATGTCGTGCGTTGCCGTTACAGGCTGCTTATGCTGTATAGTGTATACTGCTGCTAATGCCTCATGCCACGAGTCTCGCTACTGCTTCAGGTGGCGTCTGGGCGATCATGCATTAAACGTTGCTTTCACGGCAGTAAGCTACTGGTCATCCTGTGAACGTAGCATAGATCAGGCTGCAGGTCTAAAATCATACACGGCGTTTTAGTTCGTCCACAGTGTAGAGTGGCGACACGCTTTGTCTAGTTCCAAACTTTTTGTTCCTTGGCGGAACTTTCCCCCGAGATAGAACGAGCACTTCCGCATTCCATCGTTGCCACGGGAGTCAACACTAGTGTAGGCTCGAGGATCGTTTGCTTTTGCCTGAAGGCTGGCGTGCTTTGATGACGCAGTGTTGTGATGCGCCAGTGTTGGCTGTGATGAGCTGTTGGATGGAATAATAATAAACGGAGCGACCGGTGGCGTTCCAATGATAAACTCCTCGTCATCTATCCTTATAAAGAGAGTCTAAAGCCTGCATTTTCTTCTAGCTGCGGCCGGCGCTACACTAGCGTCACCACTATCGTATCTTAGACTCCTAGACTACTCTGAGCATGTCCGGTGCCGTCAGGTTGCCACGTCCGCTCATTATAAGCGTCTCAGGCTTGTTTTATTTAATCACTTGCCGGGTGGACGCCGTTGTTTAAACCCACGGTTCATTCGAAGCACCCTCAGTGTTACATGTTGGTAAATTATCTGACGCTGTCGGATCGTTTTCATAATGATTCAAGTTAGTTTTCGTGACTTGTTTTCGCGGACCTGGCGCTTGTCTCCTCCAACATGGCAACTCGGTGCCCCATTCATTCATGCCCTGGCAATCTACTAGTGCTCCGGATTCATGCTTCAATCATGTGGATTGTGATGAGATGTTGAGCGTAATCATAGGAAAAAGAAAAAGAGAGAAGAGAGAAAGGGAGAAAGAGAAGGAGGAGGAAAAGAAACAAAGTAAAAAGAGGAGAAGAAGAGAGAAAAGAGAGGCCAGGTCAGTGTGAACACGTTCAAATAGCTGATCTACAAGCCGTGAGCTTCACAGGTCGGAGCTCCCACTATCAGCTCAATAAGTCACATTTTGCTGTGGTTTATTCCCGGGTTTTCATTCCATGTCTAACCCCCTGATCGACGTTAGACCCTCAAGAACGCTCCATTATTACATTGTCAATGAAGGGAAAATGCTTGCCATATTGTCCCTCTTTACGCCACTCTGTTCCTATCATTCACGGCATTTAATGTTCATGCCGGCACCGCTCGTTCACTTGACCTTTCATCACCTAGTTAACTCGAGCTTTCAACGCGTCAGTCACGCTAACTCGACGCAGGTATAGTGCAAACATACAAATGGCTTGTCTTCAGGGCGGCCGTGTTCCATCTGGTATTCCTCTCCTTTCACAGCAAATCTCAAATCTGCTGCCGCGTTTGCACATTGTCGTACCTCGCCCAGCAGATATGGGAGTTTTCGCCACGGGTCACGTTCTCAATCTCCAGTTGTAATCCGTGGGAAGTACGTGTCTCTGACGTCTCGGTTCAACACATGGTTAGAAAGCGTAGCTCGCTTTCCACTTCATTCACGCGCAGTGGGCGCATAGTCTGTCTTCTCTCAGGATTCAGGTCCGCCTATGTCGACCTTCTCGATGGCGAGACCGTGCTCACCGAGCCGTACCTAATTAAGATTTTCTCTGTTACTCACCCGTCAACTGCATTATTTCTCCCGTCAATTAAGTCTTAATATTCTACTCTCACTCCAACTGCCACGTCGGTCCGACCATACTAACTCCATGCTTGTGCCCCTCCTGTCCAGCTACCTGCTCGGCGATCATCAGGGAAACGAGCACTGTTCACGCATGCCTGGAAGGCCAGGTTCCCGGCTAGGCCTCAACACGGACCCCCACCGAGCTGAACTCGTCAGCCATCCACCGCAGCCTAATCCCATCAGCAGCCACGCACTGCAGCAGCCAAACCCAGCCGGCAGCCACGCACCGTGACAGCTAAACTCAGTCGGCAGCCATGCACTGCAACAGCTAAACTCAGTCGGCAGCCACGCACTGCAACAGCTAAACTCTCTGGCAGCCATGCACTGCACCAGCTAAGCTCGACAGCCACGCACCGCAACGTCTCAACTGCGCCGTAATGTCTAAACTCATAGGTAACCACCCACTCAACGTCTCAAACCACTCACCTCAACCCATTTCCGGGCGGGAACCCCTATCGGTATCTTACCCCCTCAGGCCGGGAACCCATACAGTACGTACAGTATTCAAATGTAAAATTTCGATGCTGCTTTATAAATATTTGAAGTTTTTCAGAAACCTTAGGTCAGGATTCAGAGGCGTTTTTAGAATCCGCCTTAGGCCTAAATGGATTAAGCCATAACCTATTCACAGCCTCCGTTGCTCGGAGAGCTCAGGCCACCGTGCTACGCTCCCACTTCAGTTTTGGGGGGGAATTCCAAGCGGAATAGTTTCCCGCAGTCGGCCATATCACTATTAATAATTTCGGTTCCACGTCCACTGCGTCAGCCATAGCCCAAGAACCTATGTTCGTCAAACCTTTCCCCTCGGGTCTGCCGCGTTCGTCAAACATCACGACGCCCAGCTTTCGCTCGATGCCCAGAGATCCATGGCGTCTACTAGTCCGGCACCGTGGTCAGGTACCTCTCCTCCGTGCTCCTCCCCCTCCACGTTAAGACCAGTTTCTTCCCTGCTACTGCGGAGACCGTCCTCCTCCTCGGCCGTGAATGCCGGACACTTCCGCCCCACGGAAATCCCTGGACGGGTGCTGCACCAGGATGTCTCCGTGGTACTTGACATCAACCAGGATGAGCACATCACCAACGAGCATCCGTACGGGCCATTACCAAGTATAACAGAGAAGATAGCAGTGAGGAGACTAGCTGGTCACTGCCACCGCCATCGAGAACTCCCGGCCAAGGCCGCACCGCGGGAACCAACGCTGGGCGTCGATCGAGAGGACGTCCCACACCTTCCTAGGCAGACGCACTAAAGAAAGATACCGGTGCGGAAGCACAAAGGAGCTGGCCAGATGTACGAAGGACCGAGATGACCGGAGTCGTCGTTGGAGGGCTCGTCTGAGGTCGTCGTAGAGAGTTCGCCTCCCATCTACGCTCGCTGCTCCTAAGATGTGGTCTCCCTCCTGACCGCTATACTCCAGCCACTCCCTGAGAATCGGAGCCGCCACCACCGCTGCTGCCAGCAGCGTCTCCGTCCTGATCCTGCAAGCCTCGGGCCACTGGTCGTCCTCCGCCTTCTCCTCCTATGTCAGACCTTCCTCCGCCTCCGTGCTCGATGCCCAGAAGTCCATGGTGTCTTCCAGCGCGGTACCTACATTGACTGGTGGATGTGTCGGGTGGCGGGTACCTCCTCCTCTGCCCTCTTCTAAACATGTTCTCCCTCTCCAGGACGCCCACTCACTTCCTCCAAAACGACGGTCGACCCGTCCTCCGGCCACGCAGGCCTCCTCCGTCGGGAGTCTCCCTGTCCCGCCAGGCGAATCAAATTCTCACTCACTGCCCTCTGTCGAGAGGACGCCTGCTAATCAAATTCTCACTCACTGCCCTCTGTCGAGAGGACGCCTGCTAAACAATCATTCCATTCACGTTTCATTCATGCCATGCTAACCAACCTTACTCTCATCCCAAACAGACTCCGCCGGCAAACGATTTCCGGCCAACCATCCAGAGGCTCGCTAACCATCGGGCTGTTCGCCTACCAACCATACCTATTAACCATTCTCCCACAAGCCCCTTCCGCGAAGGCTCCCATGTCGGCGGCACCAGCCGTCGTGAGGCTCCAACGGCGCGGGGCCTTCCTCACTCTCCCACGGATCCCTTCTCGCTAAAGGCCCCGGCTCGTCGAGGGAATCTCTCCAACATCGTTTGTATAGTCCCTTCCAGGTAAACCTTAATTTACTCCTTCCTCCAGACGTTTGCACCATTCCTCCAGGCGCGCACTATTTAATTCCTTTTGGGGGGCAGGCTCAAGAGCCCCCCCTGCCTCCGCCAGGCAGGATCCGAACCGAGGCTCTGGTCCGTCCCCAGGGGGCCCACGCCAAAGCTCCTCCACTGTCTCCTCCTCGTACCGTCATCATTCTGTTATCATTCTGTTATCATACTGTCAGTCACTTCTCTGTCCATTCACTCAATCCCAGCTCCATACTGTAATCAATTCATCTGCAATAAATCTCACCTCCAACCTCCACCCTCCGTCTTAAGTGTAAGCTCGTTAAGAGTTGAAGTTTTAGTTGTTAACGTTAGTTCAACTTAGAGCTGTAATGCTCCATCATCCGTCTGCTCCAATCAGATCTGCGTTACCTTGTCCGCACCCCTTTATAAACGGTCCTCACTTCCCTTCGCTCATCTGTGCTTCCGTTCAGGTACCCGCCACCTCCCCGACGACCGCCCAGCAGCAGGCTCCACCAGGTCGGCCCCAGGGGGGCAGGCTCAAGAGCCCCCCCTGCCTCCGCCAGGCAGGATCCGAACCGAGGCTCTGGTCCGTCCCCAGGGGGCCCACGCCAAAGCTCCTCCACTGTCTCCTCCTCGTACCGTCATCATTCTGTTATCATTCTGTTATCATACTGTCAGTCACTTCTCTGTCCATTCACTCAATCCCAGCTCCATACTGTAATCAATTCATCTGCAATAAATCTCACCTCCAACCTCCACCCTCCGTCTTAAGTGTAAGCTCGTTAAGAGTTGAAGTGCCCTTCTGGGCACAGGTCTCCACCAGGTTATCCACAGATCCGTGCAGTTAGAGGTAAAAACACTTTTCGGCCAGTTATAGCGCCACCTTGAGGCTGAGTTGAAATTGTTCATGTGGCATTTCGTCCTCGGCCTAGTGGGAATGTGGGTGCACAATTTCACGGAAATCACGCGATGTGTTCATGATTTGCAGCATTTTGTTTGAAACTGAGCACTCCTGTGAAATTTGGAAGCCAATCTTAACCAATCAGGATGGAGTCTGAGAAATCTGAAAGACCGGTTTCGTTGAATGGCTCTAGAGAGACTGTGTACCAATTTGCGTGATGTTTGGACAAAATCTGTAGGTGTACTGTGCAAAAACTTGTTTTGCACAAAGCGGCCTCCTGGTGGCGCTATAACAGGCCGTTCTGGAAAGTTTGGGGCAGAGGTTCATCGTTGGCATCCAGGGAGTGTGTGTGCAAAATTTGGCATCGACCGGGTTAACGGTGGCCGAGATTAGCTGGTCACGGACGGACACACACACACACGGACGGACGGACGGACGGACGGACGGAGTGCAAAACATACTCTCTCCCCATGCCTTCGGCCTGGTGGAGACAATCATGCAGGGACATTGGGAGATTGATGGAAATGGAACCATTGACGTAGTTTTTAGGTGCTCTGAGGAAAAGGGTACCTGTTTTGGTGAGAGGATGGGTGACCAGCTTCTGAATGAGGGTGTTTTCCGACGACCTCAGCAGGAGAACAATGTCAGCCGGCAGGGTGTCTCTATTCTTGGCCAGGAAGCCTGCAGCGTTGTAAATCACCTGAGAGGAGCCACAAATATTCATATTTGAGTACAGCAAATTCACAAGTAGGGCAATACTTATTATTTTCTATCAATTACACAGCCCATGAAGCCTTGAATTCATGGAGATTTTCTTGTCGCATTCCTGAGACAATCATTTCATGTCCAGTAGGAGATTTGCGGAGTGAGATATTAGCATCTTTCCGCCGGTCACAAACTGTTTTTTTTGTACCTTAAGTAAAGTCCATAGTATATCATGTATAGTATACATCTGCTGCCATGCTTTTCAATGGAAATAACAAAAACGATAAACTTGCACAAAACACATTATCCACTTTTTTACCTTACCATATGATGTGGCAATAAAGGTAATTCTGATTGTGGACACTATTAATAATAATTAGACATATCAGGCCGCATGGGGGGAACTAACAGATAACTGAACTGACACATACTGTACTGTATTATATCCTTGTATTTACCTTTCCAGCATAGTGTTGAATGCCAAAACCAAGATCTACCCGCTTTGGCCTCCAGAAATGTTTGGTCTTGAGGTTATCTTCAAACTTGTCTACAGAAAGAAAAGTGTTGCTGAATGAGGACAATCACGGGACAATCATGTTTATCTATAAAATGAGTGACGATGGAAACTACGCAATTGTAGTTGTGAAATGTGTTCCTAAAAATAAATCAGTCACACTTTCTATCAAGCCTGTGTCTATAATGCATTATAAACACATATACCACTGTATATAATCATAGTCACAAACATTCACCATTCATGTACTCATAATGCGTTAAACCTAAACATAATAATAATCATAACACATTACAAAGTATATTATACTGACTCATGAGGTCAAGTAATAAAGTAATGAAATGAGGAAAAGCATTGCGTTAAATAAATATCGTCTCTGCTGGATGGAAACCTCATACAGGTATGTCCAGAACTGTTACTTTTCAGGATTCAAATTCAAATTTGGGGGGGGGGGGGGTTGGGGGTGGGGGGGGGAGAGTCAGAGTCAAGACCGTGTGTGGGAGTGGGGTAGAGTCCGAGTCGAGACCGACGGGGGGGGGTGAGACAGAGTCGAGACCGAGACCAGTTAAAGAAAACACTGTGAGAGCTGTTACTTAACAAGTATAGCTGTCTATAAGCGCCAGACAGCTCTCTTATCATGTTAATCTGAATGGGCTCATAATATGGGTATAATACATTAATTTCATCGCAATATAGTGACTCGTGACTCGAGTGGACTCCTGGGTTAAGAGTCCCGAGTACCTTGGTCCGAAACCGAGTTAAGTCCAACTCAAATTAGGGGCGAGCCGAGACGAGACACATTAAATTAAAATGTGGACCCGAGACCGGACTCGAGACGAGTCAAGCACTCGAGTACCACAACGCTACATTTCAAGGGTTCAAGGACTTGCCTACGAGGGTCTGGTCAGTGGCCTGTGGGAAGCGGCTCTCCTCGTCCAGCAGAGAGAGCATGCCCATGGGCTTCTGGAGGAACATATCCAGGAGGGGCCGGTTGTCCTCGTACTCGATCATGCGAGCGTCCACCTCCTCGTTGAGGTACTCCTCCTGGCAGGGCATAGAGGAGACAGTGACAGGGTGAGGTACTCCTCCTGGCAGATTGGTGATTGTAAAGCGAGAGGACTTCACGTGGAGTAGACCTACTGCCAGCAGCAAGCAGTGGACAGCTTTGCTCTTCAAGCCCGTGAAAGTGTCTCTCATAATTATCTAGGAAATCGTCTTCTTTTATTTTCACTTAAACCCCAGCATTCATACAGTCTCTATAACCCTGCTAATGAGAGCAGATGAAACATTAAGTGCAGAATTTGTCTGAGAACTTAACACATTGTATGCTAGAGTTTTCTATTTGCTCAGGCTTGCTGGTGCTAAGCGATTAACATTGGACTTTTGAACTTTTTAGGGGCCCACAGCGAGGGGCCTCTTATAGCTAGAATCACATCGCATAAATAAAAAGTAGGCCAAACATGTCCACTTCAATTTAAAAAAAAAATTATGATTCTACCATCTTCCATTCTGGAGATATTGACCTTTTTCTAAAACCTGCTTTTGAAGGCACGCTGCTCGCTTGAAAAAACAGCAGAGATATGGAAGGTTGAAGTTGACAGACATTGACAGACAGATATAAAAATGAACACAAATAATATCATATACATACTACACACTGAATGAAAGCCCTGAATGTCTACTTTTAGGAGGAAAACAAATACACATGGTCCCATGTATAGTTTGTCAGTAATTGGCTATTGAATGCAGCTTGCGCCCACCAGAGAGGATTTCAGAAAATGCATGGACCAGAAGAACTATTATTCACAAAATAAGGCCTATAGCGAAATGTACATACTATATACCGTATGAAACAGAAGACTCTCTGCTTTCATAAGAAAAATACTTCTACTGTAATAATAATGAAAATCACACCCCTGTGAAGTGAGCAGTGCAATGTTGCGCAACATTGCACTGCTCACTTCACAGGGGTGTGATTTTCATTATTATTACAGTAGAAGTATTTTTCTTATGAAAGCAGAGAGTCTTCTGTTTCATACGGTATATAGTATGTACATTTCGCTATAGGCCTTATTTTGTGAATAATAGTTCTTCTGGTCCATGCATTTTCTGAAATCCTCTCTGGTGGGCGCAAGCTGCATTCAATAGCCAATTACTGACAAACTATATTTGTATATATTTGTATATTTGTTTTCCTCCTAAAAGTAGACATTCAGGGCTTTCATTCAGTGTGTAGTATGTATATGATAATAATTTATTTATGTTTATATCTGCCTGTCAATCTCTGTGACTTTAAACCTTTATAACTCGCTATGATAACTTCATGAGGAAATGCTCACTTCACAGGGGTGTGATTTTTATTATTATTACAGTATTAGTTTTTTTCTTATGAAAGCAGAGGGTCTTCTGTTTCATACGGTATATAATATGTACATGTCGCTATAGGCCTTATTTTGTGAATAATAGTTGGACCTGAACAACTGCATTCAATATCCTACTGACAAACTGTACATGGGATCAATATTATGTATTTGTTTTCCTCCTAAAAGTAGACAATTAGGGCTTTCATTCAGTGTGTAGTATGTATATGACAATAATTTATTTATGTTTATTTTTATATCTGCCTTCAGAACGATAGTATAACGGTGAGATGCGTTACTGGATCGGTGAGTTTAGTGGTTGAGGTTGACATGTCTGGACATGTTTGAGGAAAGAAGCACAGGAGAGAGAGATGATCAAATAACTGGCTGCTTTGTTGGACAACGCTATCTTCACTTTGTTTGGGCAAAGAAGCAGAGATCAGCGATGGAAAAGAGTTTTATCCACGGCAGATAAGTAATGACGTATTATCGAGGGACCGCCATGATCAACTAACTGCCTGGGACCGAGGCTACGTTGTCACCAGCCAATGCAGCCATCGCTATCCGTTGTGTGATTGTAGCCTTTTTATTCATTATAATTGCAGTGATAAGACCTATATCACAGCCGGGCGTCTCTCTCGATACCGTGGATATAGCCTACATCCATCCACAATCACACAACGGATAGCGATGATGGCTGCATTGGCTGACGAAGACGTAGGCAGTAAGTTGATCATGGCGGTCCTTCGATAATACGTCATTACTTATCTGCCGTGGATATAAAGCTCTTTTCCATCGCTGATCGTGCTTCTTGCCCAAACAAACAAAGTGAAGACGCGATGGCGATCCACACAACGGATAGCGATGGCTGGTGAAGACTGAAGACGTAGCCAGGCAGTTAGTTGATCATGGCGTGTGCCGTGTGCGTGTTGAAAACGTTATGAAATGGCGATCGTTGAAGATTATTCTTGGTTTATATACTGGCAGAGGGCAAATCGACACGACTGCGTTATATCTTTTTCCGAGAATGAGAGCGCGGTGCAAGGCGATTACAAGGCGCAGTGTGGCCTGGGGCCAGGGAACTCAAACTGCAATGCGATCCGGGCAGAAGAGACTCAGACTCCCCCCACAAAGATTCCTCGGGAGAAACCATGTAGAAACAGGAGGGGAGGGGGAATCGAGTGTATTCACAGACACTAGACTAATACTAGAGTATGGGTAACTCCATTTTAGATGCCCTGACATCTGCGTTGGTCTATGCCGTTGCCGTGCAGACCCATACGTGTAATGGAGGCATTGGAGGAGGGAGCGTCTTCGCCACAGACAGACCTCTTTTCAGGAGGGAGGGGCTTTTTACTCCCGGATCACATATTGGAGCTTCCTGGAGACGATCGCTGTTATTTTCCTCGGTGTCCTGGAGCATAGGACGTTGATGTACAGTAAGCAATAAAAAAACGTATAAAACGTATACATACGCTTCGCGCGTACGGCGTTCGATATTAATAAAGCGTATGGATACGTTTCCAGCATTTTTTGTGTTAAGTGTCCAAAATGAAAATCGATTACTATAATTAAATATTAACGATTAATAACGTGTAATGATTTATTTATTTTTATAAACCATAAAAAAGCATCATTGTGGGGGAAGAAATCTGTTATCCATCCACATAAATTTGCCTCAATCAGGCTAATGATAACAATACCATTACCACCAATAACGCAGGCACACTTTGGTAGGCACTAGGCCTGTACTCAATATAGCATTCAGCTCACCTGCAGTAGGCCTAAGCTAGCTGGTATCCTAGCTGGTATCCTCTAAATGTAGTTACTATGGGCAGGGTTTGGATGACAATATAACCTTTGCAACAGATTTTCTTTATATATATGTATATTGGTCTGCCCGGGGGTCTCCTCCCAGTGGGACGTGCCTCGAGGACCTCCCCCTCCTAACCAGATGCCCGAAACTAAAGCTGGCTCCTTTCCAGGCGAAGAAGCAACGACTCTACTCAGAGTCTCTCTCGCCTGACTGAACTTCTCACCCTATCTCTAAGGGAGATGCCAGCCAGACACCTGTTGAAGAAAACTATTTTGTCCAATTGTATTCGCAACCTTTATTCTTTCGGTAATGACCCACACTTCATGACCATAGGTGAGAGTAGGAACGAAGATTGCTCGGTAGACAGAGAGCTTTTCCTTCTGGCAATACTGTTCATTATGTTGATTAATCCGATCGCATGGGACTGACTGACTCGACCCGATGTGCTTAATTTTTTTTAAATAAAAAACATGATTTGTTACAGAAGCACGTATCGTTGCAGAGATTATATCAGAGAAACTTTTCAATAAAGATTCATATAATTGAGAGACTACATATTCAGATTATTCTATTCATGACCATTTTGCACAATATACAATTTGTCAGTCACAGTTGGTCTGGGGAGCCAAGCTATATTATATGATATTTCTATTTCACACAGTTGAGTTGGATTATTACCTCAGGGTCCTTTTGATGGATATCAAAACACTTCTGTGCACATTACAAGCCCCCTCAGGCACCGCTGCATACGTTGCATCGCAGGACAAACTATATTTCTGGGCCCACTGCCAACAGCGCCCCAGAGTGAGATTAGCTCCTGTACTAACCGTCTCCCATTCCTAATTGACCCTTGTTGGGGGATGATTTATGGCGCCTCTATCTCCATGGGGGATACCAAATCATTTAACATTAGCAAACTGTTCTCGTAGCCCTTGGGGCAGAAACAACCCCATGAGACCCTTCATGGAGAATACATGCGTGTACACCCCAATCTCCCGTAAATAAAGACGCTGACATTATTCACCCCTTGCCGGCCCTCCTGAGCCATAAGGTGACAGGTCATTGGTTCTCAAAGTGAGGTCCGTGGACACGCAGCGGACCTTGAGAGGTGCCAGGGGGTCCCCAGCTAAATGTGTTAATTTAGTGTCACAATCATTTAAATTGTTAGCTTGTCTGCTATTGATCTGCTATTTTCAAATAGCTAAAGCAGGGCTGAAGTGGTTAATTAAAACCTCTTAAACCTCATGGGGGTCCAGGAGGGAAAATCAAAAATATCGGAGTTGGAACCTGAGACCTTGACCAGCCCCATTTACCCGCTGAGAGCTGTTCATGAGGTGGACAGCCGCTGCCCCCGCCGGCGGGGGATTGGGGCTTAATGTATGCTTTGTAATGGACCGTTATTGTTATAGATCTTTAACTCTTGAGAGTGTAAAATGAAACCAAATGGACCCTAATGGGTCTGCATTACTTAATTTACAATTAGTCTACTCTATAGTCTACACCAGGGGTTCTCAACGTTTTTGGCTGGGGTCCCCCGGAAATGCTTTGACCATGTGTCGCGATTGTGATTTTGATCAACATTTGCCTGTTATCTGTCCTACTGTACCAACATCAATACTGTACATCATGGCATTGTGTACAATTCCTTATCCAACGACAACAACAACATATTATAGGTTTTGGCCTGGGTCTGAGAGGCTAAATCTCATCAAAATTGGTGGTCCGTGGCTGAAATGGTGAATAAATAATGGACATTGACATGTACAGTAAAAGGTTGAAAAGCACTGATTTAGATGATTTTAATGCATGGTGGGCCATGTTGTCCGTGGTGGCCAGTATATTGCACTGTACCTGCTCCCATGCAAATATGTGTTGGTTGAAGTAGAACTGGATCTGCTCGTTGGCTATGTTGATGCAGAGCTGCTCAAAGGAGTTCTTCTTGAAATTCTCAAAGCCAAAGATGTCCAGGATGCCGATGTTCAGTTCCTTGTCGTCCTCTCTGGTGGAGGAGAGGAGAAGAAGGACCAATGTTGATTTTGACAGCAAATGTTGATTGAGTTTTAGTCATAGCCTTCAATTCAATTATTTTATGTTGTAGTCATATTTTAGTCACCTGAAATATTTTTCAGGTGACTAAAATATGTTTTAGTCAATATCTTCCCTAGAGGTTTACTTTGTGTGACTTTGACGATATGCTTTTGCTGTTTCTTTTCTTTATTATACACTTTTCATCTGTATGACATGTCTAATGTATCCTATGAATGGACAAATGTTCCCTGGAGCGTTTTTAGTCATTCTCCTAAACATTTTAACTGTCACTTTGTGTATTCATTTTAAATGACCTTGTAAGTGAAAAACAAACAAACATCTCACCCTAGCTGGCCGTCGGGCCGCAGCAGGGAGTTGATGCGGTTGACGATCCAGTTGAAGAGGCGACCGTAGAGGGCCTTGCTCATGGCGTCCCGCACCTTAGTGTTGATTTTGACAGGACATTTTGATTTAGTTCTTTTGATTAAATGTAATTTAGTTTGAGTCATATTTTCTATATTATCTGAATGTTTTAGTAATTTGAAAAGTTGTATAGCTTTGTCCCGTTGTGAGCTTGTAGACCTGCTATTTTCAGAGCGCAACACCCACGTGCATGCCAAACATACAATGACTTGTCTTTTAGTCACATTTTCATTTGTTGACGAAATTGTCAATATATTATAGTCTTAATTGGTCTTAGCCCATTCTGAACGGGAACCCATTTTGGTGTTAGCATCATGTTATGCTTTAGCTATTGAAAAATAACAGATCTACAAGCTCATAGCGCGCCACCGAGTGGCGCGCTACGAGCTTGTAGGTCTGCTATTTTTGAAAAATCGAAGAACGACTGACATTTTCAGGTCAGAATGGGTTAATCAGACCAGTGTGTGTCCAGTGGAAACCTCGTGTGAATCTGATCTCAGGTCAGAATGGATTAATTGGTCTTAGTCATCATAGCTTATGACGTTTTCGTCAGTGAAAAATAAATGTAGTCGACGGATATTTCCTAGTTTTAGCCTCTTACCTCGGCTGCCTTCTCCACGGTGTTGGGCCTGACGATGGTCTCCCCCCGCGCCACCACGCAGTGGGAGGTCAGAGCCTCCTGGAGCTCCTCAGAGCGGATGCACAGCAGGGACGCCGCTGGAGCAACATGAAGAAATAAACAAACACAAAGTTGCTGTCGGGAGGAAAATCACCATTGTTGAGGCTTTCGATTTCAATAAATCACTGCTATTACACCCTTAAACATCTGTGTGTTGGTTAAAACAATATTGAACTAATGGATAGTAGTAAAAAGTGCTTTGGACGAAACCTCTTAACTCCATTGTTGGACCCTCAAACTGTCTGCTATATGAAGCAGTTAACTCGAAAATAGAAGTTAATAGTTAAATAGAAATAATAATTTCTTTCATTAGATGATAAATGTACATTTTGGAGTTAGGTGGTTGCTCCCAGACAGCAGAGATATTCATGTGTCATCATCGATGATGAATGTGTGGCCGTTACTCATTGTGCGTTCAGTGTGTTATACGGATCAACATAAACAAAGCAAATATGTATTAGCCGTCGTCTTTGCACAAACCAGAAATGATTCCATTATTCATGAAAAAGAGATAACAGAGGCTAGTTTTCGCCGGTCAGCAAAAGCCCCTGAGTCGTCTGCTCCAGAAATTCCTCATCCATCACATCAAGCAGATAACAGCCGTCTAGACAGCTCTGTAGAACTGCCTTTTGCTGCCAAGACTTCCATGTTAAAGGAAAATGTACTCCAGTGGTGGAGAGCACATTTAGGGCATGGTCACACACACCACACTTTTATTCTACCTATGACGGCGGATTCTGCCAATGCACTTCAATGGGACTGGAGCATATTTATTTTAATTTTAATATTGTTTCGGCAGAATAAAAGTGTAGTGTGTGTGCATGTGTGTGCGTGTGTGTGTGTGTGTGTGCCCTTATATATGTCTCACCGTTCTCCAGGACAGAGCTGTCGGAGATGTCGCTCTTGTCGGTCTGGTGTTCCGTAGCGACCGGAGTGAATTCTATGTCTCCTATGTTGAGGATGGCTGCCAGGGTGCCGTACACACTGCCCAGTTCCTGTGTGGGACAGAAGGACATTATCATAAGAGAGCTACTGTATATACGGCAGTGGTTTTCAAACCATTATTTATTCCGCATTTGAGCCACGTACGGACCACCGATGGGTGTTATACCGATGATACTAATTAAGGCTCTGTTCCATTCAGTGTGCAGTGGTTCTCAAACTTTATAATTTCAAGGACCAGTAGAGCCTTAATTAGTATCAGCGGTAACACCTGTGAGGGAAGTAGGGAAGGGGCCCAAGTTCTTTCTAAAATGGTGTGTGTGGTGTGTGCATACTAGAGCCCATTGATGAGATTTAGCCTCTCTGACCCAAGACGTACAATTTTGTTGTTGTTGGATAAGATTTTGTCCACAATTCCATGGTATGTTGATGTTGCAAATTAGGAGAGATAACAGGCAAACATTTATCAAAATAACATTCTGAAATTGTGTAGACTTCTTGTAAATTAAGTAACGTTAAAAATAATAATAAAGAGCTGATAAGGGTCCATTTGGTTACCAACTCTCCAATATTTAGCTGGGGACCACCTGGAACCCCCTACACCCAGACCACTGGTTGAGAACTACTGAGCTTCAGTATTAAATCACTATAGAGTGTGACACCAGATGATTTGCTTAATGTGCAACATTGTTTTCTCACTCAACAATAAATGAAGCAACATACAGTGTATATCTGCCCATTTCTAAAGTGACGATGTAATGACTTAACCCATTTTGACCTGGGAACGATTTTACGAATGTCTTCTAAATCAGTTTTCTGAAAAACCCATGTTTCTATGTCAGTGGTTTTCAAACATCATGTCAAGGACCCACAAAAATGTATGGATTTTGCCGCCGACCCCCCATCTGAAAACATGTTCCAGGGACGCCCCAAGATTTGAGTTAAAAACCTTGGCTCTGAAAGAATATATTCAAAGATTTGCGACACGTTTTCACAATCTTTCTAAAATAGCAGACCTACAAGCTCGTAGCTGAGCTTGTAGATCTGCTATTTTTCAATATAATAGCTAAAGTATAACATAATGCATAAAACACCAAAAGGGGTTCCCGCCCAAAATGTGTTAAAGGGCCACTTCATCCCTTTTGCAACCAGATCTGATTTTAATGATGTTTAGGAAACAACATTTTTTTGTATGTATTTTTAGATATTTTAGTTTTTCTAAGGCCTGATTGATGACTCATATGGCATTGGTCTCACTTCCTTCCTGGACTACATGCTGGACTCCCCCTCTCCACAAGGAGGGGCAGTGCACCAAAGCATTATGGTCACTGCAGGAATTAAGCAATACAACATATTTTATTTAGAATTATATTATATATAATATTACCACACGGCCAAATCACGATGCATTGCCGCGTCGATTATTTTTGACACCACTAATGTTGAAGTTATCTGTCTGTCTAGACTCTAGTCTAGAAGGATAATATCCCCAAACTCTCCGCAGTTGGTGTGTAACAGTTGCACACTGTACTGATTTCATGAACTGCCCTCCTACCCAAGTACAACATAGCACATACTATACATCATAGACTGTCCTCCAAGTCTCTGACAATGTGTGCTGACATCATCACGCTGTTTCACCTCGTTTCACCCACACAACAACCTGGGCAACGCTGGCTACAGTACTGCAGTGGTGATTTATAAGCACATAAATACTATGCCGTATCTGCCCGTTCAACTGCTGTTATCATCCTGCTACATACTCGACTACTGAAAGCTGGCAAGCTCTATATTGGGTCTTCAATGGGGGGTCTGGGACCACCGGATCTTTGTGCAAAGAGGTTTCGTGTAGACAGACACACAATTCAAAATATGCTGTCAAAATCAACACTAAGACAGAGAGACAGAGAGACAGAGAGAGAGAGAGAGAGAGAGAGAGAGAGAGAGAGAGAGAGAGAGAGAGAGAGAGAGAGAGACAGAGAGAGAGAGAGAGAGAGACAGACAGACAGACAGACAGACAGACAGACAGACAGACAGACAGACAGACAGACAGACAGACAGACAGACAGACAGACAGACAGACAGACAGACAGACAGACAGACAGACAGACAGACAGACAGACAGACAGACAGACAGACAGACATGCAGGATTTAGCTAATCAAATTTGGATAAATGGTAAATGGTGCATTTATCTCACGTTTGTGACAAACTCACCCACAAGTTAATTTTAATATTATGGGTACATTTGTTGTCCTTCTGAATCAATTAAAGTGTCACATTTCTTTAGTTTTTCCAGTTTTTCATGTGTTTATGAGGTGACAGTACTTCATTAGACACCCTGGAGTCGTTTTTATGTGCAATGGTGTATTAACTTTCTATTTAGGGTTTCTTCCTGGAGGCTGAACCCTTGACAGTCAAACGTGCCAATGGGTGCGGCTTCAGTTCAGGTGGATCACCAACCATCACCACCCAGGCCAACCAGGCCTACTTAATGAACTGGTGGGGGTGCAACTGCATGCCCACATAAAAACGACATTTTAACAAATACTGTACACTTTTTTGAAAGAAATCTTCCTCCTATATAATATAACAAGTACAATTTACAATTTACAATTTAGGTATTTAGCAGACGCTCTTAATCCAGAGCGATTTACAATAATCAAGAACAAAAGCATGGGAATACATCACAAAAGCATTTATCATAAAACATGCGTAAGCTAAGAAAGTAACAGTGGAATATCTATATTATGAGACTATACATATAAACTATGTACTATGGCGTGCTATGACAAGTAAGACGCGCAAACGCGGGAAGCGAACGCAGCTCGTAAATGGCAATAACAACAATTAGAATAAATTACATACTTTTTCAAGGTTTTCTTTTTTGTGTTTTTTTAAGATTTTATTTTTAAGTTAAGTTTTTTTTAAGTTAAGTGTTTTTAAAGTTTTTTTTTAAGTTAAGTTTTTTTGTGTTTTTTTAAGATTTTATTTTTAAGTTAATTTTTTTGAAGTTAAGTGTTTTTAAAGTTTTTTTTTAAAGTGAAGTTTTTTTTAAGCTAAGTTGTATGTGTGTGTGTGTGTGTGAGTGCGTGCGTGCGTGTGTGTGTTTTGTGTGATACAGCTCCGCCCTCTGGTGGCGGGCGGGTGGTGTAACAGCGGGACAGACAGACACACACACACACACACACACACACACACACACACGGACACACAGACATGATCTGCAGGGTCTCATAGTTAGTGCTCATTGCGTTCGCAATAATACCTGATGATCATGTTTTAAATCGCGGCACTCCATCTTTGAATCACCACCGTCCAGTTGTACACTTAAGATGTGCTTTCGGCAATTTAAATAACACCAAGTTGGATATTAGGAGTCAGCTCCAGCAGCACTGCTACAGTAAGTGGTTCATTTTAGGATAAGTGCTATTGATGTGCATGCAGGTCCCAAAGGCAATGTGTTCTCTGGGCTCCACTAGCCTCCAAGATTTGGTTAACAGGCTTCATGTTCCCGTAAGTATATCGTAACAGCAAGCCGCCATGCATTCATGGCGGTCTTTAAACTTTTTGACTCATTGACTGCCATTAGTAGCCACATACTATTTCTATCCAGTATATGATATGGTAAACACTGAAAACATCAACTTAAGTCCTTAGCGGTGGGCTTGGGCCATGGCTCAGTGGTCCAGGCACCTTGGCTGGTAATCCAGCCTGGCAGTGTGCCGCGGCTTCGACTCTCGATCCCGACGGCCTTTACTGCAAGTCTTCCCCCCCCTCTCTCCCCATTTCCTGTCTGTCCCTCCATGAAAAATATAAAATAAAGGCGAAAGCCACAAAGAATAAAAAAATCAAACTTGTGTGAACCGAGTGGTGCAACTCCCCTCTCTCTCTCTCTCTCTCTCTCGCTCCCCCCCCTCTCTCTCTCTCTCTCTCTATCTCTCTCTCTCTCATTAGCAGGCAACAGTGCAGTACTACAGCACCCCCACTGGCCCCTACTGGTACATACTGGTGCTCATTAACGTCACATAGGTGCATGACCAATACATAGGTGCATGACCAACACGGACATTGCTGGTTGTAGGAGTGGTTGCACCACTCAAAATAAGAATTAACGACCCACTTGATGATCATACAGCATCACACAAAAGTAGCAAAAGTAGCAGATCAACATTGTCTACACGAACACAATCGGCCCATGTTCAGGGGAGGGAAGCCGCGCGGGGTGGGTGACAAATGACAACTGTCATTGCACGCAATGCTACAGGCTGGGGGCGGCACCTCTCAGGAGGGCGGGAGGAGTAGGACGAAGGTCCAGGGCAGTGTTGTTTTTAGTTTTAGTCCTATAGTCTCTTGAATAGTTTTCATTTAGTTTTAGTCACATTTTAGTCACCTGGAATGTTTTAGTGTTTAGTCTAGTTTTAGTCGACTAAATATCATACGATTTTAGTCGACTCAATCTACAGTTGATTTAGTCGACTAAAAATTATTTTGGCGGGCCTTGATGACTGTTTTGACAGTTTTTGACTCTTTGACTGTGACTGGTTTTACACTTGCTGAGAATTGCCGATCTACAAGCTCACAACGCGTTGCGCTGCGATGCGTTGTGAGCTTGTAGATTGGATATTTTCAGCATGCAACCAAGTATAAAAATCTCTTGTCCACTAGTCCCTTCCTATCATTTTAATCTAGTTTTTATTTGTTGACGAAATTGACAGTATATTTAGTCTTAGTTTTAGTCATAATGGCTTAGTTTTCATTTAGTTTCCATTTAGTTTTCGTCAGTGAAAAAAGGTAGTCGACGAATATTTTTCGTCTTAGTTTTCTAAGACCTGCCAGTGGGGGCTCCTCACTGGCAGGTGAGCCAGTAGGATACGACAGCACTGACAAAACACACATGCATGTGTGTGGGGAGGAAACATGGCATAACGACTAAATTGGGGGTAAAAATAAACAGTTCGAGCTTTTGATATTTTTGTATTTTAATCCTGAAAAGTAACATTTTTGGACGTGCATAAATAAAAGTGTGCACAATGTACATACTGCTTTGTGCCCTATATCTACAGAGAGACCTCTTTTCGCTTCTCGACCAGTAATTAAATGCTGTGTTGTTGGGGTTGGGTTACCTCCAGGGTAAATCCAATGACTTTGAAACACTGCTCCACTGCATCAAACTGCTCCTTGTAGAAGGCGTTGCTCACAATGTCAGGCCCTAATTTAATGTGCTCATTGCACAGATACCTGCAGGACAAAATAAGGGAAACACGAACAAGGTCAAGTTGTGTGTGGTCTCAGGAAGTGTAGTGAGTGAGTTTGATACATGAGGGGGGAAATAACAGCATTTCAGAGGAAGGTTAAAAGAATGTCAAACCCACTTAGGAGTTTTGCTGTCGGAGAGCTTGTAGTGGGCGAGTTTTTTCCTGTCCGCCAGGCCGGCGTAGATGTAGTAGAAGATGTGGAAGTTCTTCTCTCCCCTGTAAAGACACAGAAAGAAATAATTTACTGGCGTTTGCAATCACTGGCGTTCGCAATTATACAGCATTTTAAGGTGTATCTATTCGATGCCCCTAATATTAGCCCCTAATCTGTTGTGCAGATTTTGGTTTATCGTCCCAAAGGGGGACTGCCCATAAGTCATGGTGCTCACACATTTCTTTCAACGTGCTCGCCATGTGATCAGAAATATTAACTACTAGAGATTAATTTTTCTCTTCTCGATTCCGACTCCGATACCCATAACTTGCATATCGGCCGATTCTGAGTACCGATCCGATACCATTGCTTAATAAAAAAATCCCATCACCCGTGTGAGGTGAGGGGCACTCTTATCATTATACTTTGTCATACATCATCTCTGTCTGGCCAATCACAATTTGTGTCTTATTTACACACTTCAAAAGCTGGACATAGGATCGGCTAGCGCCCCTCAAAAGTAAAATGAGCAGCTACAAGTTAGTACAATTATAATGTAAATAGTACCATAAAACAGTATAAAACAGTAGTGCATCAACTGAAGCATTCAAAATATGACTGTAAATGAAATGCCATCCATTCCCCCGACTCCCTGGTTCTCCCCTCACCTACGTCAGCTGAAAGCTGAAGGTCGCCAGTTGGAGCGGTTATCCCGCAAAACCAGACTCACTGTTCACAAACAAATGTATGCCCACATCCTCCAATACAAAGATGCCCTCCCCTCAGCTAAATCTCAATATTTCACAGATAAAATTACTGCTGTTACTGGGAACACCAGGGCCCTGTTGTACCTCTCTCCTGCTTCGAACTCCCCTCTGCCGCTGATTCATCCAAACTCATCCGGAATTCCAAGCCATCCACCTGCCAACTTGACCCCCTGCCATCCTCCTTGGTTATAGCCTCCCTCCCCTCTCTCTCTGCTGCCCCTGATAACTGCCATCATTCACTCCTCCCTCACCTCTGGTTCTGTCCCTTCATCTCTCAAATCCGCTGCTGTTAGACCATTACTCAAAAAACCTGTTTTAGACCCAAACATCTTCAATAACCTCCGTCCCATCTCCAACCTGCCATTCCTCGCTAAAATCCTGAAAAAAGCAGTAACATTCCCTTCAATATTGTGTGAAGAATATTCCCTGAATCTACGTCCACAATTTCCAGCCATCAGTCAGCTTCGACAAGTCTGGTCTACGCCAATATAAAAAAGAAAAAAAAGAAAAGGACTAAAGTTCAGATTGTAAACATAATTAGTTGTCCTTCGAGATTGTTCATACAGTAATTGTTCTTGTAAAGATGTGATTTAGGAACACCCAGAGGCAGCTATTGTAGTCCTCCACAAGATTATAAATTCCTGTCTGGAGGAGGAGGAATTAGTTAGTTAGTTAGTTCATTACAGAAACAAGAACATAAACAGCATGTTCTTTTCTGTCAATACAAGCCTTTCAGTCCTTTGTGTCTGCCTTCTAATGAAATACTCAAGCCTGCCTTGCCTTTGAAGATGCAAGACACTTCAGAGCTGCAATCTTTGATCAAACAGGAAATAAATGTGCCCCTTTCACTTGAACCTCTGTACTTCCGAGAGACGGTGAAAAAAAAGAAGATACATTCACTGAACTGCAGGAGGAAGGCAAATGAAAGAGAAAGTCCATTATGACCTGATCCATTGCCAAAAGGCTAAGAAAATAAGCCTTGTTCTGATGTTATTTTAGAAATCGGCAAAAGACACAATTTACATTTCTACAAATGTAAATGTCACCTGAAGGTCGGCATAGTAATAGTTATATAATCATCATATACATAATCATAAGGTCAACAGAAAAAGACAAAAATAATGTGGCCTAGGTTGCCGGACGTCTACGGCAGATGTCCGGGCACCTACAGTAGGCTGCTGACAGCGTGTTGCAGGTTCAAGTCCCGATCCCGATGACCTTTTGCTGCGTGTCACTCCCCAACTCTCTTTCCCCATTTCCTTTCAGTCTACTAGGAGATACTGTCCTCAGAAATCTGTAACCTTCTACCGCTGCTACTAACTTACCCGGCCTGGTGGATGACTCTGGACTTCTGAGGGCAACTAAACTAACTAAATTAACTAACTAACTTACCCGGCCTGGTGGATGACTCGGGACTTCTCCAGGAGGTACTCGGATATCTGCGCTCCTACCACGGTCCCGGCGCTGGTAAACTTCATCTCCAGGTACTTTCCGAAGCGGCTGGAGTTGTCGTTGATCACTGTGCAGGCGTTGCCGAACGCCTCCACCAAGCCATTCACCAGCAGGATCTTCTCCTGTAGCGTCCGATTATTGGCCTGGATAATACAATATTCCATCAGCCAATCGATTATTGGCCGGGATAATACAATATGCCATCAGCCAATCGATTATTGGCCTGGATAATACAATATTCCATCAGCCAATCGATTATTGGCCTGGATAATACAATATTCCATCAGCCAATCGATTATTGGCCTGGATAATACAATATTCCATCAGCCAATCGATTATTGGCCTGGATAATACAATATGCCATCATCCAATCGATTATTGGCCTGGATAATACAATATTCCATCGGCCAATCAATTATTGGCCTGGATAATACAATATTCCATCAGCCAATCGATTGGCCTGGATAATACAATATTCCATCGGCCAATCTGGGGGAGAAGAACGGGGAGGGATCAAACAATAATGCTATTTTTGCTATCTGCTTAAAATAAAGAGCACTATACTGTAAGTATACACAGTGGTGGAAGAAGTACTCTGATGTTTTACTAAAGTAAAAGTATCAATACTGCTATGTAGAAATAGAAGTACAAGTTCAGAATTAAATTGTACTTGAGGCAATACAAAAGTATTGGCATCAAAATGTACCAAAAGTAAAGGCACTCATTACTGTATGCAGAATGTCCATATTTAAAGTTTTCAAATGTATAAGAATCTTTTGAAAATAGCTGATCTACAAGCTCACAATGCGTTGTGAGCAAAGTATATACTGTAGGGTTGAAGTGGGTAATTGTTTTGTAGTGATAATTCAAATCTGTAAAGTAACTAGTAACTAAATTAAGTTCTCAAAGTAAAAGTACAATATTTGGATCCGAGATGTAGTGGAGTAGAAGTAACATATTGGAAATTGGAAATACTCAAGTAAAGTATAAATACCTCAACAATATACTTAAGCACAGTACTTAAGTAAATGTACTTAGTTACTTTCCACCACTGCATATACAGTAGCCTATCATGGAAACTGAGCTTTCTTCTTCTTTAAAAAAAAATCTTAAATTGCTCTATATTTCAATAATAATACACTTGCTAATGGTATAGTGTCTTGTCACTAACAGAGGTCTCCCTTTCTCTCCAGCTCAATTTACAGGAAATATATTTTGAGGTCGGGACCTCACATACTAGGAGAGAGGATAAACAACTGAAATTGGATGTGATGAAAAACAAAATAATGAGTAGACTAAATTGAAACTGGAACACTATAAAATTGAACGTGATGAATGGGTTTTCTCTCTCTCCTGGTTGGATGAAAAAGCTGAAAATACGGTTAAATCAAAAGTTACAAGTAGCTGTTCATGGGGGACGTGAACACACACTGCCAAAGGCGTCTTCGACGTCTTCTTTCCCAATGGCACTGGAAGGCGCTGTTGGCTAACCTATGGTTCGGGGGTTCTCAGGACACCACGTGACACGTCAATCACGTTGATCACCGTGCAGGCGTTGCCGAACCTCCTTGAATATTCTATGATTTTTCAAAACGCTATGAATCCTGGCATTCAAAGTGATCATCACCGGTTTAAAGTCCGCTTTCCAGGCACCGCTGGGTTGGACTGGACTCTCGATATGGCTTTCCTCCACCGGGAACGGTCCATGGCCACCTCGCGGTCGATGCCGAGCGCTTAAAAGTGTAGCCTTGCTTAGCCGTACCTGGCCGAGGGCAAGGGGTTTTTTTGCACCGGAGATTCGCACTGCGAGGCTAGTCAAAATGTTAAACTTCAAGTGATCGTGCTTTGGTTAACCTATTTGACAAATTCAATAGCAGTGAGTCGGGATGTGTCCCAAGAGAAGCACCCTCTGAACATTCAGGCATTGTAATTATAGTTTATTTGACTGCACGCTGGACTACTGTACCTCTACATACAATTACCAACGTACTGTACCTACACATTTCACTCTGATTCTAATAGAACACTGACCTTTCCGAGCACTGTGAGCTGCTGCACCAACAGATGAGCACCCTCCGTCTTCCCTGCTCCACTCTCCCCACTGATGACCATGCACTGTACATACAGTAGACACACACTGATGACCATGCACTGTACATACAGTAGACACACACTGATGACCATGCACTGTACATACAGTGGACACACACTGATGACCATGCACTGTACATACAGTGGACACACACTGATGACCATGCACTGTACATACAGTAGACACACACTGATGACCATGCACTGTACATACAGTAGACACACACTGATGACCATGCACTGTACATACAGTAGACACAAACTGATGACCATGCACTGTACATACAGTAGACACACACTGATGACCATGCACTGTACATACAGTAGACACACACTGATGACCATGCACTGTACATACAGTAGACACACACTGATGACCATGCACTGTACATACAGTGGACACTGGACACACACTGATGACCATGCACTGTACATACAGTGAACACACACTGATGACCATGCACTGTACATACAGTGGACACACACTGATGACCATGCACTGTACATACAGTAGACACACACTGATGACCATGCACTGTACATACAGTGGACACACACTGATGACCATGCACTGTACATACAGTGGACACACACTGATGACCATGCACTGTACATAGATAGACACACACTGTCACTGATGACCAGTGTTCATTCATTTCTCAGACAATACTTTGAGGGAATGACAAAAAGGGAGTATGAAATTGAACAAGTAAACACCAATAACCAACCATTAAATATAAAACAATTACACCCTCAAAATGAAGCAAAGACTGGACTGAGCCAGGCTTGCTGATTCATTGTTACCAACCGCCCACCGGAAATAATAACTCGTCTTCATGTCACAGGCATAGACCACACTTTCAAATGATTCTGTCCAAAGCACCCCGATATGATAGGATTTATTTTTATTTTTATTCAATTACACAAGAAATAGATTTCATCGTGGTGATATTGAAACAATCATTCATTTTATTATTTTTACTGAAACGATTTTTAATTAATGAATTTATAGGAACCCCTGGTGGTCCCTGGCCTGTACCCTACTTTGAAAACGGCTGATCCAAACGATACAAAGTACTATTCAATGTCTAAACTAATGGTTCTCAAACCTTTTTGAGTGAAGGACCCCCACAATGATATGTATTTGAACAAGGGATCCCCATCTGTGATCACCACACACACACACACACACACACACACACACACACACACACACACACACACACACACACACACACACACACACACACTCGCAATACATTTTTCGCTCTCATCCACCATGGATCAATATAACCTGAACATGCACCTGATCAGCATTGTCTGACACCATAGACTGGTAGGCCAGATCAGCCATAGCAAAGATGTGTGGTGGATTGGAAGTGCGTTTGGCTCCTATGTAGGTCTTGGAGTACTGCAACGGGAGGTAGATACAAATGACAGATGAGTTACTGTACTTTCATTATAAATGGTTGGAAAAAATGGAGCACTTTAGCACTACGGGGCATTTTACTCATTGCTAAACTAAATGTACTATACAATATTGTACAGACACAGACATTTTCTTTTTAATGTCAATTCATTGCTGTAATACAATTTAGACGTTTATTTTGCGCACACAAACATACACTGACCTCAGGCGTATATATGTCCATCTTATGGAAAGGATTAACGGCAATGAGGATGTCTCCAACATAGGTGTAGACTTGGTCCCTTCTGTAGCGACTTTGAAGCTGTTCTGTGACTGCATTCTGAGACAAAAAGAAACGCACGAAAAGCACATACTGTAACAGTCCATGCATCATATTGGCATTCAACACTGTATGTTCAATGAGCAAACAAACAAGGGGTATAGGCCGTGATATCACATTGGTCAAAATACTTAAAACGCCTCTAGAAAGGGCCTAGAAAAAAGTATTTATTGCATTAAAAAAGTAAACCCGGAGCACTTTGACCAACGGACCGGATGTTGTTCCGGATGTGACTGTAGCAGCTAGATGTAGCCACACCACTCTAGAGGTGATCGACGACAACGGGAGGTAAGAATAAATCTATCGCGACTAGCGACTGGACCGCGGAGGGCCATCTAACACAGGATCTTTTTTTATAATTAGACGGGATGATTTAGATTGCGAGTTATTAACGTTTTAAGATATTCGTTGTCATCGGCTAAACGGGAGGAACATTTTCGATGACGTCTCACTGTTGCGCAACATCGAGGATTGCACAACATGCGCTCCCAGGCTGTGGAGCGATGCGATCCGTTTTCATATCAATAAACTTCGTCTTTTGGATCAAATTTCGTCCTGGGCGTCGGGCGTTACTAATAGAAAGGACAAAGAACTTCGCCCTGGGCGATGGGGGTGTTAACCACCCTCCCCACCCAGCTTCCGTCCCCCGAACATGGGCCAATTATGTTTGCATAGACGCCCAACAAAGCCGGATGCACCATGGTGGATTCGACCCCACAACCTCCGTGGTGGTGGGCAGGGACTTTACCACTGCGCCATCCGAGAGCATCCCTGTGAAAAGTTTCAACAAAGGGATTTGGTGAAGAGGGAAAAAGGAGGGGTCAAGTATATATCCCGAGGGGACCCGGTGAACAACGTATACAGGGTTTAAGTGATTAATGTCCATAGACAGGTACATCATCAACAACAGGACAGTACTGCCTCCCTCCTATCTTGAAGGATGGCTGGAAATATCCGTCGGCAAGTGAGACTGGTTGTATCAGTCAATATGTCAGTGGAAACGCTCAGCCTTGATGAATCGCCCTACAGTGCATGGGATTTGGACAAACCGTGGACACAGTGCGTTTGTCACTCAATTCGTTCGGCCGCGACCGAACGAACAACAACCAACCAAGGGCCTTGGGAAGAAGGCAGCTGGGAGTGATGTGTTGTTGTTAAGACTAAAATAACAGCACTGAGTTTAACTGAGCACACATTATATCCCTCTGAGCAACTACAGGGAAAGTTCCAGACCCACAGGAACAAGGAAGCCAGGGGGCCGGTTCCGGCGTGCCGCCCGGCGTCCGAAACGGTTGAGAAATGACAGAGTTACCGTGTGGGGGTCCCTGTACTGTACTGTACTGTACTGTACTGTACTGGCACACCCAAAATCATCATATGTATACAGTTAATACGTGCATGTGTGTTTGTGTGTGTGTTAGGTTGCGCACAGGTGGTGAAAAACAACCATGCTGTTTTCGTGTTCAGACCCACCCAGCCACCCAGCCAGCCACACACATAGCTCCGTAAGGGAGTGGTTGCACCATTCAAAAATCACACCTGTGTGAAGTGAGGGCGCTCTTATCATCACACATCAACATACTTCACATTCCGTACATGCTCAACCAATCAAAACATCACAAATGTAATTCCGGCCAATCACTTTTGGCTGTCCTCACTTTTATCTTCAATGTTTATGTTTAACCTGGAAAGTTGGGCATATGAGGGGATAGCGCCCCTCAAAAACAATACTTCTATAATAGAGAGTATGCACATGCGTCACGTTCCCACTCAACAGTCCTGTGTACCACCTGTTTCTAAATTGCACGTCATAATGCAGGAGGCAGCAGGAGGTTGCGTTACTGAAAACGAGCACTCCCAAACTATGACACTCACACCTACACAGAATTTCTTGACATAAAAGTACAGTAGCATGTCTATGATGGATTTTTCTGAAACAAAAACTTTGCAGATAGAATGAGGATAATTCAAGGTCTCCGTACAGCTGTGATGTTGGTGAGTCAGATAGGACTGTCAAGGCCAGAAAGTAAGTTCTTTGCCACTCAGTCAGTAGACATTCCCGCACGGGTACGATCTATAACCAGAACCGTCCCTGAAGCCGTGGTGCATGAAACAAATCCAGAACCAGTGGAATATGTTAGTTATTGTGGTAGAAAAAAAGCCATGAAGTCATCCTCTTTTTTACCTCATCTAGAAACTCCAGGGTGGCGAGGTCGTCCACCTCATCAAAGGCCGTCTCCGTCTTCATGTAGCTGCCTTTCTTGGTGTGGATGCGCTCATGCCTGAAAATCACAGGACAGTATGTACAGTATACAGCATGTAATGAGGTAAACAAAACTGTGAGTGATGCCGTATACAATGTATCGAAGCATAAAGGTGTCGGTCCGAAACGTTGGTGATTTCTGTCTCTGTGTCCACTATAGGGCATAGCAGTGGGCGTGGTTCTCTGGACCCACTGAAAAATAGGCCAATCATTTTTATTTTTATATCAATTATTTTAAGCCAAGAATCCAACCATCCGGGATTCTGGTGAATCATGAGTGAGTTTTGACCATAAAATTGATATAAACTATTCTAGTAAATCTCTATGGGAAAAATGAATGGCCGATTTTTCAGTGGGTCCAGAAAACCATGCCCACTGCTATCTTCTATTGGCTGCTATACCTCTTTATTCTTCACTCAATAGCCTGGCATGTCCAGACAAATATCAGGGCTATTGTTTTAGAGGGGCGCTAGCCCCTCCTATATTCAGCTATAGTGTCGATTCTTGTCCTAACACAAACAATAAATGCCATTGACACGTTACGTTACATGTTACGTCATGTCATGATGATGGTAAGAGAACCCCTCACTTCACACAGGTGTGATTTTATTAGGGACCAGTGTGCAACACGTAAAGTGTTTGTTGCCAAGGGGACTTCAAGGTTTTTAATATTTTGTTGTCATTCCACAATTCTATGCTGTATTGATGTGGTACCATAGGAGAGATAACAGGCACACGTTGATCAAAATAACAATTCTTACATTCTCTAATTGTGCAGACTTCTTGTAAATTAAGTAATGCTGATGTTTAATGTAACTCTTGAGAGCATAACATGAAAATCAATTTTACACTCTCAAGAGTTACAGATCAATAAGGGGCCATTTGGTTACCAACTCTCCATCATTTAGCTAGGGACCACGTGGACCCGCCTCAGGGACCACTGTTGGCCCCCGAACCACTGGATGAGAACCACTGCACTAAAACACATTGTTGTGCACGGTATTTGGCCATCAGTACACAGTTCTGCCCCGTGAAGGATAAACGAGGAAGTGGCAGAATTAAATGCCGATGGCTGACCACAGTCAAGTCTGACTAGAGTGTAATCTGCCTTAAAACCACATGACTCATTCCATTCAATTGAGGCCTCGCTGGGCAGCAGGCCCTGTAGGAACAGATCCTTTGTTTTCTAAACTCGAACGGCTGATTCAAGGTGGCAGCAGTGATGTCATTCTAATTACTGTACTGCACAGTGACAGTGAGCATATCTAGTCTATGCATTTAACTGTTCAACTTCAAACTAGCAAGTGTAGAATGTTTCTTTTTGTCACAGTGGGGGGTATTAGTCCACTTGCCAGAATGTGTATGGGTCCAGAGCATTCAGAAACACACAAATGGTGACTTGCATATGTTGGGCAATTTTTATAATTATCATAATAGCTATAATAAGACAATATTTCAGCAACTGCTTGGCCAATTTGGAGTGGTTTTATGGGTAATTGGAGAATCTCAGTCTATTTCTGACATATTGCAATTTTCTAAATCGCTGTTTAAATTGGAAATAAGGTAATTTTGGTAAAAGTTAGCATTCGGCATGTGTTTCTAAATGCTGGGGACCCATACTTAACATTTCTAACGTACAACTTCAGGGTACTCAACATGTCCGGGTTCACAATGGGGCTCTATGGGCTGGCAAGTAGACTAGATATTGCAAGGTACAAGGTTCTACGCTATAGGCTTTACACCAAACAATAAATAAATATCTGAAATAGCTGATCTACATTACAACGTGATGGGATGCGTTGTGAGCTGGTATTTTTTTTTATAATTTACTTCTGTGATTAGGTGGCCATGTGTTTCATTGGTTAGGTGGTTCACTTCCACATGATTAGCTTCAGTTTGTTGAATGCTATAGAGCGCTAAAGTCCTGACGTCACTCGCTCATCCCCTGGTTCCAAGGGGTTTGCGGAAGTTTTCCTCTATGGAGAATAACATTAGGTCATCTTAAAATCGTCTCATATAAGAATGAAAGAAGAACAATAAACAAACTGTCTCTGCGATATTGTCGGGGTGGTGTCACACCACCCCAACAATATCGCAGAGACAGTTTGTTTATTGTTTTACGATTTTAAGATGACCTAATGTTATTCTCCATAGACTAACTGAGAGAAAATGTTAATGCTGCCGAATTATTACGATACAGAGACACCACTGGTGTCTCTGTATCGTAATAATTCGGCAGCATTAACATTTTCTCTCAGTTAGTTGATTCTTCATCTCCATAATGAGTGAAACGGCCGGGATGATTTGTTTATTTTTCAAGCACAGTTCTTATATGAGGCGATCTAAGGTCCCCCTATCTTATCTCCCCCCTATGTTTGTATTATAATACAAATAACTAAATACACAAACCCGTGAACCCTCTAGCGATATTGACGTCACACTTTGGCGCTGTATTAACACATGATTTGGTCACAGTCGGAATAGGAAATCAGTTAAATACTAATACATCTTTGGCTGTGGCTTGTTAATGAATGCTTAACACTAAATGCAGTGGTGGAAATAGTACTCATAATTAAATTAAAGTATCAATATGACAGTACAGAAATACTCTGTTACAAGTAGAAGTCCGCAATTCAAAATGTACTTGAGTAAAAGTACAAAAGTATTGGTATAAAAATGTAGCAAAGTACCAAAGCACCATTTAAAGTACCAAAAGTAATAGTACTCATTGTGCAGAATGTTCCATTTCAAGTTTTTGAAAATGGCAATGTGTTGTATATGTACATGGTTAATGTATGCTTTGTAATAATAATAAATATCTACAAAGTAACTACAATTAATGTTTTCAAATAAATGTAGTGGACAATATTTGGATCCGAGATGTTTTGGAGTAGAAATAAAAGTATTGAAAATACTCCAGTAAAGTAAAAGTACGTCAAAATTATACTTAAGTACAGTACTTAAGAGTAAATGTACTTATGTACTTTCCACCACTGACTGCATGCTTGTTAAAGTTATCTACTATAAGTAGCAATTATTTTGACGTTCTGTGATGTTCTAAGAAAATCTATTGAAAATCAAAGAGACAGGTCAATTGCATCCAGCCACCCTGAATGATGTATACAAAACAGTTACTGATCAACGAACCATGTCATGAACCAAACATGTTGGGAGGAACAACAACAATGACTGATTAGAAAGGATGTCTGAATGACAGTGAGGTAAATATTAATGAGGACAGGGTACGTACCAGGGAAACATACTAGATTAATGAGGACAGGGTACGTACCAAGGAAACATACTAGAGTAATGAGGACAGGGTACGTATCAGGGAAACATACTAGATTAATGAGGACAGGGTACGTACCAGGGAAACATACTAGATTAATGAGGACAGGGTACGTACCAGGGAAACATACTAGATTAATGAGGACAGGGTACGTACCAGGGAAACATACTAGATTAATGAGGACAGGGTACGTACCAGGGAAACACACTAGATTAATGAGGACAGGGTACGTACCAAGGAAACATACTAGATTAATGAGGACAGGGTACGTACCAGGGAAACATACTAGATTAATGAGGACAGGGTACGTACCAGGGAAACATACTAGATTAATGAGGTCATGAGGACAGGGTACGTACCAGGGAAACATACTAGATTAATGAGGACAGCGTACGTACCAGGGAAACATACTAGATTAATGAGGACAGGGTACGTACCAGGGAAACATACTAGATTAATGAGGTCATGAGGACAGGGTACGTACCAGGGAAACATACTAGATTAATGAGGACAGCGTACGTACCAGGGAAACACACTAGATTAATGAGGACAGGGTACGTACCAAGGAAACATACTAGATTAATGAGGACAGGGTACGTACCAGGGAAACATACTAGATTAATGAGGTCATGAGGACAGGGTACGTACCAGGGAAACATACTAGATTAATGAGGACAGCGTACGTACCAGGGAAACACACTAGATTAATGAGGACAGGGTACGTACCAAGGAAACATACTAGATTAATGAGGACAGGGTACGTACCAGGGAAACATACTAGATTAATGAGGACAGGGTACGTACCAGGGAAACAATTTACAATTTACAATTTAGGCATTTAGCAGACGCTCTTAATCCAGAGCGACTTACATTAAGGAAGAACAAAAAGCATGGGAATACATCACAAAAAAAGCACAACACACTAGATTAATGAGGACAGGGTACGTACCAGGGAAACATACTAGATTAATGAGGACAGGGTACGTACCAAGGAAACACACTAGATTAATGAGGACAGGGTACGTACCAAGGAAACATACTAGATTAATGAGGACAGGGTACGTACCAGGGAAACATACTAGATTAATGAGGACAGGGTACGTACCAGGGAAACATACTATATTAATGAGGACAGGGTACGTACCAGGGAAACATACTAGATTAATGAGGACAGGGTACGTACCAAGGAAACACACTAGATTAATGAGGACAGGGTACGTACCAAGGAAACATACTAGATTAATGAGGACAGGGTACGTACCAGGGAAACATACTAGATTCAGTCCATTTGGTTGATTGCCAGTACAATGCATTTTCGAGCTATAGTTCAATCTGCCTGGAGGAACCAGCTGATTACTACTACTACTGCTACAGTGGCAAAAATGAGGGGGGAGGGGGGATTACCTGTTACTGTCTGTGCCTCGGTCTGAGGTTCTGTGAGGGCTTAAATGACAGAAAGTAAATTAGAAATTGCGTATTCTTGTGAGATCTACAGATAAGCTGCGGCAATATTTGACGTGTGCCGTCATCACCTGGGCTCATTTGCAATGCGAAATGTATACTGTAGCTATCCACTTCATTGCCTAATTGCACATGTCAAAATGGAAAAATAAATGGAAATAAACCTTGTTTAAAAGAAAAAGAATGAGGTTTGGGGAAATGTCCCAACAGCATTTCATGAAAGCAGGTCTGTCATTATAAAATGACAGACCTGTCAGTTAAAGTTAAAGTTAGAAATAATTTCATCATTTTGACACTTTGGCCCCTTTTCTACCGGGGTTGAACCGGTCCGGCTCATTTTTCACGCCTAATATTGAACCAGAGTGTTTCCACTGAAAATGAATTGATTCAGAACCCTAAAAGTTTCGGGCCAAAAATGGCCGCTAGTTCCGTAAAAGCACCATGTATGGTTCCAATAATCTAGAACTGAACCAGTTCTAAAACCAAAGTTATTTTGGTGAAAAAGGAGCCGTTGTGTGTTGCTACACACACCCTCCTCCTGTATATATACCAAATATGGTCACGCCATCACGTGGCATCATGGAGACCCTTAGATCGTGTGCATTTTTTGGTCAAAGACACTGACCTCATCTAACCCTGGATAACCATACATGGAAAAGACTGGATCATCACCTAGATCTGCATATATGGAGCCGGCCAGCAACTCTACATCTGACCTCAAACCTCAATCCATTATATCTCCATATATGGAGCTGACCTGTTCTGACATTCCATACGTTGGTCCCTCCCCACCCGTCCTTCCTTTTCTGACATTCCATATGTTGACCTCATCAAACCCTGTACACTCAAGACACGCTCCATATAATGGCCAGTACAGAATTAATTCCATATGTTGATCTGACCCCCCATGCCAAAGCGCTAGTGCTCGACCAGCAGTCTGCCATCTGCCGTCACCCAGGCGGATGCGTGCACGCGACCTCGCCCTCACTTCCCTCAAGGCGTCTTACTGGTATAATAAACCCAGAAAAGGGAGACTTATATTTGGATTACCGTCTGAATCCAGACACTGAAAGTTAAGCTGCCAACACTGCCAACCATACTGGCTGGCAGTGTTTCAGCTCCAAATGTCCTCCCAAAAGGGTTGTACTGGAAGCTAGAGGCATTCTAGGCATTCAATGCTAATCTTTTTTTTCTTTAGCATTCTTTAGAGCATTTATTTTGCTCTATAGTGCTTGCATTTCTTGGTGAGTAGTACATACCAAATAGGTGGAAGTCATTCACTGTTCAATTGAATTTCCTATATTGACCTTTTTGTTTACATGCAATTGATTTTCCTACTGTTGCGCTCCAGCAGCGTTTTCAATATTTCTATCACCACCTGAAATAAATTAGATAGATTTAAAAATGTATTCCTCTCAGCTGATGGCCTTGTGCCCAGGCCCTCGTTCACAACCTTTTAAAATACACCCCCCCCCCCCCCCCTCTCTCTCTCGTCCAGAACTAGCAGAACTATAAGCTCACCTCACACATTTGCCATACACCTCGATCATAAATAGAAGACACTGGAGCAACTTGGACGACAACGTTTCAATCTTCGTCAGGTCCAAAGACGTAATTAAGCAATATTACACGAGAGGGTATGCTTTACCGTCATTAATGGCATGCCAGGAACGAGGCCATGGATGAGTTCCATAGGCAGTGCAGAAGTGCCATTAATGAAAGTGCAGCACACCCTCGACTTATAATATTGCGATTATACAACAGTATACAACAGTACAGTTACCCTTTAAAAATTATAACTAAAAACCATATTTTCTTAATGACAGATGTAGCCCGCTACGACCGAATATGTCGGTCGTAGTGGCTAGCCATAGCCACCCAAACGGCCCTGTCTCTGGGAGAGCACTCAGCACAACTGATTTTTATGTTTTCATTAGGCGTTCCATCATGCTCGTTTAAGCACAGCTAGATGGCTATTTTAACCAATCAGATTGCGTCCTCGAAACGACCTGTTGTATAATAGACATCCTAATGTTGTCCTTTGCGCCCGTTCTATTGAAGAACAAGGCTCTCAACCATCCGAGCTGCTCAAGTGCCTTATTTATTCAAGGCGTGTAATCACTTGAAATGTGCAAGGCCAAGCAAGCATTATCATCAGTACCTTATCCAGTGGTGTAAAGTAAATTTACTTTAGTACTGTACTTAAGTACAATTTTGAGGTACTTTTACTTTATTGTACTTTTACTTCCACTACATCTCATCTCATCTCAGATGCAAATGTTGCAAATGTTGCTCACATTGTGAGCTTGTAGATCGGCTATTATCAAATGACCGAATACTATGGCCAAATGCTATGCTGTCGTGAGCTTGTAGATCGGCTATTTGCTATTTTCAAATGGCCAAATGCTATTATCAAAAGTAATTTGATAACTTAAGGGACATAAGGGACATTCTGCATAATGACTAACTACCTTTACTTTTAGTACTTTAAGTACATTTTGAGCCAATACTTTTGTACAATTCCGGACTTTTACTTGCAACATAGTGTTTCTACTGTAAACTGCAGTATAGGTACTTGTACTAAGTAAAACATGCAAGTACTTTCCCCACCAATGGTATTTGGTATAATCACTTGGAAGGTACCAAGGCCTAGCGCTATCAGCGGTACCTTATCTTCTCAATGTTCCCAATTTGCTGGCTGAGATCGATGAGCTCCATCAGCTGCTTCTGAAGGACCTTCTCCCTGCCGAGGATCTGAGTGATGAAGACATGCTGGAGCAGCTCGGGAACGCTGGGCCGCAGCTCAAAGTCCTTAATCAGGCACCTGCAGGAGGGATGGACAGAGCACCGCTACTTTAGACAAAAACTAAGCCGACTGAAACTATGACTAACTAGAAAAAGTGCCCTACTGGGCACAGGTCTCCACCAGGATGAGCAGATGTGAAGAATTCCAGGCAAAGGTTTTTCCTTGGCCTCTAGGGAGTTGGCATAGAAAGTTATCCACAGATCCGTGCAGTTAGAGGTAAAAACACTTTTGGGCCAGTTATAGCGCCACCTTGAGGCTGAGTTGAAATTGTTCATGTGGCATTTCGTCCTCGGCCTAGTGGGAATGTGGGTGCACAATTTCACGGAAATCTCGCGATGTGTTCATGATTTGCAGCATTTTGTTTGAAACTGAGCACTCCTGTGAACTTTGGAAGCCAATCTTAACCAATCAGGATGGAGTCTGAGAAATCTGAAAGAGCGGTTTGGTTGAATGGCTCTAGAGAGACTGTGTACCAATTTGCGTGATGTTTGGACAAAATCTGTAGGTGTACTGTGCAAAAACTTGTTTTGCACAAAGCGGCCTCCTGGTGGCGCTATAACAGGCCGTTCTGGAAAGTTTGGGGCAGAGGTTCATGGTTGGCATCCAGGGAGTGTGTGTGCAAAATTTGGCATCGACCGGGTTAACGGTGGCTGAGATTAGCTGGTCACGGACGGACACACGGACACACGGACGGACGGACGGAGTGCAAAACATACTCTCCCCATGCCTTCGGCTGGTGGAGACAAATATACAGACAATTTCATCAACAAACCAAAACTAGACAAAAATGTTAGGGAGAGACTAGTGGAGAAGAAACCCAGTAGAACTAAAAGACTAGTCATTTTTTGGTTTGATTGTGTGCAGGTGTCACTCTCTGAAAATAGTAGATGTGCTACTTTCGGTGCACAGCTGAGTATAAATCGGGGATTTCAACGCCGTCACGACCCGCCAATATTACAAAAAATTTGTCATCTAAATCAGTGGTTTTCAACCAGTGGTCCGGGGACCACCAGTGGTCCTTGAGGGGGTTCCAGGTGATCAGCTAAATGATGTAGAGTTGGTAACCAAATGGACACTTATAGATCTTTAACTCTTGAGTGTAAAATGAAATGTTACGCTCTCAATTTATTTTTAAACATCTGCATTACTTCATTAACAAGAAGTCAATTAGACAATGTATAAGAATTATACACACACACACACACACACACACACACACACAAGCATCCCTCCGACTCACTTGCTGATAAAGTCGTTGAAGTTGTCTGACCACAGCTCTGGCTGGTGGAGAGTAGGGGGTGGATTCCTGTTGAACACAGACACACATGGAACATTATAGAGAGAGACAGATCATGCTGAGTTAATTGCAGTTGTGTGTGTACAGGCAAAAGATGGTTGATCTAGAAAGACAGGCAAAATGGTACACAGTCCGATACTACGAATGGACTCCTATATGTGGGTGACGGCAGAACTCGAGAACGTCAGAATCAGCATCAACAGCACAGGTTTCCAGGTGCAAAACAGTGGGTGACATTTGTTTTTGTGCAACAAGCTCCATCATTTATTTTTGGCTATTGGTTATTTTTGGTTAATATCCCCCCCAAATAGAGCGTCGCAGTCCCTCCCCCTTTCAGAACAACAAGTGGCCCAGGAAATGAATCTCAATGCATTTTGCCCATAGGCTTTTCTTAAAGTATTTATTTAAAGACGGTTACGCCGCGGACAAAGCCAACTCGGATCGTGACAAATCATTTGGGGCGGCGGTGGCTCAGGGGTAGAGTGCCTGGATGGTAGCCGTAAGGTTACCAGTTCGAACCCGGGCTCCCCCAGAGTTACTGTCGAAGTGTCCTTGAGCAAGACACTGAACCCCTAATTGCTCCCGATGTGCTAGTTGGTGCCTTGCATGGTTTCCGCTGCCATCGGTGTATGAATGTGTGTGTGAATGGGTGAATGTAATGCACAATCTCTGTAAAGCGCTTTGGATAAAGGCGCTATATAAATGCACCATTTACCATTTTATATGACAATGAACACAATATTTTGGGCCGATCAAATCATTAGAAAGAAGAAAATAAAGGCAGGAGACAACACTATTTGTTTTGTTTTACTTCTTAGAAATTATTTGATCGGCCCAAAACATTGTGTTCATTGTCATGATTTGTCACGATCCGAGTTGGCTTTGTCAGCGGCGTAAGCGCCTTTAAATAAATACTTTAAGAAAAGCCTATGGGCAAAATGCATTGAGATTCATTTCCTGGGCCACTCGTTGTTCTGAAAGGGGGAGGGACTGCGACGCTCTATTGGGATGATGGGGTTCGTTCAAGTGGTTAAAAGTAAAGAAATATGTCGGAATGGAAATAGATGTTCTCTCAAGTTTTCCTCGTGACATATGTCAAATCTTTGTAAATCTTTCCCCTAAGATACAGTATATATACTGTATCTTAGGGGCAAAGATTTACATTATTTACATGTTGAAATATATGTAAGGTGCAATAAAGTAACACTGTCAGCAGGGGTGCCATGGATGAAAAGATTATTTCGAGGGGAGACCCAAGACAAAAAAGACCCAAGACTCAAGTTTGAGGTGATAGCTTATCACCGCAGTGTAGTTTCCTAAAGGGTAGAAAACTACAACATTACGTCACTGATCCCGACACATCGCTCTGTTTTTACTGTCAGAGGAGTCCTTTCACCTGGGGCTATCACCTCGTTCACTGATTGGTCTAGAAGTTGGGTGGGCAGTCCCCTTAGTTTTGCAGGCACGGGGTCTCGCATCTGATTAGGTCTACCATCAAAAACAACAAACGGCCTTAGACCTGGCCTTAGCCAGAGTACTAACAAGGAAAAGGAAATTCGATCATATCACACCCACACTCATAGAATTACACTGGTTACCCATACAGGCCAGAGCCGATTTCAAGGTGCCCCCCCCCTTGACCTTTAAAGCCCTAAATTGACTTGCTCCACCCTACATGTCCAGCCTAATAAAAGCATACATCGCCCCACGACCTCTACAATCCCAAGATACTGGAAAACTCACAGTCAAATACCACAATAAAATAACGGTTGGGGGCAGTGCATTCACACATTGTGCCCCATGTCTCTGGAATGCTCTCCCACAAACGGTAAGAGATGCCAACTCACTAGACGTTTTTAAATCTAGACTTAAAACCCATCTTTTCTGCCTGCATTATGGTTCCCCCTAGTTTCACTGAAATCACCATATTCACCTTGCTCTGCCCCGTGGTTTCAAAACGCTATATGCTATTTTAATAGATTTTCTGAACGCATTTTAACTGTGTCCTAACGTAGGGTACTTGTGTATGGTACTTGTGTATTGACACATCGTATTATGCTTGTTATTGTGTTATTGTGCTATTGTATTTTCTGCTTTTTGCTGTGTATTGTTGTGAAGTGCACAGAGACCCCTTGGGGTGATGTTGCACTATAAATAAAAATAAACTGATTAGGGAGGGAGGCGGGGTCAATGCTTAAGGACATATCACCGCGAGTATGATGGCCTCGACTCATGAGCAGCTGTTTTAGGTGATACCTAAAAAGGCGATAAATTATCGCCTAAAACTGTAGGCATGAATGAATGGTTTCTATTTTGTCTGCAGACTGCAATGAACCATACAACAAGAACATCATCATCATAATGTACATATGCAACCAACTCACACAAAATTAGAATTCATTCACAGGAATTGAATAATTGTTCAGCAATATATGGTGTACAAGTATTTGCATCGTGGTTGTGTGCACAAGAACGCACCCACATGCATTTGTCTTGCATCAGTGTGTGTGTGTGTGTGTGTGTGTGTGTGTGTGTGTGTGTGTGTGTGTGTGTGTGTGTGCGTGCGTGCGTGCGTGCGTGCGTGCGGAGGAGGAGGAGTCCGATGTGTCACAGGAGCAGTAGACAGACAAAGTAAACTGACAGTGATGATAAGTCTCTCAAACCCAGAATCAGGAGAGAATAAAAAAAACCTTCAGCCCACAACATAAAGAGCAATAGAGCAGCAGAGAAAATAGCTGCCTGTACAGCAGACACTCCACCCCGACACACACACACACACACACACACACACACACACACACACACACACGAACGCAATACAAAGTGTCAAGAGTGAAGGTGGTTGTGACCTTTACAGCAATCAAAAGAAAGAGACTGAAAAGCCATTTGGAATTGGAACAGAATGGAGTGCTTTGTCTGTGTAGCACTCAGACACACATAAGCTTTTAAACACAGTTTCATTCCTCACAACCACAACAAATCCACATACAACAAGAGTGTCTGAACAAGTCTGTCTGGCTTGAGCTTTGGTAAAACATTCAATATGAGAGCAGAGTCGTGTTGGGAATATAATGACCTTGGTACTATTGTAAGTCAAGTGCTCGAGATTATCTTGCGCATCTTGCCCGTTCCACACTGCGAGGAACATTCAGGAAATACACACAAACATGGAAACAGGCCCAGGACTTTTGGTGTTTGGTCTTTAAGCATTATTGTAATAATAATTATACCTCTGTACTGTTTTGCAAACTGTTAATAAAGAATTCACTCATTCCATCCATCAAAAACCCTGGCACAAAATAATTATGTACAATGATATGTGAGCGTGTAGTTCGGCTATTTAAATCACGACCAGATCAAGGTGCGCCAAAATATATTTTTGGCAAAAACAAATCTACTGTAGATTTAGTCGACTATATTATGTTTGCTGTCAAAATCAACACTGAACAATACCGATCAAATAATACACCAAACTGATAATATTCCCTCTGGAGGTTGGGGGCGGGACAGGGCCTCACCTGGGTATCTTGAAGAGGGCTCTCATTGGGTGCAGCTCAGAGAGGGGCGGGTCTCCATCTCCCAGCTCGATGGCGGTGATGCCCAGCGACCACACGTCGCAACGAGCATCGTAGGTCGAGTCCAGCTGCTGTTCACACGCTATGACCTGTGTCAACGAGGGTTGAGTAATATGGATTGCTCTAGTCTAATTTAACCTGTATATTACACGTGATGATAGCAGGATGAGTCTCTAAGGGCCCCAGAGCAGAGGTCAGTAATTCATGAAGTTGCATGAACTCAGAGATAAGAGAGGATGCACGCATGCAGGCTGATTCCGCGCACGCACGCGCGCACACACGCGTGCACACACGCGTGCACACACGCGCACAAACCACTTGCACCCACATGCATTAAACTGTTTATTTGCTGACATTTGCGAACTGGGGAAAGAGAACAGTTGATCATGGGGTCAGGAGGTGATGAAATACTTACATCCTATCTGGTGAAATGCTGGAAAGAACATGTGATGAAATGCTGTACAGAATATGCTGTGAGATGGTTTACTGAGTCCGGAAAGAGGAGGTGACACAGCCTTATTGGGACATAGAGGAAACACATAAATAGGGTTGACTAAAGTCACCAGCGGGCTTCTTCGTTTCATTTCATCAGAGCTACAGACCTCTCACCATGAGAGATTTAGTATGTTCTGTATAGTCAGAACCCATACGCTATTGAAAGATCATACTTAGTTATTTTTTCCAAGTTATACTTGAGATAAAAATGACATTAGGATGATAGACTAATAGATAGGGTATTCAAATCTAGCCAAACTAAATGGAACATATTGGCATAAGGAGCTCCCGATTATGGAGAGTTAGACTCTAATTCTAATAATTGTAAACTGGCGAGGAACGAGATTGCGCACCTTTAACCTCACTCCGGACTCAATATAACATCAGGACGAAGGCATTTGAACTACGGTGAGTAGAACTGACCCTTGAATTAGGATAGGAACTTTGTGGGAAGTGAATATCTTGATTGTTTCTACGAACTAATTAATTTGTATTAACTGATTTGAACTGCTTCAACCTGAGTAATTACTTAAAGCTATAACTGCTATTCCAAAATAAAATGTATATCATTCCTGTATTTAAAGCAATTGTTTCAAGAGAATCATTTGACACTGTGTGGGATTTATTGCACTATTGGGGTTTTGACCCCCTTGTTAGAGTAAAATATAGGTTCATGCATCTTAAAGAGTTTTATGGGTTACCTCTAACAACACCATTTTAAAACAACACTCTAGGTCTAGACTATATGTAGACTTTAAACAACAAAACCAGTCATTCACCAAGTGCACGCGCGATTAGTAGGGTAGCGGTCATCAAATAAGGTATTAATAATGGTCCTAGTATGTTATGGGTTGTTCATGTGCTAGGCTTATTAATGAAAATGAGTGTGGCCTTATGATTAGGGCTGTCAACGAGCTGGAGTTAAAGGACAACTTTAGTTATTTTCAACCAAGGTTCATGTTTTAGGTTGTTATTAGAGAAAGTAAAAGATGAATGTAATTTTTTCTTCATTTGCTGCTTTCTTTCGTTTTAGGTTTTTTGGCTGTTTATGACAGCCAATGAGGAAGTCACTAATGTTGCTCGGGAGAGGGAAGTCTGGAGCTCTCTGGTGGAGCTGTTGCCCCGCGACCCGACTACGGATAAGCGGTTGAAGATGGATGGGCTGTTTATGACAGGGGGGGGCGGGGGCATTCGAGCATGGGGCTAAATATGTATTTTTTTTACAAAATGTCATAGCGATTAATTTTTTAGTCTATCTGTGTCCCGGCCGGGTACCCCTCACATAAGTGATCTCAGCAGAGTGGTGGCGGTCTCCCCATAAATCCGCTCTTGCGTTTATCACACTGTGGGGGGCCTTAGCGCTTCTTTCTATCACCAGGAGAAATAAAAAATACTAAGTGGCTCTCAATGGCCAGGCAGGAAGGATACCTCTTCGTGTCCTCCCCATGAGTCTACCTCTGAAAGCGAACTCTACAAAAAATATATTCTCCTGGAAGAATCTAATTTCCTACTACTGGACTAGGAAAGTCCACAGAGTAGTAGGGTAAAATAAGGGGTCCTGACCAGACCCCCAATTACCATAGAACAACCCAAAGTAAAGACTCAGAATAGGCAAAGAAGCCTACGGATGAGTAGTTGGCTCCGTGGTTATGCGTAGTTGAACTGGTTTCAAACGACTTAACACGGCGCGACTCACTGGCGACAATAGAAAATGGCTTGTGGAGGAGCTCCTGAGCCGCCTCCCATGCCACTAAGCGAACGGGCATTGGTACTGCCATACGCCAATGGATGGGAACAATGGAGCGAGGGGGTACGCTCCGAGGTGGCAAAGCAATGCAGGGTGGACAACATGTTGTTAGAAACCTACATGAAAGGCATAGCTAAAGAAGGGATAGGCTTTGCTAAAATAGTATGTGTCGGCCACGGTGAGGCAAACCTGGAAGACAACGACGAGAACGAGTACCTAGTAATAATAGGAAGCCCGGTGGAGCACACAGAAAATCCAGGTGGGAACGACGTAAGGGTAGAATGGTGGGCAGAGGTGCTGCTGGAAGCCCAGGGTACATCCCAATATTAAAGATGCTAGCGAATGTAGCAAACGAAGTGCATCACACAGCATTCTGTGTAGAAGACACCAGAGCCTTAGCGCCCCTTATAAAAACTATAAATGGACTAGAGAGTAGGAGCGCCTTGAACCAGGAAATGGATAGAGAGAGACCTGGACCAAGCAGGAGCGCTGGGCCGCCAGGAGGGATAGCACAGGGCAGAGAGTCAGGGCCACGAGGGGATGCAGCTACGGCCTTAATCTTCAGCACCAACAGGTGTGGATTTGCGATATACCATGTGAAGATAGCTTGTTGAATAAACCTACATACCAGACCCTTGAAAAATTACGGCTGATATATGCAAGAAACCTGATAGATTGCCACCTCCACGAATGTGACCTCTGGCTACAGGGTAAAAACCGCACATTCTGCGTGAGCCCATATCCGTTGAGTGGCGGTTATAGCACCATCAAGCTCGGACATAGACCAAGAGTCAAAGGCGCGGGGGACAAAAGAGTGGCACCGCCGAGTGCAACAATATCCCGCGTTTTATACTGTATCTCAGGAGAACTAGATAGTCCTGGGGACCACCTGCTCAGAGGTCAGGTTGTGGCGGCCAATAGGGCCACCTAAGGGACAATGGGATATGTGGCAATCAGAATCACCCGGTGTCATGATAGCAAAGAAAGCAGGAAGGGGAATGTAAACCTTGCGTTCCATTTTGTATCACCAAGGCCCCAGGAATGGATGGGGTCACAGAGGTTAACCGAGGGCCAGGCTTACCGACGGTCGTTGACAGCGTCCCAGGCCAGTTGAGTCTGTCCTGGTTCAGGAGTTATATCTCTCCACATTATGAGTTTTGCATAATACAACTAGCATGGATTATGTACTGTGCCATGGGACCATGGGTGGTTAATTGCTGCCTGCGATCATTAACTTTACTCGCAGGCCTAGTTAAGACTGGCATAAATTTCTGGATTACAGTGGCAGGGGCGCTGGACACTGGCCCCTGTTCTGGGGTTCTTGGTTCGCCATTGGTGGCATGTCAGCATGAAGATGATGTTACCAAAGCGATGGGGCGAGAAGGTGCTCAAGGTCTCATTATGGGCAGTGGTATGGGGTATTATCACTGGGGCATACTGGGGGAAGTACTACAGGGGCGATGACAACCTGCATTATACGGAACTTCCGTTCCTAACATGGTTTATGCTCTACGAGGCATTGTTCCCTAGGGAACGTCGAATATGTGTCCGTGAGCCTACTCCATCCTCCCTGAAAAAGGTGGAATCAGGAATAGCTAAGCATTATATAACCCACGAGCACCTGACAGAAACCTATGCCCCAGTAGAAATTGAGGATCAGGCCAAGGCGACCTCCTGGCCAAAGGAACCAAGCTTGGTGGGGCCCTGTGCGGTCAAGGGACCAGAAACCGCAGCTAAGCAAGTGGGTTTGGCGGGAGCGGCACTAAGTACTGGCCATGAATTATAACCATGAGTCATGACCAGTATGAAAGTGCCGCGGCCGCCTCTCTCTTATGAAATCACCAAAGCCCTCTACTGTGCGGAGGACAGGGCGTATACCCTGTTGCCTGGCGACACCTGTGGCACGCACACACACGCAGTCACGCACAAGTCCAAGCAGGCCCAAGGTCATACACGCATGGATACAAACAAACAACCACACCCAACCACACATGAGCCGACACGCACGCATGCATGCACGCACACACGCACAGTTTCAATTCAAAGTGATTAACGTAAGCATTTAACACATTCAGGAAGGGAACCCCTTTTGGTGTTTTAACCATTATTTTAAACGTTAGCTGCTGCATGATAGCAGATCTACAAGCTCATAGCGTGGCATCAAGTGGCGTGCACTTCCATCACCAGATACCAGCACAGGATATACACACACATGCACCGACCGACCGACCGACCGACCGACCGACCGACAGACCGACAGACCGACAGACTACACACGTCACACGTTGGTTGAGGTGCTGCATAGAAAAGGTCAAGAAGTAAAACAATAAACCTGCCCACTCATCATCTGCTCCAATGTAATTTAATGACAACGTTTCGAGCCAAGTCTCTTCATCGGTTCAAACTGAAACATGAGTAACCTCATAATTAGTGTGCCAATACTGTAACTAGACACTCATGTAGCCTACAGATATGCAATATTATGCATACAGACAATGTATGGCCCTCATTTATCAATCAAGTGTAAAATCTGCCACAGATTCGAGTGCAGGTTTCGTAGTACACCCACGTCGCCACGGCATTTATAAAGTGATCGCAAACAGCTGATCCTTCCTTAATTTTGTTCTCACGTTAATAAATGTCACGGCTGAATTTGATCTGGCACGCCCTAAGAAATCAAGCCTCGCCCTCGTTTTTGCGACCTGAACCACTGCTATACGATCTGGAAACCATGGTTACCGTGCCTTTCTGCCCGCCTCACCCCCCTCTCTCATACACACACACACACACACACACACACACACACACACAGACGCACACACGCTGCACGCACACGCAACTTGCAAGCCCAACTAACTGGTGTGTTGTTAAATAAATAAACAACGAACACCTGCATGAATTAAATAAAGTTGTAGGCCTACCCTGTCTCTGTCTGTTTCCCTCTCACCTCGCTTGCCTTGCTGTCATGCACGCACGCACCTACATGACACATTAAATAAAGCTGTCTGTTTCTCCTCTCGCTTCGCTTCCCTTGCTGCCCGCCTCACCCCCGCACGCACGCACGCACATATCGCTATTTGCAACTTTCACTGTGTGTTGTTAGTTGTATATTAAATTATTAAAGTATTTTTAATTTAATATACAACAAGATATATTAGTGAACGAAAACCTGAACCTGTGAACCATAATTAAAGAACAAATAGGCACACACACGCTGCTGTTTTGCAGGTGCTCCTCCTGTCCTGTCTGTCTGTCTCTCTCTATCACAGTGGTCCGTCCGTGACCAACTGACCATGCACGTTCCGACGTTCGACAGTCTATTTAGATTGCCTCGCAGTCGTTAGTCACTACAGTGGCCGGGCTGTCAACTGTCATTATATGAATGTGCAGCCAAAATCGTATATAGCCTCATGTGGCTGGTGCATGGGCTGGCTGGCTAATATACCTATATCTCCGATGCAGTTCCCACTTGCGCTGGGAGCCTGGCACGGTACATTTGGCATTCGAGCGACGCGTCAGGTTTATTATATTGCACATACCGTAAGAAAGACATCGGCCTTCATGCTGTAGATTAGGCTACAGTAGGCTATACCTGCACGTTGGGACTCTCCGCAGCTGAGCTGCAGCACTGCTGCACTATACTCTCCAACGTCATGGAAATATTTCAGCACAGACAGCCCAAATCCTCGCATGTATGCGCTCATGCAAAACACTGTTTAAATGGCTTAAGCATCTCTTGCAACATTGTTTTTAATTGCGCGATTTTATCTCCTACTAATTTCATATGACACATGTATTCCTTAACATTTTTATTTATTTATTTTTTACATGTAGCCCATATACATTATACATACCTTTTATATAAACATTTTAGGAGTGAATACATATATGTTTAGATGCCTGTGACAGCCTCTCAGCAGTTCAGACAAGGCTGCTGCCAAGCAGACGTGACTTTTGATCGTTGTCACGTTCAATTTTAAGCTTTGCCGGAAATGTTAAATGCCGAAAATGTCGGTAATTTCGGCGTGCACCCATATTTTGGCGTACGCACGGTTGATAAATGAGGGCCTATATGTGTACTCTAATGAGTAATTCACGTTAGAACTTCAAGAGACAACAAATGTGATTCAAACACTGTCAAAATCAGTATTGTGCTCTCCAAAAAGGTTGTGTCACTATATTATTTCCATTATCAATCTATAGCTTTACCAAGCTATAATAACCACACGATGCACTAACAATAGCCTGTATACAGTGGCATATGACTTTGTACAGCAAAGTACAAATCATTTGTCAAAAAAAAATATTTTGTTAATGGAAACTGAACATACCTCACAGGTGGAAATCACTAAAGAGGAAGCGGCATCGTTTCCTCAAGAAAAAACGTGCTGAGATTTATTTTGTTTCAGAAAAGAAAAGAATAAGTCTGCCACTCCACACCGATCAACAAGTAAAAAAGAAAAAGATGAAAGATCCTTCACCCTCTTCCTCTACAAATCATTATATCAACACATCTCCAAACGCCACGGAGAGACTATAGAACACGATAAGAGAGAAGCTGATAAACATAAACTTTTATAAATTCATTGTAAAAAAAGTTGTTCTGCTCCCAAATGCAATATTACTTTAAAGACATCCTAGAACACCCCATGGCTTCCCAGTCTGCACCGGCTTTGCTTTTCTTTATTCGTTAATGGAAGTTTGCTACTCAAATCAGATTAAAATCAGCGAGGGCACACAGGATTGTGTAATGTTCCTTGTATTCTAATACGCTGCGCCAATGTTTGTGCAGCATGCAAAACTTCAAGTAGGATGAGCCATCCTCGACTTGAACGATGTGTCATTGACGAGGCGAGAAGTCTCATTGCGAGAAAGTGAATTTCAAAACTACAAATGCTTTTCAGTACCGCAATACTATAAAAAACTCTCTTCCCCTCTATCCCTTGCCCCCCCCCCCCCTCTTCTTATTCTTTTTCCCTTTATCTTATGGAAATAACAGAAATTATGTATGGGGTATTGAATTAAGTTGATATAAATGTCTGTGGGTGCACACATGTGTAATAATGTGGATTTGATACACGAAATGGGTTGAGGTTCAGTATTGCTAGATTTTGCAAGAGAAATAAGCAACCAGGTTTGTGAAAACAAGCCCAATACAAGCAACCATAGACCACATGAACACTTTGAACCTATATACATTGCAAAATAATGTTTTGGGTAAAAGAATAATACACAAATCTTGTAATTCCCTGGTCACAATATAGTGGGCTAATTCTGAGTATAGCTTGTTCTATACCTCTATCCTCAGCCTGGGTGGGAGTCAAACCTAGCTTATACACACACAGCCACAGCAAAATCCAGAGTTGATTAATAGTATAGCATATTATATCATTATATCATCATACTCGGAATGGGGGAAAGGGAAACAAATATCAAATGTCTATCTATCAAAATATCTTTATAATATATTGTGTTTCATTTGTCGTTATGCCAGTGCAGTGCTAAAGCAATAATGATTTTACTGAAAGCTATAGGAGCAGGATAGTGAAGGCCATCTATTCAGGCTTATTATGGATATTAGAAATGACAGTGTTATCTGTGTGATGATGATTAAGAGTGGCCCCATTGGGTTTTGCCCCCTGGCTAATGTAGTGGAAAGAGAGGGGAGCCACAGGAGAGAGCTTTTATACAGTCGGGGAATGTTGCCTCTCCCCTCACTCACTGATGTATGGAGTATTGAAGTTGATATGGATGAGTGTGGGTGTGTGCACCCCTCACTCACTGATGTATGGGGTATTGAAGTTAATATAGATGAGTGTGGGTGTGTTCACGGCTGCACTCATGTGTAAGAATGTGGATATGATCGGACATGGAATGGGATGAGTTGTGTCTTGATCTTGATGTGTTATTTGATTGGGGTGTTTGTACAGTGTGTACAGTACATATGGTGTATTTATACGTGTTTGTGGTTATCTATCTTTGTGCAAGTATGTGGGATTGATCACGAAATTCATGTGTGCCAGTTGCCAGTGCCATGTGTTCATTTGGTTACCAAATGCATGTGCTCATGAAGACTGCAGTACTGCAGCGTACCGCAGCAGCCATCCGGACGTGTGTGTGTGTGTGTGTGTGTGTGTGTGTTTGTGTTTGTGTTTGTGTTTGTGTGTGTGCATGTGTGCGTGTGTGTGTGTGTGTGTGTGTGTGTGTGTGTGTGTGTGTGTGTGTGTGTGTGTGTGTGTGTGTGTGTGTGTGTGTGTGTGTGTGTGTGTGTACCTCCGGAGCCATCCAGAAGGGGGTCCCTACAGACGTGTTCCTCCTCAAACGGGTGTTACTTAGCTGGGCTGACACACCTGCAAGAAACACAACACACTTCGTCATTGTGAGAATGATATTTTTAGGACATGGATATTCACATTCTTTTGACTTGCACTTGCAGTAAAAGTACAAAAGCATTGGCATCAAAATGTACTTAAAGTACCAAAAGTATACTCAATGTGCAGAATGTCGCATTACACATTTTCAAATGTATAACAATCTTTTGAAAATAGCAGATCTAGAAGCTCACAATCTTGTCGATTAACTATTTTAAAATGGCCGAAATGTATATAAGGTTGAAGTGTTCATTATATGTCCTACAAAGTAACTCAATCTTTCAAATACATGTAGTGGATTAAAAGTGCAATATTTGCCTCTGAGATGTAGTGGAGTAGAAGTAAAAGTATTGGAAATACGTAAAGTAAGTAAAGTACAAATACCTCAAAATTGTACTTACAGTACAGTACTTAAGTAAATGTAGTTAGTTACTTTACAGTTTACACCACTAGTGAGTAGTGACTGATAAGCTGATCAGGAATAGGCCCTCCTCTGATTTGTCTGCCTGGACCAGCTGCTCGGCAGGCTTCATTTGCATCATTTATAAAAAGCCTTCAGGGCTCGTATAAAGGTACATTATTATTGTTACACTATTCCTGACGTCTCAACAAAATGGAGGAAGATCTGTCAGACATGTCAGGCATGTGCATTTGTGCGCCCATTCATACCAACACATAGCGTATTAAGTTGTGTTGCAATGCACGTACGTACGCACACACACACACACACACACACACACACACACACTCCCCGCCAAACAACGTAGCCTGCGTTAACAAGAAATTCTTCAACACAAACATCAGTCGATGCACAAACTTGGGAATATCAACAAGTGCTTCAGGATACAGATCACGGATACAGGAAGCATCGTCTCCTCCATATGTGGCAACCAACAATTATCACAGACAGAATTTTGCCAATGCTTCTTGGGCACAACTGATTTATGGACATTACAGAGGCTTCCAAATATGAACACAAGAATGTACCCAAGCTGTATAATACCATATTAGCATCCTTATGCCTCTTCCAGACTGTAGTCAAATGTACATGCCACTTCCAAAATGGTCACTTCTCACCAGATGTTGTTGTTGATAAGGACAGTAGTCCTTATCAACAACAACATCTGGTGAATTAGCTGTGACTGACGCACGCACACACACACACACACACACACACACACACACACACACACACACACACACACACACACACACACACACACACACACACACACACACACACACACACACACACACACACACACACACACACACACACACACACACACACACACACACACAGCGCAGATGATGGATTGCTTTGAATTACTAATATTTATGTAACCTCAGGTGATTTGATTGGGCAGGTTAAAGCGAGTGCCATTTGAATTGAAACCCCAATGTCAGCAAGCTTTGAGCAATAATGGGGCACGACATTCATCCTCTGCCATGGGAACAGATATACTTGACAGACAGGTTAACGTAAAAAAGAATGCCACACTCACTTGATGTAGCCGCCTGGGAAGTATACAGGTATAGAAGAAGTCTTCTGCAAGATATTACTCATTAGCCAAGACATGAGGCCGATTATACACAGGCCTTCTAAATCAGTAGTTCTAACTGTCAAGATATATATTTTAATCAAAAGTTGCAGATGTACAGAAACGGATCGGCGCTTCTGGACAAGCACATAGGCATAACCAAACACCTCTGCGGTGGGCACAGCAGTCCCTCACGTCCTTGCCGAGTTTGAAATGGGTCGGTCTCATACGAGTATATGCACATGACATAACCATACGAGTATATGCACATGACATAACCATAATATGGTTACACTGCTATGCACATATATTACAGTAAATGTGCATAGCAGTCGAATATGTGGCTTTGGACAACTGGATCTCCATATGCCTATATAAATATATATGGGTTTGTTTGTTTATGGTTATGTCTGAGTCAGAGTGACGTGGCCGTGGTCTGCCCACCATTTAATTATAGTATATACAATTACAATACTTTTGAGCCAACTTTGTGCGTCTGTGATCCATAACTCTGCACTTTATATTTATTTATACTTCTTGCACGGTGCTGTATTTGTGTTCGTTTTATTTGTTATGTGTGTAAAAAGGAAAATGGAATGCACACACGCAAATGTCAAAGCAAATTCCTATGTGTTTTACACAATGGCAAATAAGGGTATCTGAATCTGAATCTGTGTGTACCAAATTTGAGATGATTTAATTGGCTGAGCATGGAATGTGATGTATGATGATATATGATGATGGAGGACAATGGATCAGCGTTAACGTCGCGTCCTCCGTCAGTACCCGGGCTCGCCCGGGGAAACTAATGATCCCAACAGCAGACTAAATTCTAAGAGACAACGCCTGAGAGCCAAGTCAAAGAATCCTAGTCACAGTCCTAAATCCGACAAATAGCCCCAAGAGCACCTCGCAGTAGGACCTGCCCTTCGAATACTACAACTAAACGTCGAAGGCCTCTCTGCAGCCAAGCGAAGCCTCATCGAAGTCCTCGCCTCCCAACACTATTGATGTTATCTGCCTCCAAGAGACTCACATTGGCACAGAGGAAGCCGGCCGCTACACCATCAATGGCTTTGACCTCCTGTGCTACACTCCACATGCCAAACATGGACGTGCCACCTATGTGCGGTCTGAAATAGTTGAAGCAAACCATGTGACAACTACACCTTTCTCAGACACCATAACCATTGGTGGCTTTCATATTGTCAATGTGTACAAGCCCCCAAGTGCCAACTGGGATCTGCAGGTCTTACCCACCCACCCCCACCCTGCCATCTATGTGGGGGACTTTAACAGCCACCATCCTGACTGGGGATACCCAGTAGTGGACGGTGATGGAGAGGCACTTTCAGACTGGGCATCTAGAAATGACCTTGCTCTGATACACGACCCCAAACAAAGAGGAACTTTCCACTCCGCCAGGTGGAAAAAGGACTACTCCCCTGACCTGTGCTGGGTCAGCTCTTTGAATGGAACGCCCTACCCTGCACAGATCCTCATTCTTGACGATTTCCCACGCAGTCAACACCGGCCCCTGCTTGCACACATTGGCGTACAACTCCCAGTCATAAACAGCCCAAGGAAGATGCGCTGGAACTTCCGCAAAGCCAACTGGAAAAAATACAGTGAAACCCTGGACCGGAGTGTCGTCACAATCCCACTCCACACCATCACTGTAGATGAAGCATATCACCGCTTCTGTAGTGCCATCTACAAAGCTGCCCACACAGCAATCCCTCGAGGCTACCGACCCCTCTACGTCCCATGTCTGGACGAAGAAAGCGCTGCCCTCCTACAGTCCTACAAAACATCAGGGGACCCTGAGATTGCAGACCATCTCATTGACTCGCTAACCACAGCCCGGCGAAATAAATGGGAGGAGACAGTAGCTGACCTGAACTTTACCCACTCTAGCAGGAAATGTTGGAGCCTCATCCGTCGCCTAGGAGCTGCACAGAAGCCCCCTAGCCAAAGCCGAGCATCTGTTACACCCAACCAAGTTGCATCCCACCTACTGTCTATTGCAAAGGCAACGCAAGACAAACACACCAGAAGAGCAGTTACAACTGAGCTAAAACATCAGAGAACACTTGAAGAGGAAAGAAACCCTGAGCCTTTTGTGGTTGCTGAACTGGAGAAAGTCCTGCAGGGCCTGAAAAGTGGAAAGGCAGCAGGATATGACAACATCTCTCCAGAGTTCATGATACATCTTGGCCCCCGAGCCCTAACCTGGCTGACACAACTCTACACCAGGATCGTACAGACAAACTTGATCCCAAAGAAATGGCGGACAGCTAAAGTAATTGCCATACCAAAACCTGGCAAGGACCACAAATTACCAGCAAGCTACCGCCCAATCTCCCTACTCAGCGTCCCCTTCAAAATCCTGGAACGCCTAATACTACAACGTATTTCTCCAAGAGTAGAGGACATTCTCTGTGTGGATCAGGCAGGTTTCCGCAAGAACCGCAGCATAGGAGAACAAGTACTGGCCCTAACCACCTTCATCGAAAATGGTTTCGAGAACAGACTAAAGACAGGTACTGTGTTTCTTGACCTCACAGCAGCCTATGATACTGTCTGGCACAAAGGCCTCATACTAAAGCTCACAAAGGTGCTCCCTGCTTGGGCAACAGCAACTATCCAAACTCTGCTGACCAACCGGAGGTTCAGAGTCCACCTCGGACAGAACACAAGTGCATGGAGAACACAGCAAAATGGACTCCCGCAAGGCTCAGTTCTAGCTCCAACCGTGTTCAACATCTACACAAATGACCTACCAACCACCAAATCCCGCAAATTCATCTATGCTGACGACATCTGTCTGGCATTTCAAGCACCAGACTTCGACCCACTGGAACAAGTGCTCACCGAAGACCTCGACAGAACTCTGTCCTTCAAGGAACACCTAAAAGGGACGGCAGCTAAGGTGAAGTCCAGAAACAATCTGCTCTGCAAACTTGCTGGTGCAAAATGGGGGGCGGCAGCCTCCACACTGCGCACCTCAGCACTGGCCCTGTCATACTCTGCAGCAGAATATTGTGCCCCTGTCTGGTCTAGGTCATCACACACACACCAAGTGGACACCCAGCTCATCGAGACGACCAATTTGGAGGAACCCCACATCAGCTGACTTCACCATCAAATCAGCTTGGAAAAGGGAATGGGAGTCCAATGAGGTCCCAAACAAACACCTGGTGTCAGACCCCAACCAACAGGTACCTGGTACCAGCCTCCCAAGGAGACAGTGGTCTACGCTCAATAGATTCAGGACTGGACATGGCCCCTGCTTGGCCAGCTTTCACAAATGGGGCAGTAGCCCAAGCCCACTGTGTGCGTGTGGTGAGGAGCAAACTATGAAGCACATCATAGAAGTTTGTCCTCTCCAAAGACTGGAAGGAGGATTAATTACCCTCCACACAGCAGACCAGGAGGCAACCGTTTGGCTTAGGACTTTGCATTCGCTAAATAAAAAATAAATGATGTACCGTATGACGATAAGAGCACCCCTTCACTACCCACTTCACACAAGTGTGATTTTTGTGGACTATGAATCCATGCATAACATTCTTTTATTGCCCTTCCCTACTGATAAAACCGTCTACAACTACTGATAAATAATTTCTTCAGCGGGATCTTGTGTAGCCTACTGTACAGAATATTGTTACAGTTATGCATGTGCAATTGTGCATCATGCATACTGTACGTATGCACCACTTTATGGAAATAATGTTATTATTCTACCATACTGGATATACTGCCTTCCGCAGATGGTGCCACAATCTGACAATCCATTACGTTTAAAATGCTCACATGCTAAATTGGTTCCTATTCACTTTTCTTAAGAGTGGAGGGAATGCATTATTTGCATCACGTGCACAGGTTGGTGAACCACTTTACATTTACATCCTCACAGCATCTGACGTCTCGCTTCCTTTCAGTACAGAGTGCAGAGGGTGGTTGCTATTCAGGCCCGGTCTCTCCATACTGATTTGTTGTCAGGGTATTCTTAAGCAAATAAGACACTCAACGCAAGCGCTGCCGTGCTCAGTGTTGCCAGATTCTGCGACAGAAATGAGCAACCAGGTGTATTGAAAAACAAGCCCACAAAGAAGCGACCACACAAGCACACCTGTCGGTATTTGAAAACAGCATGCATGATGGTGAAAATTGCAATATGTTTTTTTTTTTGTGGTTTGTGTTTGTGTGTGGGTGGGTGGGTGCCGGTGGGTGTGTGGATGGCTGGGTGGGTGGGTGCGTCTGAGCGCGAAAACAGCATGGTTGTTTTTCGCCACACACAAACACACACGCACATATTAACTGTATACTGTATATGGTGATTTCGGGTGTGCCAGTACAGTAGTACAGTGACAGTACAGTACAGTAGAGTAGAGTAGACTCTAAAGTGTTCCCTGGGACAAAAAAGGTTGGGGAACACTGGAGTAGACTGTAGAGGGTACAGTAGAGGGACCCCCACACGGTAACTCTGTCATTTCTCAACCGTTTCGGACGTGGGGCGGCTCGCCGGAATCGGGCCAGCATCCTGGGTGCGTTCCTGTGGGTCTGGCGCTTCCGCCCCTGCCCCACGGAGACCCCCACACGGAGTTGCACCACTCACTTCACTTCAATTTTTAAAGATTTTATCAAGACAAATCTGGCGATTCAGTCTTGCGATTCATTCAAATGTTCCTCACGAAATCTGAACCTCAATTCAGAGAACAATGCAGCTAAAGATCTCGCTTATAATGGGAGTGGACGGTGGGGGCTACACTGGGGACAGAACGGAACCGTACCACACATGGAGCAGAACGGAAGCAGCTAGGTGGCTGCACCGACAATTTGTCCGTCCTGCAGGGAGTTCCATATTTACAGTTTATTTCCTCTGAGGCGAGGCGAAATGCTGCGTAACCCCCGCGGACACGTGGAAAAATAGAGCACTTGCGTAAAAAAAGATATTCACGTGCGGACCTTATACACAACCTGCGCACCGCACACTCACTCGGTGTAGCCGGGTTCCATCGATTATAGTGGCAGTGCAACAAGTACTTTACTTTTGGTACATATTGATGCCAATACTTTTGTACTTTTACTCAAGCACATTTTGAATTCCGGACTTTTACTAACAGAGTATTTCTAGATTGCAGTTGGCTATTGATACTTTTACTTCATTAAAAAAAAACACTGAACTTGCCTATAATAAGCAGACATGGCAACGCTGCCAGTGCCACCGTTGCCTGTATGGACGCCCCAATAAGCCCAGATTATGCATACAGTCCGGAGAAAACTCATTATTGGATAATTTATGTTTAGAAGACTATTAGACTGCTGCCTCTTTTCATTACACAACATCAAATCTCCACTCAACATTTATTTTGTGTTGTGTTATTCCATTAAAGTGCAGGGCTTCTTTTAAATGTTTTTTTTTGTGGCTTTCGCCTTTATTTCATAATTTTAAGAGCATTTGACTTACCTATTAGCGGAGGAGCACAAAAGCACAGAGCTTTTTCCTCTTTTATTGACACAGCTGGGAGAACCTGATTGTTACTGTCAGGCAGAAACCTCTTTTGTTTTGTAAATTACTAATGGGGGTGGCAGTGGCTCAGCTAGGAGGTATAGAGCGCTGCAGTCCTGCCCTGCACTGCGAGGGCACCAGGAAATAATTTCCCATTCATTTTCCCCATATTTATTTATTTATTGTTATTGTATATCTATCTCCCTGCTCTTAAAGGAGAATTCCATACTAAAAGGCTTTCTTACTGTACCTTTCTTTGTAGTTGTTACGTCCCCATCAAAGAGGTCCAGGTGTTATTTTGTGCAAAAGCTCCTTATTGGCTATTTCCCCTACCATAAGCCCTAAATGAATTGCATTGAATTGAATGGGATGTATGGGGTGTTGTGCTAATTCGCTTATTTCCATTGCTCAAAATTATATATATTTTTGTATATATCCTCTCTTCATAATGTAAATAATAACCCAAGCGGCACACTTTACTACTTATTTCGATGGAAATAAGCGAATTAGCACAACACCCCATACATCCCATTCAATTCAATGCAATTCATTTAGGGCTTATGGTAGGGGAAATGGCCAATAAGGAGCTTTTGCACAAAATAACACCTGGACCTCTTTGATGGGGACATAACTACAAAGAAAGGTAAGAAAGCCTTTTAGTATGGAATTCTCCTTTAATAATGATGGTGTTTAATTGTGCCGCGCAGGGAGATTTTTTTTTAGCAGAGCCGAACGCCAAGATACAATATTATAACACTTGTATTCTCATTCTATAATAAATATTGATTTGTGAGTTATCTGACTGAACTGTAAATTTAGTCGACAAATCTTTTTAGATGACTAAAATGTTTTTCTGTCAACAAAATCAACTGTATATTCAGTCGGCTAGTCTAAGTCTTTTTGGATGGCAAAATTTTAAATCAGGCATAGTATGGAAAAAGGAAGGGAGGGGGTATAGTGAGGGGACACGTGCTCAGTGCAGTGGAACACACATGCATGGAGTCACGATGGATTCTCACGCTCCGCTAAGCAGCTGAGGAAGATGAAACCCCCGCAATGACTCATCATCATCACCAGTAGAGATGCTAAAGAGGCACATCCGACACGAGGTGGGGGGAAAGAATCATAATGCTAAGAAGGATGATGGAGGCCCTCTATCTTCATGCATATTCTAATTGACAGTGTTATCTCTGTTTATGAGTCACTTCTGGCTAATGTAGTGGAAAGGTATAGGGGTTTTCAAAGGGGAGTGTACTGTACTGTATGTACTGTACACTCACACTCTGATATTATGGATAGTTAGATATAGTAGCACACTGCCCGAGTCAGACATGGGTCCCGAATCGGGTCACAGACCCATTTTTTAAAGTAAAACGCCCATTTTTCTTTTGGGTCTCGAGCTAAAACGATTGATTGACTGATATATTGATTGATTGAATATTTTATTAACAGTTTGAAATAGTACGTGTGGTACGATTTTCCAATGATTGCTAAAAAGATAACATCAAAGACGGATTGCCTTGGAATTATTTTCTTTGCAAATCTGCAGTCTACACCTTTTTGGGAATTACGTACTTCTTTGAAACCCTTTTTTTGTCTATAGCCCTATACTGTATAGGGGCATGTTTCCATTGTGGTCCTGTTTATTCAATTCATCGAGACATTTAAAGCTATAAGAAATACACAACAATAAACAAGACATCGTCGACACTCGACTGCAGTAGCACATACAGTAGGTGTGTGTGTCTGCATGGCAGAGTGTGTAAGAATGTGGGCATGATCGGATTATTTAGGAGAAAACAAATTGCCTACTGTACTGCAGGTTTATATAACTCTGTGTGTATTGTGTGCGTGCGCATGTTATCATGCCCAAGCATGTCAGTATAGCTTACAGTAGATCCATCCTCCTCCACATAACTAATCCGTCTACTGTCACAAAAGCGTTGAGGATCTCTTTCATGTGGCCCTCCTCCTGGCTCTCTAGCTGGGAACAGTTGTGAGTCAGAGCATGCAGCATGCTATAGTAACAACTAGGGGTGGGACGATATGGGTACCTCACGATACAATATCTGTGGCGATATTATTCCCTCGGTAACGATAATATCATGATATTCCATATATTGCGATATTCAATATATTGCGATTTCATCAAGGACATACTGTATCACGATATCTGTACTGAAACTGCACTCACAAAGGTCACCAACGATATCTTCCTGTCTGCTGACTCTGGTCACCTCCCCATCCTCATCCTCCTCGACCTCAGCACGCTACGAGCTTGTAGGTCTGCTATTTTTGAAAAATCGAAGAACGACTGACATAGAAACATAGCTTTTTCAGAAAACTGTCAGTATGTAGAAGACATTTTTAGAATCTGATCTCAGGTCAAAATGAGTTTTAAAAGAGTTGAGTTGGGTATGACTGATTGATTGATTGATTGATTGATTGAAATATGTATTAACAGTACATTTTAAGCACAAACTCAATACAAAGACTGTCAACTGTGAGTGGACGACCCAATTAAGCATGACTGTATACTGTCCAATGAGAGGGCAAAGCACTCACGTTTTCAACCATTTATGACGTCAGAGGTTACTCCAGTCATACAATAAACTGACAATAACAATAGTGTGGTTGCGCTGTGGCAATAACCACACTAATAAAGCTGAGAAAACCATGCCCCGGCCACCGAGAGGAAACACTGAAGCGGAATGGACATGGTGGCGGAAAGTAGGTACTACTACCAGTGCCTTCTTGTGCGGCACTGGGCCATTACACATGAATACGCGAGCCAATACACAACAGTCGTTCCTGACGTTCACGTTTGGTCCAAAATGCACCCAGAATGCACTCTGTTCCAACCCGGAAGAACGGGTGAAAACGCCTCATGCACTGCGTGAGCAACTTCATGCAAGTGGATGGGAGGAGGAATAGGTCTCTATCAATTCTAACTCTAGAGAAAACGGGTGAAGTCGTCTTTTAAAACACGGAGATAAGAGGTCTCAGCCCGACAGCAGCGATATGAGCAATTCTCCATAGCTTGTTGTAGTGTGTCACAATCTGTCCAATCACCACGGTTTGTCTTGTTGTGTGTCACAATCTGACCAATCACTCGGTTTGCCGGTCTTATCGTCTGGAGACTCTGCTTCACTGTAACACTGATATGTCTGGACTGTATACTGGCTCCAAAGACTGGAGGTCAGCATGTACTACATATGTCAGGTTCACGCACACACACGCGCACACACACACACACACACACACACACACACACACACACACACACACACACACACACACACACACACACACACACACACACACACACACACACACATACCAAAGTCCACCATTTTGATGCCTCCTTGCGTGGTGAGCAGGATGTTGTTGCCCTTGACATCACGGTGGATGGTCTGGTTGATGTGCAGGTGTTTGAGGCCCTGAGAAGCGATTTACAATTTACAATTTAGACATTTAGCAGGAACCCCGTTTGGTGTTTTAAGCATTATGTCATGCTTTAGCTGTTGAAGAATAGCAGATCTACAAGTTCATAGCGCAGCACTCGAAGGTCTACTATTTTTGAAAAATCGTGAAAATGCGGCACAAATATATATTCTTTCAGAGCGTACATTTTAACTCAAGTCTTTGCTTCTGAGGGGTTCCTGGAACAACATATTTTCAGATGGGAGTCGGCGTCCTTGACATGAAATATTGAGCACCACTGATAAAGAAACACAGGTATTTCAGAAAAAACTGTCAGCATTTAGAAGATTTTTTTTTAATTTCGACGTCAGGTCAATAAATGGGTTAAACCGTCATGAATCATGAATCATATTGTAAGCAAAGAACCCAGTGGATTATCTGTATAATGAAACTATGCGTATACCATGCTATGTCTACATAAAATACTATCCAAGTTACATAAGTTGATCACGGCACTCCATCTTTAACAGCTGCCACACGCACTTACCATCAGTGCTTCGTGCAAGATGTAGGCGATAACGGCCTCCTCCATTCGGTCCCCTCTCTTCAGCATGCCTTTGGCCAGTTCCGTCACGGAGCCACCGTTGCAGAGCTACGATAGAAGCGGCACACAAAAGGAAAAGAAAATGGCTTTTTATCATGCTCAAAATGAGTCAGCACATTTTTAACAATGGGTTTAAGTTAAATCTGCAGCATCTACAGTAAAGGTACCGTATGCATAATTTTCAGTCTGAGATATTATGGCAATGGCTGAAATCTTTTCTGATCCCAAGATTTCACAGTGTGGGCAAGAGATGGAGCGGTTCTCTTTCTCATGGGGCAGATTAGTAATAGTAATAATAGGGGAAAGAAAGTAAGAAAGTACTCACTGTTCTGCCTGATTTGCTGCTGTATTCATGCTCTTTGATAATGTTTTATTGTCTAAACCCTAGAACACTAAACACGGGCAATTCTCACCCAGACAACTATATTTTTGTAATTTTCATTTTTAATGTTGCTGATTTCTGAGGTGGGTGGGTCTTTCACTACCTTCATGATGCTCAGTGACGTCATAGAAGGTAGGTTTGTTTTCCTGCCCATATCCCTGTTTTTATTCTACAGGCACGTGTTCGGGTGAATTTCACCCGTGTTTAGTGACACTGCAATCCTGCAAGTTTGTTTATTTACCTGATTGCTCAGTTAACTTTCTGAGTTAGAAAACTGCGCGAATAAGTACAGTAAGCTAGTTCATTGCAGAGGGGCGGGCTGGCAGGGGCATCTTTGTAATAATGTCTCAAATGTCCACACAGTGATTATAATCAAAATAGTAAAGTTTACTGAAAAGCTTCGGCAACAACACAGCAGCATGTACATATAGGCCGTATTGTGAGGTCCCTTTTCGTTCAGGTCCGTTCCCACGGAAGGGGGACTACACAATTTTTTCTCCATAAAAGAGATTTATAGGTAGACAGTCTAAATAAAAAAGTTCTACTCGTCCGACGCTGCAGTTATTTTATAATCCGCGATCTAAAACGGGACTATTTCTTACAAGGCGTAATAATATGTGCAAGGGGAGTGGTGTGGTTTTGGTCACGTGGACCAATCGCGTAGCCGCTTTATTCCCTTGAGTATGCGCGTAACGTCTTCGTATGCGGAAGAACTTTTTGTTGTCCATAGCAACCTAGCAACTCACTGTTGCGACGCTGTTTTCATTCTCTAAACTGGGAAAATGGGAAAGAGCCATTGTGCGATTGACTGTACAAACAGATTAAAAAAGAACTCGGAGCTATCCTTTTACAGACTGCCGAAATGTAAAGGAAAAAGAAGTAAATGGATCGCTGCACTTCGCCGATGTAGTCATGTTTCAGGGCTACATGGATTTGCGGGTGCCACTTTCACTTTCTGTCAGGTATGTTGCTTTTTTTGTAAAACCATACGTTCAATGTAAAAGGGCCTTTTCACACAATGTCCCGTTTTAAACGAACCTAACGGAGTTCTCTTCTTGTGGACCAAGAAGTGGATTAACATAGTCCGTTCCCCTGAAAGAGATCTGGTCAGGAGTAATTACTCATCAACATGTTACGTGAGTCCGTGGAAAGACTTTAATGTTAATGTTCTTATTGATCAACACACCCTGCAGTTACTGAATGTTAAGTCTCCATGGTTTCCCTCAGAATATCGTATGACACTGATTTATATGACACATTAAGAGTCCACTGATAACCACTACAGTGGTTTAATATCAAACTTTTTTTGTTTTGTTTTTTTTTGGACCCACATAACGTTTGATTGTTATTGCACAAATGGACTTACTCTGAGAGTGTACGAATGGAACCAAATGGACCCATAGTGTCAGAGTTACAGACCTGCATGTGTCCATTTGTACACTCAGGCTGTAAGGGTCCATTTGGTTCCATCTCTCAGAGTTACAGACCTGTAAGGTCCATTTGGTTCCTAAGAAGGGTCCATTTGGGGTCCAATGGGGTCCATTGGTTCCATTTGTACACAGTTACAGACATGCAGGCTAATCCTCTCTCACTCTAATGCCAGACTGGCATTAGAGTGAGACACTGGCATTGCCAGTGTGTGCCAGTGGTCACCCTTGGCACCCGTGGTTAAAGCTGCCTACCCCTGCTCTACACCAACAATGTTGTGAGCTTGTAGATCTGCTATTTTCTGCAAATGTTCCCTCCAGAATAGGGATGCTATTGTTCCAGTGGTTAATGTAAAAAAATAATCTCACAATGATTTGGCAGCCCCGTCCCGGATGAGTTTGTTTTGAGGCTGATGTCTGAAACACCCCATATATGTAAACAAATTAATATCATATTTCTAGTAAATGTTTTTGTTGTTTTTGTTATTTAAGGGGAAAAGAGTGATGATCCTCTACATCCTGACTACGTGCCAAGGTTATTTGGTTTCACCTCCATCACTGATCGAAGTACAGCAGAGGTACAGACTGTTGTTGAAGTCCCAGGCATTGGGGTCCAGACAGAGGAAACACAAAATGACATTGCCTCATTACATGAACAGATTAAATCTTTAAATGCTGAATGTCAATCACTTAGGGATAAAGTCAACAAATTAGAAAGTGAGTTGAAACATCGTACTCTTGATCCTTCAGAATTTGATGACAGCAAAATGAAATTCTTCACAGGACTTTCATGTTGTTGTTCAATTTTGTGTCACCAAGTTTACCACCTCCTGCAAAACAGTCACTTAGTGATACTCAGAGACTTCTGCTTACACTGAGGAAGCTGCGCCTCAATCTGTCTGAGGAACTTTTAGGTTACCTCTTTGGCATTCTTTGAGTCAACTGAGGTAAGCCAAGCAGGTTCATCTTGGCAGCAGTTTTAACCTTGACCAGTCAACTTTCAACACACTGAGCAAATATGTGTGCTACCTGTATGGCCAATCATCTGCCAAAAACGTGAATGATGCAAGGTACAAATCATTCTGTACGGCATCATCAGCTTTGCCAGAACTGTCCATTCCCCCAACAAGTGATGCTCTCCACCAACATTGCAAAAGGGAAAACTACCAAGCAGCAGTGATGAGACGTTCTCTGACTAGTAGGATGTGTGCTCCTTCACCCATTGGCAGTGGATGGGGCATGGAGGATGGGGAGTTAACAGTAACATGGATGACTAGAAATCCTGCCCCTGATAGTGTGTTGCAGGTAGTCCACTGTAATTGTAAAAAAAAAAGCAAATGTGAGACTGAAAGATGTTCATGTATGTCTGCAAAACTGTCTTGCACTGATTTATGTCACTGCCAGGACTGTGAAAATGTGTCAAAAGAAACAGAAGAAAGAGGTACATGGGATGATGACTGATGAAAGTGATAGGGATGAGTAACCCAACATGTTACCATGTAGGCCTACTACTTGTTTTGTTCAAGAATTATTAAGATGTTAAAGAATTGCCACACTACCTACATCCATTTAAATGCAATGCATAAATGCAAACAGCACAGCCAACAGAAGGTTTTATTGTGAGGCATTTGTATGCTATTTTGTATTTTCATATATTTCCTTGGCAGGGGGGGGGGGGGGGTGTACAAATGACAGATGCTGTGACACTTTGCGGTACTTGTAAATAAATAAATGTTTCATACAATTATGTTGTAATCATTCTGACCTCTAGTACCTAATTTTTAGTCTTGTGCATTTTTTGCATTATTGCAATTTAGGGGGCGTGGTAACATTTGGATAGATTTTCTGCCATTTTGGTCCAAGGTGCCCTGATTTTCTTTTCTACCTTTCATTACACAGTAGGTTGAAACAGGTATGAAACATAAGCTCTTGGCACAATTTACTGTGTAGGTTTCATTGTACTGTGTGGCAAACACTTAAGTTGAAGCATATTCTTTAAGAAATATGCTACATTACATGATCTAAATTCACATATGAGTAAACTAAAGGCACCAATACTTGTTTCAGATGTTAAGTATATGCATTTGACATTTGAGAAAGATTTTGTGTTGCCAAAAACACATTTTACAAGCAAAAACAGCAGCACAAGATTTTCGTTTTTTGGTTATACACTGTTTATACATTTATGGCTTTAAAAAAAAAACAGCAGGATATTATGAGTAGAACTTTTAACCCAAAGTCTAGAAGGGTATTATCTATGAAAAAATGCATTGAATGCGTAGTTCGCTTGACATGGGAACGAAACTCATTTTCTAAGCACTTTTTCATGGGTCCCAACACGGCCTAATAAGAGTCACAACAACTCACGTTAGTCACCCAGAGACGACCTTTTTTACGGCAGATTCGTAACCATAGTGATGCCGGTCTCTTAAAGTAGGGGTTCTCAACCTGTGGGTCGGGACCCCCTGGGGGGGTCGAAAAAAAACATTTTCTTTTCCAGTTTTTTTCTTTCCACTGGACCATTCCTACTGTACATGTCCCAGGAATGGGTGAACCATTCGAAAGAATCCTAAAAAGATGTGTACAAAACTGTATATACTGTACAGTACATACAAGGGAATAGGATGCTACAGAAAATGGACAGGGTCAGGTTTCATAATTCAACACGGTGCATATGTTATGTGGGTGGAAGTGATGTTGTACAGCAGTGGTAATAATAATAATAATTAGATAAGACGTTTTCCCGGGACTCAAACTAGTGAAAAGAACAGATCTACAGGCTCACAAGCGACCTTTGTATAGGTTTCTTGAGGTAGCCTATGTCATGGATGTATTATTTGGCTGTTGTGTATATTTGACATGTACGATGTAGCATTGAAGTGTAATTTTGTTTCTGCCTCATGGCCAGTTCCCACTTGCAAAAGAGACTCAGGTGCTATTTACACGAGGATGGTGTTCATAAAAAACGGCAAAATAAAGTACCGTTTAGCGCTGTCATTTAGACGAGAACGGTGTTCTCAGGAGGTGAAAACGCATCGAAGTGAAACCGCCTTCCAGAGTGGAAATCATTCAGAACACCGTTTCCTATGGTCTCCATATAAACAGGCAAAACGGTGAATCCGCAAAACTTATGACATCATGGCTCATGTTGGCTCACAGCGCATATGTTTATTACATTGATGCAGAGCCATATCATTATGATATAATGGAGTTCCTGAACAAGCCTCCCTCCTCGCCTACAAACTACAAAGTGCTGCTCATCAGCGATGTTGAATGTAAAACCATGATGTAAATAAAAAGCCTTGTGATAGACGGCAGCCGCGGCAGCAGCGTTTATGTAGCCTAATGTATTATAAAATATATACCATCCCGTGGCGCGCCCAGAGCCGTGTTGCGCAGGTGACCTGTCTATTTGGCAGCCCGTTATCGCCACCTAGCGACAGTATAGCATAATAGCACATCATATCATAACGTGTGCGTTCTCGTGTAAAGGGTAAGAAAAAATGAGAACGCAACGGGACTTTGACGTGTTATATGGAGATGGTCCCCGTCTAAAAGAGGCCTTAGTTGACTAAAACTGTGGCAAACATTTTGTCAATGTACTCAAACTAATTAGACCACTTCGGCAATAGAAAGCCACTTGAAGAGTGGAGATCTTTAAAGATAGACAACTTGCAAAGATGGGAAATATGGAAGGTGTGCCATTCTGCGCTGTGATTGGCTGACCATCGCATAACGGGTGTGCCGAGTTCGGAACTCAGAATTAAATAACAGCCGGCCAGGTCCATTCAGTTCTCTGTACCTTTTTTGAGTGGCGCTATCCCCTCCCATGTCTAGTATGTATGTTCACAATCTTTGTCCTACACAAACATTAAATTCCCATTGACAATTAATTGACCATGTTACGTAAGTGTCTGATGATGTCATAGTGCAGGGGTTCTCAACGTTTTTGGCTGGGGACCCCCGGAAATGCTTTGACCATGTATTGCGACCCCCGCCCCGCCCCCCTCCACCACCACTAATACAAAATGACTGCAAAAATAACCTTAATAATAGAGAAAATACATCATAAATAAATACTGAAACCAGATATAATCATTAAGGAAAGTTCTCTCAGTTGTATCTACTGTATCTATCTTTCCATCTGCCTATCAACATCCATCACAAACCCACAGCAGCGTAGCAGGATGGATAGGGTAGGATGTAGCCTAGCTTGACTGGAAGCTTAATGGTGGTTGAGCAGCTCTCAGACAGACAGACAGACAGACAGACAGACAGACAGACAGACATCAGTCTCACATCACCGTCGGGATCAGCTGTCATCATTAGCTTACACACAGATCCATATTAATGAGAGAGCTCCTTTTTTTTGCCCTATAGCATAATAGCCGAGCAAAACGTTAGCCCTAGCTATCTTAGTGTTGCTTTCGACAGCACATTTTTATTTTGTTTTAGTCATAGTCTTTGGAATCAAATTAATTTAGTTTTAGTAATATCTTAGTCATCTGAAATGTTTTTGTTTTAGTCTAGTTTTAGTCGACAAAATATCATAAGATTTTGCTTGACTATAATTGTAATGTCGTAAGATGGCAGAACAACTGAGAGCAATCTCTTTTAGTTCTACTGGATTTCTTCTCCACTTTCTTCCCTAACATTTTAGTCTAGTTTTTGAGGGGCGCTAGCCCCTCCTATGCACAGCTTTGTGTGTATGTCAGTTTGTAGCACGGAATGTGATTTATTTACTGTTGTTTTTGGCAGCAAATTTTGATTTTAGTTTTAGTCCTAGGGCTCTAATTCTGTCGCAGCCTTTAACCACAGCGCGGCCCGCAATTCAAATTGATGAAGCAGGGGGTCCCTATACTTCATCTCTCTCAGCTCAGGGGTCATTGACCTGAAAAACATTCAAAGACCAACATCTATATCTCTAAGTACTTTATTGATGACTCATCACATTTGATGGCATCGCACTCCTAAAAATACTTAAATCATTCTATTACAAGGACTAATGGAAGATAAGCTAGATGTATCTACCGTCAACCGTTGAGTTTAAATTCATACTGTGTGGTTCACTAAGAACTAATCCCTGCAAAAAGATTATAAATATTATTTATAGAGCTGGGACTCGATTAAAAAAATTAATCGTAATTAATCGCAGGCTCTGCGATTAATTAATCTAGATTAATCGCATTTTAATCGCATATCATTATTTGACCCGAGAACAGTGAGAAAGCAATTTTTTCAAATGGATTTTGGTATTATGACTTTATGAGTGAAGGAATGAATAGTGAATACATAAACTTCAGCAACAAAACATTGTTTATTTTTTATCAGGTGGTACTTAACCAAAACCAACAGATCAGTGCCATTTTTGCCATAAAGTGCAGCTTTTTTTTGTTGAATATACAGTCTAGACCATATCAATTCAAGGACCTGTAAACTCACAAGTAAAACAAATGTATACTATTTCAAGTACATTCCAGAACCCTGACCATTAGAAAACAAAACATCTGTTTCTTCAGAGGACAAACAGCCATAACAACATACAAATAAAATAGACCCTATTTCAATCCAACTCTCCCATAACCTTGGAAAAATATGAAACAGTTAACTGTTCAAGTTCAAGCTTTTTGTCATAAAGCTGCTGGATTCTTTTTGAGATTGTCTTTCTGCATGGCAGCACATATGTTGTGTCAGACGAAGCTATCTGTAGCACTTTTTGCAGCCCCATATCTTCGACCACCGCAAGTGGTCTACAGTTGACTGCAACCCAGTAAGCCAGGGAGTTTGTTATTTTGTCAGACGTGGACTTAGTCATCTTGCCTCTGAAACCAGGCATCAGGTCGAGTGTAGGTTGCGACGTTGAAGAAGACGGAGTAACGTGAACTTCCACGCTAGCTGCAACATGTTTGGCATTGATGTGATATGTGAGGGACGATGTGCTGCGGTGATAGGCAAATTCTTTGTCGCATAATGTGCATACAACTGCATTTTTGTCCACGCTTCCATCGGCTCGCTTTTTAAATCTAAATGTCCCACTAAATTTCCCAAGCTGCGCATTCTTATTTGCGTCGGCACTCATGCTAATTGCTAACGTGTGCTGTTCCAGTTTGTTGTTGTTATCGTCTAGTACTAGCGGAAGTGAATGCTCACTGCTCAGACAGCAATGCTGCTGGGTGCGTCAGCATCTTAGGTAAGTGAAAACGCGCGCCCAGTGAGAAACGTTCCGGTTCGGCGGTGAAAACAAAATATGCGATTAAAATATGCGATTAAAATGCGTTAATTTTTTTAACGCGTTAATTTTTCTGTAGTTAATTAATCGTAATTAATTGCAATTAGTCCCGGCCCTAATTATTTATGCTACAGTGTTTTGACAGCACATTTTTAGTGAGTCTTTTGAATACGATTTCATTTAGTTTCAGTCATATTTTAGTAATCTGAAATGTCTCCGGTTTAGTCGACTGAAAATCATAATATTTTAGTCGACTATAAATCTACACTAGTTGATTGTATATATCATAGTCAGTGAAACTTTTATTTTGGCAGGCCTTGATGGCGTCATACTCGTAATGCCTGATTTTACACTTGATTCCATGCTGGAAATAGCCGATCTACAAGCTCACAACACACTGTGCTGTGAGTGAATCGTTGTGAGCTTGTAGATCGGATATTTTCAGAGCGCAACACCCGAGCGCAACCAAGCATAAAATGACTTAGTTCTACTAGATCTCTTCTCCACTAGTCCCTCTCGAACATGTCTTTCTAATTTTCATTTGTTGATGAAATTGTCAATATATTTAATCTCAGTTTTAGTCGTCATAGCACAGTTTTTATTTAGCTTTTGTCAGTGAAAAAAGTAGACGATGAAAGGCTTACGGACATTTATCTTGAAGCAAGTACTTGGCACTTCATATTACCTTGATAATACCCACGGTTGACATTAAATTATTACCTTCAGCATAATGAGAGATAAAGATGTGACTTAGACCCCAGACAGACATGATGCCGTACAGTGACATCAGCCCATCTATTATGCTTTAACATCTTATCAAAGCAATTCTTGGGTGAGCAGAGCAATATGTCAAAACACAAAGTGATAAAATATAGAAACCATGAGTTCAGAGCAAAGTGAGCAAATCAGCCATTCATCAGAATGTTTTGTCGTCGTGTAATATTTTGTTCACAATTCCATGCTGTTGATCAAAATAACAATTCTTCTACATCCTCTAATTGTGTGGACTTCTTGTAAATTAAGTAATACAGCAGTTTAACAATAATTCAACTCTTGAGGGTGTAAAATCAAACCAAATGGACCTGTGAGGGTCATATCAATAACAATAATAATTGTTGTGTAGTAAAAGTACAATATTTGCCTATGAGATGTAGTGGAGTAGAAGTAAAAGTAGCCTATTGCAAATTAGAAGTGCCCCAGTAAAGTAAAACAATATCTCAAAATTGACGGTCGCTGCTTTCATATAGTATACGGTTGTCTATGAACGTACGCGTAGTTAGCACCAGCAGGTACCGATAGCCTAGCTACGTTTATAAACATAGATAGCAGCGGAAAAGTTAAGTGCCGTACCTGAGTAAATGTACTTAGTTACTTTACACCACTGGTACAGTATGTGCACATTTCTGCGTGCAGGTTTGAGTCGGTATGCACCCTGGATCCTCTCCAGGGAAAGCACTGCCTTTTGTTACACTAGTGACCTTATCGTTTACACGGCCACAACAGCCGAGGTGTCTGCTTTCACACAGGGTTTATTGAAAAGTCCTAACAATACCATTTTAGACCTCATCGTCAATTCAGGATGGCAGAGTCCAGAGAATATGGACAGGGCTATAGATAGAGACTTGTAAGAGCGGGTAAATTCAGGTAACAGACATTTAAGCGGGTTAATTTTTCCAGATGCATGATGATGGCATCAAACACTGGCAAACAGAAGATCGGGGCAAAATGGCAGGAACAAAACTGAATCCCAGAAACCAATATAGTGGTAGTCAGTGGACACAGACAGACTAATGCCTTTTCAATTTACCACTAATACACAGCTAGGCTTTTAAAAATCCCCCACAACGGATCACAATGGCAGCACAGGTTTCTTTAAAACATGCTTTTAAAAAGGGGATGGAAAAAATAACACATAAGTGCTCCACTCATCTCCTGCCCACATCTGCTATACTAAAGGGGGTGCACAGTGTTGCCAGGTCTGTTTATTTTAAGCAACGTTGGGCTTGATTGTTATGTAAAGTTGCTTGTAAATATTGGTAGCTGCGGGTTGTATTTTGCAGGGTCTTGTTATAAAGTGTAGTCGCTTATTTGGGGCTTGCTTCCTAATTGTTGCTTAAAATTTTAAACCAGTGGTTCCCAAACATTTTCATGTCAAGGACCCCCAGTTGAAAATACTTCGTGCCAGGAATCCCCCATACAAGTAGTTGCATATTTAAAGGTATATTCAGTGATTTCACTTAATTCAAATATCACTTATTTTTTTGTTTTGTTGTGATAATCCTCTCTACTATAGAGTGTGCTGACCATATAAGGAGTTCCTCCCTGTCCCCAGTTAACCCCTGGGGGTCAAAAAACCTTAGGTTTCGTTTTTGACTCTCTATCCTGATTGGACGAAAGGCTGGGTCCCACAGCCAAAAACGAAACCTAAGGTTTTTGGAGTGACATCACTGAATATACCTTTAAGATGTTTCAAAATTATTCAAAATTTATTTTAAATTATTATTAGTTTAAGAGCTACAAGCTCACATCGTGACACGCTGTGAGCTTGTAGATGGGCTATTTTCAACCATCTGATGCATAATAGGTTTAATCCATTTTGGACGGGAACCCCTTTTGGTGTTAGCAAATAGCAGATCTACAAGCTCATAGCGTGCCACCGAGTGGCGCACTACGAGCTTGTAGGTCTGCTATTTTTGAAAAATCGTGAAAATATTAATTTCAGAAAACTGGAGGATTTAGAAGATTTTTTAATTTATTTTTCGAGGTCAGGCCTAAATGGGTTAAAGCCCTCACATGGCCTATTATAGTCACACCGGTAACAAGCACTCGTATACCGGACCCACCAAAGTGGAGGGGAATAATTTGTGCTGAATTAAGGTTGGTGATGACGAGAGGGGCTGGCTCTGTGTGCTGCAGGAAAGGGGGGAGGATGGCCCTCTGCTCTCTTCTCAGCTGAAATGTGGAAAATTACCGTTGAGAGGATGGAGGTAGGGACGGTAACCATGGTGAGTGACACCCCCCCCACCTCCTCATGCTTACTGTCACGGTGCTTTTTTCCCCACCCTAAAACATCATCATCAGGTATTATTGTTATATAATGAGGAATAATCTTTTCTAAAAAGGGTACAATGTTGTTGTATGATAAAGGGGGAGGGGTTAGGGGAGGGGATGATATGGTGATGTCACTAATATATCACAGTTTTTTTCATTGGCACGTTTGACTGTCAATGTTTCAGCCTCCAGGAAGAAACCCTGAATACAAAGGGAAGACATCATTGCACATAACAACCACACCAATGGGTCTATTGAAATAGGCCTACTGTCACCTCATAAACACATGAAAAACTGGGGGGGGGGAAATACAAAAATCACGGCACACCGTCGTTAAGTAACATTTTGAGCTACTTTTACTTTACTGGAATATTTCCAAATTCCAATAGTTTTACTTCTAGTCCACTACATCTCGGCTCCAAATATTCACACACATACACATGTACCCAAGCGCTCACACACAGACACCCACACACACATGCACGCAGCCACGCACGCACGCGCACAGCTAAACTGCCAGTAGTGATTTCAGCCACTGGATTAGTGCTGCAGATTGGATGGTGTGTTGTGCTGTGAGCTTTCAGTTTGCATGGAGGTGAAGTTTGCATACAGAGTAGGACATTCAAAATGGTGTGGAAATGACTTGGCGAGTAAGCACTTTGCAAAGCAGTCAGACTGGCTGCTCAACTAAAACTATGATGAAAATAGCAGATCTACAAGCTCACAGCGCGTCACATTTTCAGCATGCAACCAAGTGTAAAATCTGCCATTACGATGGCATCAAGGCAAAATCAACTGAAGATGTATTCGACTAAACTAGACTAACAGAGGCATTTCAGATGATTCAAAAGACTATGACTAAAACTACATCAACATTTGCTGTCAAAATCAACACTGGTCATGATCCATGGAATCCAGGGAGAGTAGAATTTTCGATCGTACGACCTACGGTTCAAGAGTTATTGGCCAAAACGTGAAACGGCCCTATTATACTGTAGCTCCACCATGATGCCAAATTGGAGAAAGAAAAATGTGGGGCAGAGGTTCTTCTTTGGGCCGACAGGGAGTGTGCGTGCAATGTTTCATGCCGATCAATCAATGTCGCCGGAGATTCACAGTTAATCTTCGGCGGGCTAGTCTGGCCGAAGAGAAGACAATAAATGAAAGCTGAACAGGTAGGATGTAAAATGATACCCGGTTGATTCCAGGACATGAGTAGGAAGGGCTTATAAAAAACATTTACCGGTAGCCTCATCTTCCCCTGCAGGCGGTCTGATTACAGTGGTGTAAAGTAACTAAGTAAATGTACTGTATACTTAAGTGCAACACAGTAAATTTACTTCACTGGGGTGTTTCCAATTTCCAATACTTTTGCTCCTACTCTATACTGTACATCTCAGAGGCAAATATTGTACTTTTAACTCCATCCACTACAATAATGATGTGAAAACTTTGTAGATTTTAACAAAACATGCAACGACTTCATGGCCCTATATGCATACTTTGCAAAAGCGACACGTTGTGAGCTTGTAGATCTGCTATTTTAACAAAGCATATTTATACATCTGGAAACTTGTGACATGGGGCATTCTGCTAAATTAGTACTTTTACTTTCAGTAAACGAATACTTTTGTACTTTTACTCAAGTGAATTTTGAACACCGGGCATTTACTTGTAATGGTAACGGAGCACTTCTACATTGCGGCATCGGTAGTTTTACTTTAAGTCGAAAAAAAGTACTTCTTCCTCTGCACTGTCTGATTATTCTGGTGTCTTAGATTCGCAGGGCTGGAGAGCCAGTAAGCCAAGTGATTATAGGACCCTTAGCAGAGGTCAACGAGGTGGACGGTGATGAAAGAGCACAGAAACACAAGCTGTGGAGGTGAAAAGCACCTGATGCCGTGGCTCGGTGGCTGCAGTGCCCACTGAGCTTGGATTACAGAAATATGGGTGCCTTATAGAGGCTAGTGTCCAAGCGCCGCTACAGTATACTGCCTAGTAATGGAAACGGGACAATGCCACGCACAGCCTTATAGCTATTTAAAGAATCCATTCAGATAGATCCTTCCTCGAGACAAGAGGGTCGGGTTTCCGTCATGCATAATGAACCCGATGCCCCAAATAAAATAATAGGCATTATAACGGACGGACATATAATACACTTCGACCTTCATGTCGGCAGGCATTTAAGTGTTTCCCATGTCTGTAATACAAAGACAGATTTCTTTTTGGTCTTTGTTTAAATCTTTGCTCATTTCTTTTTCTTTTCAGGCCTATGACGGGGTGGGTTGGGACTGAGGGATTATTTTTTATTTTTTATTTACAATTTGTTGTTAATTAAAAAAAAAAATCAAGCTTTATGTTGTATTTAATTGTTATAATCATTACTATATTTTTCTCTTTTTTTGTCAACGGTGGTTGGTGCTGGGGTTTGGGGGTAGGATTTTTTTAAATGAGGCAAAGGGAAAGCCACTGATTGTAGTTGGCAAAGATTTTTTTAAGTTTAAGTTAAGAATGTTTTATGTGCATTTTTTTGTATGCCTGTACCTGTGCCTTTCATCTAAAAATGAAATAAAAATGTATAAATAAATAAAAAGACATGTGCACACTATACACACCCAGACCAATGTACTGGAATGTATCCTTCAACAAAATAGGCTTGCAGAAAACACCAACCAGACACATCTCACGATACGTTACATAATAAGCTATGATGTCAAAGTCCACATGCCAATCACAGCACTTTCCTGAGCCTAATTATTAAGACCACAGGAAATCCAGTTGCATGGCCAATGTTAAAAGGTGATTTTCGGCTAAACTGTTTCATATTTGGTGTAAAGCTTTATAATAATACACTTCATGTATATAGCACCTTTCAAAAGCAAGTTTACAAAGTGCGTCACAACACAAATAATAACAAATCACAAAGGCAAAAAACACATGGGTATAACAAACAGATAACGTCCCTGGGGGACTGCATTAGAAAAGCCAAAAAGGGTATACAAAGAGCATCAAGGGTTGGTTTGGGGGTAAGTCCCTGCAACATACAGTACTACTAGCGTCACGTCCAGGGAGTGTACTTGTACATCAAGCTGCCATACGCTACAGAAACAGGTTATAGGATCCTGCACTGTCCTATGGGCCTCATTGCTTGCTTACTCTACTAGTACTAGTTCAAAACACGAACGTGTTTCCACCACAAGTCTCCGGACAAAGACCAAACTACTGCATATGGTGAAAATGCTGTCTTTGTGTTCCACACAGTAAATGTGGTGGAGCAGCCAAGCCATTGTGTGGTATTTCCCTGTCCTCTTTGCCGCGTCAGACCTCACACACACTTTCCTCTTGGCCCTGTTGACCTCCATTACACTTGACATTTGGAAATGGGCTACATAGCAGGAAATGAAATATGAAAGCCAGGGTCATTTGAGACATGATTGAGGAAAGCAGCTGGTGCCTCAAAGTCCTCTTTGATATTTTTTACATAAAATATCACAGTTTGAACCTTGTATGCCTCAGACTTAGGGATGGGACGATAATCGATTCGTTAGTATCGTTTATCGTGATAAAAAACACTCACAATCGTATCATATCACAGATTTGAATGTATCATGAAATTATCCTACGTCATAAACTAAGACGAAACTTTTGTTGAGCTGCAAATTCAGCACCACTTAAAAATAAAATAGACCTGTAAAGAGTTGCATTTTGGTATGTTCTGATTTCACTCTACACACTTTTTACATCTTTTTTTACAAAGATGTACAAGCTTGCAACGTGTCGCGTTGCGAGCTTGTAGATCGCCTATTGTTGGTGAACGTTCCCCCTAGAATATGGATGCTGGAGGTTCAAGTGGTTAACAAAGGTGATAGTAATGTTGCCACAATAACTGTGACATGTACTATTCATATCATCCCATGATGATATCATGTTGACATACTGTAGTGTAGATATTGTTACGAATTGATTCTCTTATATGAATTATGTAATGATCTCACCTTACTACTGGAATTACAAGTATTTGGTGGCGGGTCCATGTTTGTGGTGGCCACGACATACAGTACACAATACACACCCATTCAAACCGGTAAAAGAATAAACACTGCAGGTGCCAGTACTGCTTCCAATTCAGCTACAGTGGGAAAACATGGCACAGGCTGACTACATTTAGCGATTTAAGCGGTTGTTTCACCCCGTCTTAAACAAATGTAGGTTTCTGGGACAAGTGTCTGGGACTACCTTTACTTTTCGTATCTTCACTGCACTTGGACGGACTCTCCCGACACTAGGGGGTGCTCTAGCACCCCCTAGTGTCTATCTGTGCACACCACTGCAGAGCAGTTCATGGCTAAAACAAACAGAATGGCCCAGATAACCTGAAAATCCTCACGCTGTGATGCTGGCGAAGCCAACACTGACACCAGAGCTGCCTCTGCTCCGACCGACCCACAACCTACCGCAGAGTGATAAAGTGGCTCACTATACCAAGCCCCAAAGGTGGCCTAGAAGTCAAAATCACACCCGTGTGAACTGAGCAGTGCAGGCGTGTGTGTGTGTGTGTGTGTGTGCTGTGCTATTGTTATAGTGGTTAGTGTGAAGCTCAGCTGTACTGTAGCCCTTTAGGCTGCTCAACAGTATCTGCGAATGGTCACCCAGCGGTGTTGCAGCTGTCCGCATACTGTAAGGGAGGGACAGACGGACGGACGAACGGGCACGCACACACACACACACACACACACACACACACACACACACACACACACACACACACACACACACACACACACACACACACACACACACACACACACACACACACACACACACACACACACACACACACACACACACACACACACACACACACACACACACACGTGCATTGGAGCTCAAAGAGGCCCAACACTGCCTGTGGTGGCTTAAATGGTTACATAATCCTTGGGTCTTATTTGGTCATCACGTCTGTACCTGGCTAGACGGCATGCCGTGTGAGGTGCAACTGGATCTTTAGTCTGCATGCTACAGTTGTAAATGTCTACATGACATGTCGCATGTCACAGCCAGCATGCAGGGAAATAAACTGAGGCGTTTATACATGACGAATGCAAGATAGCAGTCTCTCACTTGGATGTGTATATGACACAGCAAAACATGTTTACTGTGCAAACAAATCATTCCAAGTGAATTTTGGCATGTCCAATGAACTAGAATTTTTTATGAATTGAACATGGTGGACCCTCTTGTAAACAAGTGTAATGCTTAATTGGGTCGTCCACTCACAGTTAACAGTCTTTGTATTGAGTTTGTGCTTGAAATGTACTGTAATTCTGCAAACTGTTAATAGATATTTCAATCAATCAATCAAAGAAACAAGCCACAATTGACATCATATGTAGTGGTCTCGACCCAAGCTGGGATCGAACCACTGTCTCCCACTCAGCAAACCAACACACAAACTACCGTGCCTGAGCTGAGCCCGATTGGCAGAGTTGTTGTGGCCTTGTGGTCTTGCCTGGGGCACTACATCTACATGTAGCCTATATGGATAAATCTTTATAGAAAACCTTCCACACATGCAATGGCACAGCTGGACGTGGAATGTTAGAGAAGGATCTGAAATTCCCTAAAAGGACACTTTTGGCCCCAACATTGCAAAAATAGCGGATCTACAAGGTAACGCGTCAGAGCTTGTAGATACGCTATTGTCATGGCACGACCCCGCACTCTTTAGCTACTGAAGATGTAGCCTGGAACTCACCTATGCTTTCTATGGCATAGGCAGCTCCCGGCAGGATCCGCCGGCAGAAACTGTGTGCAGCTGCTGGACATGAGACTAATTAATTAGAGCGACAGAGAGAGAGAGGAGTGTGTGTGTGTGTGTGTGTGTGTGTGTGTGTGTGTGTACGGGTGTGCGTGTGTGTGTCAATTTTTCAAAGGTGCCAGACGATCAGAAATCAGCAGAGAGTGAGCGATGTTTGCGCTACTCTATGCCGTATTGAAGTGGACTCGGAACCAGACTTTTTGTTTCTCCCTGGAAATAAAAACGTCTGGGTTTCCGAGGCTACTGAAGATGTGGCGTAGGCCTACAACATGGATTTCTATACATGACATAGTTCAGGAGAGTCCGGATAAAGGCAATTCTCCTGATAAATGGTAAATGGTGCATTTATATAGAGCCTTTACAGAGATTGTGCATTACATTCACCCATTCACACACCAATGCCGGAGGAAACCATGCGTTTCTTTCACCACTAGTAAATGCAGCATTTATGGTCTGGAGAGGGCAGTTTTCTACAAACGGGTAAACGGGCAGGGCTCAAGCCCCCTTTGATGTCTATGTGAGAACATGCCTGCAATAAACGAATAATAATAAAAGTCACACCACAAATGAGCATGGTCTTCGCACTTTGCAGTCATCATGTGGGAGTTGTTATTATCATCATCATGTACCATATTAGACTCACAGTAAAGAGGTTGCTACAGTGGTGTCCTACCTCCAGAGCGAGCCACAGCTGGTCGCCGCATTTCACATCCTTCTTGTAGTACATTCCATAGAACTTGACCACATTGGCGTGGTCAGAGAGAGCCTGGAGGATGTTGTACTCTGCTTCAATCTCCTCATCAATGTCCTGCCAAAAGGGACAATTGCCAGTTAACGTTGAACACCTGCACTTATTTCCCTACTACAAAATGTCATCTTAATAGTAAATAGTTAATCGACTGAAGTAAGGCATAGTGAGAGGCAAAGCTTTACCAATAACCTTGTCACATTTATGAATTATAAATCACTTCATGTGTATATGCATTAGTATCACTGTCAGGACAACCATTTTGTTATCGATGTGCTTGCATTGAGTCAGACCTATTAAAAATGATTTCACGCCAACATTTAATGCAGTCATGCATACAGCTATAGTTTATTAAAATGAGGGAAATGATTTGTGCTCCAAGGGCACATTTTATTACAAGAAACCAAGGTAACAGAGATAAAAAATAAATAAAAAACAATTTGTATGCAGAACAGGTTACTGTGTTCAACAATATTTCCGGAGGGTTCCAGTGGGCAACTATTGTAACTATATAAGTACAAAAGAAGCGACGGCTATTTGACAATAGCTTGTTGATCTGCCAATTTCAATAAAAGGAAAAAATATAGTTTTCTTTATTTTGGAAAAGGCCTATTTTTTAACCATATTAACAACACAAATTAAAAATGTCCCCACAAATTTTCTGTGACACAGATGCTTTCCCGGATTGAATTGGTTAAGACAGCTGGGAATGGATATTTAGCAGATGAAAATGGGCGGCTCCTCGTTAGAGCTGTTAAATAAGCCATGTAGTTCAATGTACCGTGGAGAGACAAGACATCTCCCTTCAGTACTCTATAAGGAGGTTGTGACAGTACAGTACAACATGACTAATTATGACTATACTTGTCATCTGTTTTGGAAGATTGACAGGTGAAGGAATGTAAAGGAAACAAAGTCTCAGATTGTGTCTCCTGTTTGACTCTTGCTTTTGGCTTATCATTATTTATGGTGGCACTATGTAACTTTTTTTAAGTGAATACATTTTCATTTTGTCCAATCTGTATGGTAGAGCATGACAATTCAATACAGCATTTAGTCTCTTCTATAACCAGGAGTTAATACTAGTGCATTTTTAATCATGGCCTTTTATTAGAAATGATAACATACTAAATTAATGAGGTCTGTGCTCATTATCCACAAGGGCGGAACTGATTCAACCTTTATATATTTTCTTGGAAATACATTGAGGGCAGAGCCCTCATTTTTGATGATGCCGAGATCAGAAGTCATAATAGGCAGTGTAATAATATTGACTAATATTCTACTAAATTAAGCCACACATGCAGCATGAGTTTTCGGACATAAACTGATTAAACTCACATGGACGGGGTCCAGTATCTTGACGGCCGCCTTGCTTCCATCGGTCTTGTTGAGCACCTTGTAGACCTTGCCGTAGGTCCCCTTCCCGATGGTCTCGATGATTTCCCATGTGTCTGTGGGATCAGGAAAACTGTCGAACACGAGGGATTTCCCTGACTGCGGAAACATGTTCTGGAGAGATCTCCTGTTAGAAGCAGAAAACACAGTTCAAATGAATGAATGCCGGGACAAAGTGAACAGAGCATTTGGTCGGGCTAATCTGAGAATTAGCATTGTACAGTAGGCTATGGCCTGCAGTACGCATACTTTGGCATTCTTAATAACACATTGCGGGCTCTGACCAATTTTCACATGATGTGGTGCCAGTTTTTATTTTTTCCCACCAGGCTTAGCAGAGCTGGTATATGGGGAAAATACGTTTCATGAGAAGAACCAAGGCACAGGAAGTACTCATGTTTATCCAGGAATTAGTTAACAAAGATAATAACCACGAGTTTCCGGGTCTTCTGATGTGAACGCAAATGTCCAATTTGTAGAACCAAAACAAACGCTAAAGTGAAAAGTTATTGTTTTTACACATGGGACCAATTTTACAATGTCAGGGTCAAATCAACATTGAGGATTTTACTGTGTGGTAACTGGGTTCCATAATCTTGCGTTAACAGTTCAATAACAAGAACGTTGACTTATTATTTTACCTGCGAAGATCAAAATGAAATAACATAATAATGACACGCATAATGGTTGGCGCATTGCCAACCACCACGGACGTTGTGGATTCGAATCCACCATGGTGCACCCGGCTATGACGGGCATCTATGTGAACATAATTGGCCTGTGTTTGGGGCAGGAAAGCCGGGCACTGAGGGCGATATTGGTCATTGCACGTGTTCCTACGGGCTGGGGGGTGGCACCTGTCAGCAGGGAGTGTTAAGGCTCATACATAAGTCTGGATTTTCGAACAACAACATGACGTCACGAGCCGCGGTGAAGAGCAAACCACCGCCACAGCTCCAGCCCTTCTCTCTGTTTTTACTCACCACCGCTCAACGTTATTTCAGCTCCGGTGGTCAGCTCACCCCCGGAGCAGTGGTCACCTCACCACCGAAAATCCAGACTATGAATAGGCCTTTAGGCGGGAGAAGGGCGAAGGCCCTACGTCCTCCCGGTGGGAGCTCCTCACTGGCAGATGAGTCAGTATAGGATACGACAGCAGTGACAACACGGAAATGTGTGTGAGGAGGAAATCATTTGCAAAATGATGACTAAGTTGGGGAGAAAAGGGAGTAAAAAGAAAAAAATTAAACAGTTCAAAACTAAGATCCCATCTCAGAGGCTTATGCTCAAGAGGTGCGCAAGTGTCCCATGCTAGGGGAATAATGTTGGCTTATTATTTTAGCTGTAAAGATAAAACATAGTGGAAGCTGCTGTGCTTGCTTACCGGTCTAGGTATAAAAACATATAATAGCAGGCTAGTTGTTCTGGATTGATCCCTAGCTGTTAGTGGAAAGATCCCTCGGGTAACATTATTGGCCCCATTACAGGATCAAAGGCTAGCACAAAACTAGTGAGGGTCCCTCACTTTAGCAACAGCATTTACTGAGCACAGGAAATGCCCATTAGTGGAGCACAGGAAAGGCCTATTAGAGGAAGAAGCCTCTGATGAAAGAGACCAGATAATAATGTTACAAAAGCTCTGACAGACAGCGAGCTGCTAAATGATATACCCTCATTTGAGAGACTCTTTCACATTACCTCAACAAATTGGGACCACGCTGTAGTAGCGTTATTTGTTGCATTGATTCCTGTTTTTTACGAATCTGCAGTGCACTTAAATGCAGTAAGACATTTACCAGTCACTGATTAAATAAATTATGTTTTAGGCTTTGTGTTGTTTTATAATGTCATTTATATTGTATGCCGTTATAATGTTTAGAAAGGTTTTATTTTTGAAATACTTAAGGACCCTTACATTGAAATGCCTTCTTGATTAGAAGAGGTCACTGTGACATTTGGCCTAGTTAAGGCAGGTGTGTGAGTTTAGATGATTGCACTCACTGGATAGTAATCAGCTGTGTTGGCTTGCAAACGTCAAGCAACACAGAGAGTGCACCCACTCCTTCTCTGCAAAATGTGATGCTTTTCCTTTCTAACTTCTACAAATCTTCACCAAGAGGCAATGCTGTAAGTTATAATTCATTGAAATGTATTGTATTTCATGTTGTGAACTTGTGAATGTAAATTTCATGCATAATTTAGTTAATGTTTAAATAAAGGGATTTCATGGTAATTTTGGATTAAAAAGGATTGTATTTACAAGCTACTGTAAAATTAAGAACAGGACAACTGAACTCATGTGTGTTGTATTTTATGTTTGTTTCAGTTTTTACTCCATGACCTTGTAAAAGATGAAGAACCACTCAGTAAAGGAACTTTACATCACGATCATCATTATTTCTATGGGGAATTGGAGTTTAGCTCGCTGTTGAGCTGAAGTTCAGCATACACTTTGGCAGGAACAGCACAGGCTTACATCTTATATATTTATATAATTTGGGGATGTGTGCACACAGTGATATCCTGTGTTACTGCATTTACTGTTGTTGACATTACAATACAGTAAATGCTGGACCTACTCGGTGGAGGTTGATATTGAAACATGTTTAAATAACTGATGTTGCATCTTGTTTTGACTGCAAAGGCTTCATTTTATTGTGACTCCTGGTATAACCATCAGAACCATACAATTATTTCTGAGTTATATTAAGGAAGTAAAGAAATAACGGTCCTGTACCTGCGACAGTAAATCTTTATACTGGAAACGAACTGTATTGCAGAGCAAAAAGGAAAACACAAATAACTTTGGGGCAGGCCCGTCTAGAGTTTGAATGGACATGTATCAGTCAAAAGGGAGACATCGAAGAGGAAGGACGGGTGGGGTGGGATCAATATATGGAACAGCTATGTCAGAACAGGTCAGCTCCATATATGGAGATCTAAGGGTTTGAGGTCAGATGTATAGTTGCTGGCCGACAAAGTCCCTATAAATGTGTAGTATTCCAAAGTAATCCAAAAAAGTAATCCAATCAAAAGTTGTAGGACCCTAAATTAAAACCTCCCTCACGTTCAAGTTCACCCCCAAGGCAATCGCAAGGAAAATAATATTAATATTACTATGTATGTATTGTTTTTTCTTGTAAATATAAAACAAATTGCCTGTAAATGATCTTATAATGGCAAACAAGTTCAAGATCAAGTAACCCCCAAAGTTAGGAAACAAAAAGGCAATGCATTGCTCGATAAAAAAGTTAAATCCTCCTCCTACACAAAGTTCTTCGGTCAAAATCCTTATTGGTTTAAAAGAGTTTGTTTGACAAACCACCACAACACTTTTACTGACAAAAATGGAAACGCCGGCCGCCTCACTTCCTGTATCTTTATTGTGTTCCTGGAACTATTGCTCACATACTGTTTTCCCCACAGCTCCCCCTATGATCAAACAACAGTATGTATGTCATGTTTCTTCTGTTTTTCAATACTCATATTCAATACTCATACCAGGACACAAAAACATTACATTACTGTGTGTGTATCACACTGTGTGTTGTAGAGCTGTTATCAGGCTTCACATGAGGCAACGAGGGGTCGTAAAATAAAGCCACTGAAAGAATTGCATGGCCTTTATTCACTTGCACATTAAAAAGGACTGTAAAATGTGGATTTGGGATTAATGTGTTTGACTATGAAGTGGAGAGAGTGTGCTGTCTGTCAACCTACAACCGTGTTAACAGTGTTATTACAAGGGGGGAGATCAAATATGCGTGCGATAGAAACCTTTTTCTTTATTTTCTGACATTAACCGACCTAGTATCCCTATTCTGGAGGGAACATTAGCTGAAAATAGCAGAACTACAAGCTCACAATGCCTTGCAGCACGAGGCGGTGTGGGCTTGTAGATCAGCTATTTCCAGGAAATAATTATTGGTGTAGGTTATTAGTCTATGGCATAGACTAATAACCTACACCAATAATTGTCTATGCAAATGTTTAATCTGCAACACAATTTTATACAATATGTAGTGGAGGCTTCATCTCTCTCTCAGCTAAGTCCTTGGCCAGAGAAAAACGTTGAAGTTGCATTTTGAACTCCACTGTGGAATTACGTGATATGCAAGACCTACACTGCTGGCTAATAAAGACAACAAATGTAATATGATCATGGATTTTTCTAAATATATATATATTATTTTAACCTAGATATGTGAAAATATGAAATGGTTATAACAAAATATAACGGTGTAGAACTGTGAAAGAGGAAAAGCCATTAGGGAAGAACCGGATCCAACATTTGGAACCGGTTCTGGAACAGTTCCAAATCAGTTTCCAGAACCTGTTTCATCACACTGTCAGAACTGGTTATGCAGACTTCATGTCTGCTATAATAGTTCTGTTCTCAAACGTTTTAATTTCAAGGACCACCATAACTCAGTGCACAAAAACCAAGAACCAAATGGACCCTCACAGGTAACATTTACATACACTCTCAGAGTTACTGAGGGCCAGAGGGTCCCTGTACATCACCAGGTACAGGGACCAGGTACCAGTGAGGTGTACAGTATATAGGAATAGTAAATGTGAAAGGGAACCGTTAAGGAATGGGACCATTAATAGGGAATCGTTAAGGAATCGGAATCGTAAAAACAGTAGCTACACACGCACGTGTATAAAATACCTTGCAACGGATTCCGGTCTTTTACTTGTAACAGAGTATTTCTAAATTGCAGTATTTATACTTTTGCTTAAGTAAGAAAAAGGGAGTACTTCTTCCACCACTGACATCGACATAAAACTAACACACAAAAGAAAGGGCAAAACAAAACAAAACAAACTTACATTGTTTTCTCAACATGACGTGGGCCTTGTGTTGGAAGGAAATGTAATCCATTTAGGTATAGTACTGTACATGGTTAGCATGGAAGCAGACAGAGAGAGAGATAGCCTGGTATAAACTAGAGAGGTGGAGCTAACCTGGAACTAATCCCACCAGCCGTTCTCCCGCGGCTCTGTGGCTGCCATTGGTAGGAGACATGGCAGGATTAACAGGAATTAGCCAGTGTTGCACTGTGAGCCTTTCCTCATATAGACCTACATTCATACACAATAGCAAAGCTGGTTAGGAGCCCTGAGAATAATATGATGCTGTGTGGAGAGAGAGAAACTAGTAAAGGAGCACAGGTCTCTGCCAGGTCAGGAACGGTTTGTGATGTTTGGACAAAATGTGTAGGAGTAATATTTAAATATGTGATTTTTGTGCAAAAAAATGTGCTCCTCAGTGTAATGGAAATGTGTGTCCAAAGTTTCACAGCAATTGGATGCTGCGTTCATGATTTTAGGCATTTTCCTAGCTTGTTAGAAAAGCTTCGATGGAGTAATATCAAAAAATTGTTTTACATAAGTCAACCTCCATGCTAGAAAAGGCAGGTGTGAAAAATGCAGGTTTTTCCTTGGCCTCTAGGGAGTGCGCATACAAAGTTTTACACAGATCAGTGCAGTTATAAGTAAAAACACAAATTGGCCTGTTATGGCGCCTCCATGAGGCTGATTAGAAAATTCTCAAGTGGCATTTCTTCCTCGGTCTAGTGGGAATGTGCATGCAAGATTTCACGGAATCCTGCAAACTTTGGAAGGCAATGTTAGCCAATTAGGATGGAATATGTAAAATTCACATCCATGTCGATCACATGACTATAGAGATACTGTGTACCGATTTACGTGATGTATGGATAAAAATCTGCCTCATGGTGGTGCTATAACAGGCCTATCTGGAAAATGTGGGGCAGAGGTTCAGAACTGGCATCCAGAGACTGTGCACAACGACAGGGCCAATTGAAGGTGCCGGAGATTAGTTGGTGGCAGACAGAAGGATGGACGGACGGACACACACGGCCGGACAGACAGGGTGCAAAGCATACTCTCTCCCTAATGCCTTCGGCCTGGTGGAGTATGCAAAACCAGGTCTATGGAAACAAGCCCAAAAGAAGCAACTATGGGCCACACTATGGGCACTTTAAACCTACAGTATCTACATTGGCTATTTGAAAATAGGCTATATAAGTTCACAATGTGTTGTGAGCTTGTAGATCTGCAATTTTCAAACAAATCTTGGAGAAAGAAAATGAATATTCTTCAAGTAACACAAATCTTGTCCCTGGCACAAAATATAAGTGTGGTCCATAGAAAAATACTAAGTAAGCAAAACATTTCAGGCCAATACCATTATTTACAAGCAATTTCACAGAAAAACAAGCCCAAAGTCACTTATAATAAGCAGACCTGGCAACACTAGTAGAGGCTCATTCCAACATAATGGCCATTTCTGATACAACTGTTTGCAATGCTATACAATTGTCGCCCAGCCAGCTATCTAGTCTACATTACTTTGTTATTCACGCCGAGGCAATTACTTCACGTGAGTCATCACTATTCCAATCTCACCGCCATTGACTTACTGTTGCACTGAACATGAATAAATCAGCCCCCAGCCAGCAAAGATAAGACTCGGGCCTAAACTCTGATGGCACCCATTATTTTTAGCAGAGACTTAAATGTATCTGTCATTGCCTATGTATGCCGTGTAATTAGGCCTCTGATAGAAAGGCACACACAGGTAATTGTTGCACTCATGTTAGTCTAATGTACAGTGTCCAGACGTTGTCAATAATAGATCATGTACGGGTACAACATTGGCTGTGACACACGACACAGGACGCTGAAACCTAAGGATTCACCCTGGCCCACACACTGTCTGCAAGGAAATAACCTTTGGAGTCTGTGTGTGTGTGTGTGCCTGTATGCTTTTGTGTTTGTGTATTCAGGCCTGAACAGTGTGTGTGTTGGTGCTTGCCTCAAGTTGCCTGTATGTTTTTGTGTTGGTGTATGGGAGCCTGAACTGTGCGTGCGTGCGTGAAGGTGTTGATGCATGCCTGTATGTTTTTGTGTGTGCATGGGGGCCTGAACAGTGTGTGTGTGTGTGTGTGTGTGTGTGTGTGGGTGGGTGGGGAGAGAGAGAGAGAGAGAGAGAGAGAGAGAGAAGAGTGCATGCATGCATGCATGAGAGGTCTTGTGACCTCTGCCCTGGAGGCTAGTGGCTGGCTGTCACTTGCAGTTAGTTATTTATTGTGCCACGAGGGCAGTCTATAGCCTGGTAAACCACAGATTTATATGGTTTCCAGGCTAGTAAACCAGCCCCTCCTGGAAATCGCCTGGATTTGCCTTAAATGCTATTTCAAGGGGAGTGGATGAACCAGGCAGTCTAGGATTGCATTTAATGGACTGCATTGGTATTATTATTATTAGGTCCGTCTTGATGAACTGACTACAGAGAATATGACAAACTTTTGTTTTGGAGTAGCCTCGGTACCCAGGCTTTTATTTTCGTTCACATTCGGCTCAGAAAGAGAAGTCTGGGGAAATGAGACACATTTGGGGTGAACTACAGTGGGAGTGAACTACAGTGCAGAAGGGGCGTCGCTCCAAATTTGTTGATGTCATTGTTGTCCGCTGTTTTTTACCAGGAAGGGGAGGAGTGGAGGGGGGGCGGGGCCAGGCGCTCAGATCGGTTAACCAATAGAGGGTATGCACATGACATCATCGTACCTGGAAGTTATGCGGGAATGCCCACTGAGTGGCAAAAAACTACTTTCTGGCCTTGACAGCACATTCATCCAAACAGAAAAGTCCTGTCTGATTGCATTAAACAATGTTAAACTCACCAACATTGCAGCTGTACGAAAAGCTTGAATTATCCTCTTTCTATCTGCAAAGTTTTTGTTTCATAAAATTCCACCGTAGAAAAGTTATGAGCTACTTTCTGTCAAGAAATGCCCTGCATTTGATTATTTTTATAAGTTTGGAAGTCCTTGTTTTCAATAACACAACATTTTGCTGCCTCCTGCATTATGTGACATTTAGAAACAGGTGGTACGCAGGCAGGTTGAGTGATTTCCAACGAGCGCTTTCAAACTCCAATTAACACTCCATGCTGCTCAATGTTTTGCCACTCAGTCTAGATGGTAAATGGTAAATGGTAAATGGTGCATTTATATAGCGCCTTTATCCAAGGCGCTTTACAGAGATTGTGCATTACATTCACCCATTCATACACCGATGGCAGCGGAAACCATGCAAGGCACCAACTAGCACATCGGGAGCAATTAGGGGTTCAGTGTCTTGCTCAAGGACACTTCGACAGTAACTCTGGGGGAGCCCGGGTTCGAACTGGCAACCTTGCGGTTACCATCCAGGCACTCTACCCCTGAGCCACCCCTACCCCTGAGCCACCCCTACCCCTAGATGAGGGGGGCGTGTCCTGATGGGAAAAGCATGCATGTGCATACTCTCTATATGATCTAAGGCCCTCTATATCGGAAATCACGGTGGCTGGGCCAGGCTAATTTAGCAGACATCCCCGTTGTGGTGGCGCTATAACAGGCCCATGCAAAGTTTCGTGGGAATCGGACATTGCGTTGATTTGAGGCACCAAATGGACCCGTTAGGGTCATGATTTGAGGCATTTCGTTCAAAACGGACCACTCCTGCAAACTTTAGATGCCAATCTTAGCCAATCAGGATGGATTATGAAAAATCTGACAGATCCGTCTTGATCACATGAGTACAGAGATAATGTGCATCGTGAAGTTTGGACACCATTTGTAATAGTAATGGCCAAAAATGTGTTAAACAAAAATCTGCCTGCTGGTGACACTAGAACAAGCCTACTGTATGTGAAAAATGTTGGCCACTGGTTCAGCTCACGCACACACACACACACACACACACGGTCGGAGATACATAATTAAACAAACGCCTTCAACAACATTCCCAAACGTCGTGGTGGAGGTGGTTGGATAGATACCAGTTCCTGTGTTCAAACTGGCTCACGAGAGAGGTCCCGTTTATGGTCAACTTTTCTTGTCAGACTCATTCAGGCAGACCGACCAAATGGACCCGTTAGGGTCTATCAACGGACAGGGCAGACACATTACTACCTTTCCTTTTTTTAATGGGGGTGCTGGTTTGGACAGGAGTGGACAAAACCAAGACGACAGCCAATGGAATATATGATTTTGTATATCATACGTGTCTACTGCAGCTGCTTAAATCAAAACAATTGAATGTTTTTGAAGGTTATGTTATTTTGTCATCTGACACCCAAACCATACAGTGTTTATTAAATTATTTTAAATACATACAATTATGCATGGTATCTGTCTCCTCAGTGAGGCTGGAAAATGTAGCCTACCAGCCTACTGTACGCACGAAGATGGTGGGAACACTAAAATACACTTTTTGGCCAAAATGTAAAATAATCCACCGGATGGAAGAAATGTTTTAGTTGCTCCCCAGCGCCCTCTACGGTATTCTTTCCATCGGGTGGATAATTTTCCATTTTGGTCAATTTTTTTATTTTAGACGTGAGGTGTTGGGCTCCCAGTGTTCCCACTAAGGAAAGTAGGCGTCCAACGTCTGAAGACCGTCTTTGTTTTGGTGAGTAGCGAAAAATTATTTTTTTATTCTTTACTAAAGACGAGAGGGTGCGGCCTCTAGCTACGCTACCGTGCAGGTGTGAGGGGAAAGGATCGAAAGTGCCATAGTGTTTAGGAGAACTCCTTTTAACGCTATGGACCAGAGCTAATGTTTGTCTAGTATTTACCCTCACTTCTGGCTGGCAGATCTTTTTCAGGACATGATAAAGCAATTTTCTAATTGATGCGGTTGTGTTTCAAGGAGTAAAAGGAATGTCCACTTAGACCTTTCAAGAGAAATCAGAGACCCATTTGCTAAAGAGACCTGGGGCTAAACTTCCACACTCAACGGTTGGTTAAAGTTTCGTGACGCCTTTGCATCAGGATCCTGCAGGTATGCATGCATGCTAGGATAATCTATCTCAAAGTCCAAAGTAGTCCACAACAAATTTCACCCACTTCTTTACTCTGTAAGTCTGTGACGTGACATTAAAGCTGATTCTGAGTGTAGTTTCTGTATAAACAAATATTGTCTCTTTCGGGTGGCAACCTCACAATCTCAAAATGCCTTGATTCACACTTTGATGCTTTTGTGTGACACTGTAGTATGATCAAGTAGTAGGGCATTAATTAAGAAAAAACACAACAAAGTTAAAATACCTGACAGCAACAATATATTACACTTGCTATACTGTACATACTGGCATGAACCCACTTCATATACGGAATGATTGACAAAATGTCTGGGCAGAAGAGCACAAATGATGGCTACAGTATCTCTTGATAACATAGAAGCAGAATAACATGGCACGTCAGCATCTCTGCATGTCATACAAACGTCGAAATGGCAGCAATCTTAAACTGCTTCTGGAAAAAAAGAACTACAGTATATATACATAATAAATAAAAGAATACTAGCAGGCTGATAGTCATACGTAATATTTACTGACCTTTGACGGTGAGTATAGGACCAAAAAAGCGAACGCAGAAATCATTCAGTCCAAAGCATGTCTTTGCACACACACACACACACACACACACACACACACACACACACACACTTTGTATTTAGCCACTCCCAGGACTTGCAAATAAGACAAAACCACGTTCCCTTCCACTTTGTGAAAAAGCTGGTATACTGTAGCAGTGAAAAGAACCACAAAACGTTTTTGAAACTAGTATTCAGTTACAAAACAATACAAATCACAACATGTCATCGTTTTGCGAGACAGACAAGCAACCATGTCTATGAAAACAAGCCCAAAAGAAGCAACTATAGGCTACTGTATAGCCCAGTGGTTCTCAACCAGTGGTCCTTCAGGGGGTTCCAGGTGGTCCCCTGCTAAATGATGGAGAGTTGGTAACCAAATTGACTCATCCTCTGAGAGTGTAAAATGAAACCAATTGGACCCTGGCTCACAGGTCCATTTGGTTTCACGTTATGCTCTCAACAGTTAACTTAATTTACAAGAAGTCTATACACAATTAGAAAATGTAGAATAATTGTTATTTTGATCAAGGTTTTGCCTGTCATCTGGTACCACATCAATACAGCATGAAATTGTGAACAAAATTGTATCCAACAACCACAAAATATTCTATGTTTTGGGATATTTGAAAATAGCACATATACAACTTACTAATAGCTCACAACGCATTGCTGTCATCTTGTAGATCTGCTATTTTTAAACAAATCTCGGGAAAAAAGCGAAGCATTTTGAATATTAAACTCAGGAAACAAGCTCAAATAAGCAACCTTAGAAACAAGCCCCCCCACAAAAAAACGCAAACCGCAAAAGACAACCAATATTCACAAGCAACAAGAAAGAAAAAAACAAGTACCAAAGTCGCTTATAATAAGCAGACAAACATGGCAACAGTGGCATACCGTACGTACCCCTGTGGGAGATCGTCCGCACGCCTCAGTGTGAATCCTTCATTTCATCTACACGAGGTAATGCGAGGTCGGCAGCAATCGCTTTCCTTAATCTTCAACCATACATTATTGATCACCCATAAGGAGCAACGCTTTGCTTAGAGCATTAGCAGAGTCGTAAGGCTATAGGTTAGCCTATATTAGTACAGCCGACAACGCCTGTTAGACACACCAGGATATATATCTTAGTAGCAGTCCAGGTGAGGCCGGCACTGTGATAAATAAAGCCCCGAGATGACAGCATAACAACCAGCACCGTGTATGAGAGAGAGCGAGCCGGGTGAAAGTGTAACAAGCCATGACTTTGCACTGCTGAGGTCCGCTCCACAATGGTTTAGCGGTATCCCCTTACAGTCAGTGGTGGAGGGGAAAAAAAGTACTCGCTTTAAAAGTATCAATATTGCAATGTAGACATACTCTGTTACAAGTGGAAGTCCCATATTTAAAATGTGCTTGAGTAAAAGTATTAGGTAGTCATGTAATACTTTTGATACCGTATTGGTATAAAAAAGGTACTCATTATGCACAATGTCCCATTTCAGAATTTGTATAAAATGTATCAAACTATTTGCAAATATGCGATTGATTAATAGTAATGTATGTTTTGTAATTCATAATTAATAATAATTCAATAATTCAAATCTACAAAGTAACTAAAGTTTTCAAATAATTGTAGTGGAGTAGAAGTATTGAAAATTGGACATACTCAGGTGAAATGGTAAATGGTGCATTTATATAGCGTTTTTATCCAAAGCGCTTTACAGAGATTGTGCATTAATTTCACCCATTCAAACACCAATGGCGGAGGAAACCATGCAAGGCACCAACCTGCACATCGGGAGCAATTAGGGGTTCAGCGGTGGCCGAACGGTTTGCGGAGCGGTCTTGATATAGGAAGGTCGCTAGTTCGTATCCCTGGAACGGCACGTTAAAATTACCACCGTTGAAGTGCCCTTGAGCAAGGCATTGAACCCCTACCATGAAATGTTCTATGAGCAGGGCCTAAACAAGTTCTTGAGCTTAGTCCAGTTACCCTGGGTAAACATGGTAACTTTGCTTTGCTTTGCTTCAGAGTCTTGCTCAAGGACACTTTGATACTAACTCTGGGAGAGCCCGGGATAGAACTAGGAGCACCTCGCGGTTCCCATCCGGCTGTTCTACCGGCCACTAAGCCACTGTCGCCCCATATAGTACAAATACCTCCGAATTGTATACTTAAAGGTTGTAGATAAAGTTGAATAGGTATACGTGTGTCACAAAACTAAACTAATCTTTAGAATAACTTCTACTGTACCTGCCTTCCTGATAGTGGTGGAAAGTAACTAAGTACATTTACTTAAGTACAATTTTGAGTACTTTACTCAACTTTTCAATACTTTTACTTCTACTCCACTACATTTCAGAGGCAAATATTGTAACTTTTACTCCTTACAATCATTTGATAACTTTAGTACTGCAGGGAAAATAGTAAACTTGTACAACAGCCAGGTCTGTAGCTATAAACGGTGATTCTCAAACATTCTCCAGGACACCCCTAATAACTCTGAGTCACAGACCTGTAAGGGTCCATTTGGAACCCTCACAGAGGAACCCTGCTTTTAGAACCACGGATATAAAGCATCAATTTGTTGATGTTGTTTTTCAAATGGGTTGATTGGGCTCAGACTGATTGCCAGAAACAGCTTGCGGTGTCACTGGAGCTGTTAATTTCCGTTTCAGGCTAACACAGATGGCACAGCAGTTTGTGAGGACAACACTCAAAGGCATGTATCCACCACACAGAAACAGAGCCAACATTGAGGCTGCTGTCAACTTTAGCACCAAGGAGGAGAGCCTATTAGACTGATGTATATCATCTATTAGCATCTTCAAGTTTTTCAACATTGTGGAACTCAACATGGCACGACTCTCTGCAAGTATTGTCTCAACTTTGGGCAGTTGCCTTGCCTCGCAGATTATGAATGGGATCTGAAGAAACTAACATTTCATTGCAATGAAATGACGTTTCTAGCATTCAATTAAAAGCTTATCACTGGAGAGTGATGTGCTTGATATGCGTGATTTAGTGGTGGCCATAGATTAGCGGGTAGAGAAAGGCAGTCTGGTGTTAAAGTGTCTCTGAGCAAGACATTTAACCTCTACGGCTCCTCATCATAATCATCTGAGTAGCCATCACTTGGGTGAAGTGCATGGAAAATGAATTACTGTATACCCATATGTACGATATCCAAAAAAAAGGAACAAAAAATGGTAGTCGTGTCCAGTTATAATTTACTATTTAGGCATTTACTGTAGCAGCAGATAGTCTACTCTTATCCGGAGCCACCCGGAGCAAATCGGTGTGAGATCAGAGTAAGCAGAGAAATCATGAACCCTAGCCAACAAAGAAGAAGTTAAACAGTACAAAGAAAACAACGCAGTGCCTAACAAAAATACCAGGTAAAATTAAATGTTGAGAAAGACAAATCTTTATGACAAAAACACGTGAACTAAAGTAACTAAAACATATATCTGCTTAGTAAACTAGAAACCTTTGAAAAGGTTGACAAGAAGCGATACTACTAGGAGATACAAGGAGATACAATTTACAGTTCATCTGTAAAGTCATCTGATTGGTCAGCAAGTCCGACTCAACTTTCGCACCCAATACCGCTTTTAAATAATACTCACTAAAGGGTATTTAAAAGTGGTATTGCTGTTAGGTGCCACACGTCATAAAGTCCAGAGACAGGTTACACTACACTGTAGTAGTGTAACCTGTCTGTTTAGTTGACATATTGAGGGCAGATTCCCAGTTAGCTGGCCGTAACTAAAAGCCTGGGTACCGAGGCTAGCTGGCCGTTATCACAAACACCCTGTGAAATCTATGGAAAGGTTTCATCTGCAACACTGTTGCAGCGGGGGTGCCTGCTTCATCTGTCTCTCAGCCAAGAGGTCTGTGCCTTGACAAACATTGAAGACCCCTCATACGTAGACACAACGACATGCAAGTATGTTATCTGTTAGTCTACTGAGCCTTGGCACAGCAGTACCTGTCCGCAAGCTCCTGTCATTGCATATTACTCTTATCATTAAGTGGAAGGAGAAAAAGACAGCAGTTGTGGAAATAGGGCCTCAAAATCCTGCAAAAGCATAAAACACAGGCCTTTGTTCAGGGTCTCAGCCTCAGCACAGAGACTCATCCATCAGCTTATGAATCTGATGTCTTTGTCCACACACTGAAAACACTGTCATCACCAGGACTCCCTATCCGCCCCCCGACCCCCTAAAATGTTACCCTGTCCCAGAGAGGCATGTCGGCGGCGGCGTGATCAATGCCTTACATTTAAAGTGCTGTTCCCTGGAGCGTGCCCTGCAGGCTTTGGGTTACCGCCACTGAAGCAGACCTCATTTCCTGGTCTGCTGCTTTAACAAATGGCTCCTGGAAGCTAAAGGGAGAGGGCTGCACTAGGTGGCCATAATGGCAGTACGATATATGTGTTTGTTTGTGTGTGTGTGTGTGTGTGTGTGTGTGTGGTGCTCCAGCTCACCTTGGGGAGTTGAGTGGACACAGCTAAAGTAGCGGAATACTTTGATAATATTTGGAATTTTACAATATCGCTTCAGCTTAACCACACAGACTATACTTTGTAAAATGGACCCAAGTTAAACTGTAATTGGTGCATTCTTTTTCAGCCTACGGTACACCATGGGCTCTATTTTCATCCATGCTAAACCCCTTATCCCTAAACTTCTTTGCCTTTTTTACTGTATCGAAAAACATTTTTGAATAGTTCAACTACCCGATCTACATCGACACATTGTGAACGTGTAGATTGTAGATTGGCTATTTTAACTATTCAAAAATGTTTTTCAAAATAGTAAAAAAAAAAAAGCCAAAGAAGTTTAGGGATAAGGGGTTTAGCAATTAGCGGTGATGAAAATGGAGCCCTATGTCTCTTCACCAAGCTCACAATGCGTCACAAACACTGGAATGCTGGGATTTTAAGTGGATAAATGCCAAGTATAAAGTTATTTTCAGTCTGTCCTAATTGAAACAAATATTCTCTCTAGTTTTCCTTACGAAATACTGTATCCTTGGGGTAACCAAGTACACCAAGTACAGAGCCAAAGGTCAAGTTACTTCTAAAAATACACATTAACATGAATCCAACATAGTGCTGTCAAATAGTGCATGTCAAACTAGTCAAGTGATCTATGAAATCTATGTATAATCTGCTACATAGCTATACAATGTAGTGGGGTGTCCCTGCTTCATCTCTCTCAGACCACGGCTGTGTAGAAGGAATATCTGACAACGTTCATCTGGAGTGAGCCTGTAAGCAGTAGGTGTGGTTTTGTAACAGGAAACTAGGACAGTTCTGTTTCACTGCCAGCCTCTCATCCCACACATTAGTCACGACACTGTGACAAATCTGATCTCTCTGAAACACACAAGAATGCCAGGACATTTTATGTATAGTGATTATATGAATTACTGATGGTGGTGAAACGATAAAATGATCCAATTCACATAAGTAATAAGTATGCAAACAGTGCTGGCTTAATGTAAAAACTTTAACTCGTTGACTGCTATTGAAAAGTGCAAATTACTAACAAACTGGCAAGATATATGGAGAACCAGGAATGGCTGGAAGTGATGATGGAGGGCTCGTCAGAGTTTGATGCACTAAACAGCAGGACAAAAGTGGAAGAAGATAGACCGGCAGAACATCGAAACAATGACTGCCGCAGAACCGGTAAAACAGTGAAACGGGTCAGCAGCACACACTGGTGAAGCGTACATTTTCTGCTGCAATGAAAACACAATACACCACATGATAATATTATTATCTAATTGGTTGAGAGAGGGGTGTTGTGTCTGTAGACTGAGCTCCAGGCGAAACAAAACAACATTGACAGAGGAAAGCAGATACACTATATTGGGGCCTGAACTCAAAGCTCAATGTGTACGTACTAGGGCTGTCAAAGTTAACGCACTATTAACTAGTTAACTCACAATCCTTTTAACGGCACTATTTTTTTTAACGCGCGATTAACGCACTGTGAAGTTTGACAGAATGGTTGAGAGACGCATGGCACGGGGCACGGTGGCACAGTTGGTAGTGCTGTCGCCTCACAGCTAGAAGGTCCTGGGTTCGATTCCCGCTCGGGGCGCTGTGGGTGCTGGCGGCGTGTTTCCTCCTCCGCGTCATCAGTGCCCATACCCGAAGGCGGGGTTGGCGAAAGGGCCTTTCTGTGTGGAGTTTGCATCTTCTCCCCGTGTCCCCTAGGGTAGGTACCCTCACAAAAACATGCAGTAATCCTGGTCTCTAAACTGCCTCCCCCTGGCCAGCCGGGACGCCTGATGGAGGGGAAAGGAACTGGTTGGAATAACGTGTTCCTTCCATGTGCTACGTCCAACCAGGGAAACTCCCCCCTGTCAGTTGTAAAGGAGCAACTTGGACACTCAAGCATGAAGGAAGCATGAGTTCAAGTTTGTTGCTCTCCCTAGGTTGGCGGAGGGTGTGTAGAGCCCAGGATCACATCACAGGATGATTGACACAGGGGTGAAAAATGGGTTACAAAATCGTGGGACAAAAAATATAAATTATAAAAAAAGAGAGACGCACGGCAATTTTACACTGAAGAGTTGAATAATTGTTAAACAGCTGCATTACTTAAGTTAATTTAAGTCTACACAATTAGAAAACTTAGAAAACATGTTATTTTGATCAACATGGCCTGTTATCTCTCGTAATGGTACCATTGGCCAACATCAATACAGTTCTTTAGTTTGGGTCTGGAAGGCTAAATGTCATCAAATGGTGGTCCGTGGCTCAAATGCAGAATAAATAATAGACCTTGATATGAAAAATCTTGAAAACCACTGATTTAAGGTATATTTAGAACAGATAAAAAATATGCGATTAATTTGTGATTAATCACAGTTAACTATGGACAATCATGCGATTAATCAGATTAAATATTTTAATCGATTGACAGCCCTAGTACGTACAGTATGTGAGTGATTTTGGTTGGGTTGTCTGTATGTGATAATGTGACACATGATTGCATACTAGTGACACATTGATTTGAAGGACAAGTGGCAAACGTTGGCTGAATGATGGGGCATTGATTGATACAGTAATTCCATGTGTGTGTGTGTGTGTGTGTGTGTGTGTGTGTGTGTGTGTGTGTGTGTGTGTGTGTGTGTGTGTGTGTGTGTGTGTGTGTGTGAAATAGGGGGGGGGGGTGATCAATATCACCCCTCACCTCTCAACATCCACATTATGGGGCTAATTCTGTTGTGAATGAGGTGACTTCCTAATCAACCTTGAAAACAAAGGAACGGCACATATATTGATCAACACTATAGGAAGGGAGTCAATGCATGCCTGATAGCACTGTATAGTATAATCCCATCATGCTCCTAAACCATTAGACTAGTCCACACGAAAGAAGCGATACACAGGTGGAGACAGATACAAGTTACAGTTCAGCAGTAATTCAGTAAAGCCATCTTGATTGAGTGGTCAGCAAGTCTAGCTGACTCAACTTTCACACCCAATACCGCTTTTAGTAGTGTAGTGTAGTGTAACCTCTCTCACTTTATAACATGTGACAGCATTATATATTTAGCTTGTTTGCATTGCATTTAGAGCAAATTAGATAAAATAGAGAATAGAGAAAATTCCTTTTCATGTCAAGGACCGCCAAAATGATACGGATTTGGCTGCAATCCCTCCCCCACCCCCATCTCAAAAATATTTTCTACCAGGAACCTACTCCAGAAGCAAAGATTTGAAAAAAAGAAAGAAAAAAGCTAATTTTTTTAACGATTGGGAGGTATTAATTAAAAACCCTTAAATTGTCACTATCATCTGGGGACCCACACCGCTGTAGCCTACTGTACTATTAAATGTGTGTGCATTTCCAGAGCTTCTAGAGGCCAACTGCACATCAAAGAACTGCAACGAGCCGCCTGCCTGTCCACCTGCTTACACTCTGGAGTGGCAGCTGTGAATGTGGCGCTAATGACGGGGGTGATGATGAGTTCAGCTCTGGAGATGGAGCCTAATCGAGCCTGAAGCATCCGCCTCGATCCCCCCTCCCTTCTCCCACCACCGCCATCCTCTCTGACTCACAAGTGTCGATGATGATGGCCACAGCTAGCAGCTCACCTCTCCGGATTCCATTTTGTTTCCGTTGTGCTGCTTTTCCTGTGGTCTGGCGTTTTGTCTGTGAGCAGGTGCCACATCGTTGACAGACTTGCCACAGCTCTGAGTCAGTGTTGCCAGATTATGTGAGAGAAATAAGCAACCAGGTATAGGGAAACAAGCCCAAAATAAGTGACTATGTACTGTAGGCCACATAAAAAGGACAATTCCATCCCGCGCTTTTCTTACCGTAATCTGATTTTATTAGATCCAACAACCTGTGGTAGAGGCCAAAAATAAAAATAAAATAGAAAAAGTGCCCCTCGGGGCACAGGTCTCCACCAGGGCAGTTCAGGTTGTGGCCTCCTGGTGGCGCTATAATAGGCCAATGTCAAAAGGGTGCCGTTTCTTCTTACGCCTTGGATGGCAATTGGATGATTTGAGGCATTATGTTCCAAAAATGTGTTTTGCAAAAATCCACCTGTTGGTGGCGCTATAACAGGCCAATGTGAAAAGGGTGGGACATATTCCTCAGCCTAGTAGGAAAGTCTGTGAAGGATTTCACGTAAATTGTACGCTGCGTTCATGATTTGAGGCTTTTTGTTCAAAACGGGCAAATCCTGCAAACTTTGAAAGCCAATGTTAGCCAATTTGGATGGAATATGAAATATCGGACAGATCCGTCTTGAACACATGACTATAGAGATAGTGTGTAACGATTTGCGGGATTTTTGGACAGAATCTGGAGTAGTAATATAAAAAAGTCGGCCTCCTGGTGGCACTATAACAGAAAATATCAGATCTACAAGCTCACAACACGTCACAATGCAACGCGCTGTGAGCTTGTAGACCTGCCATTTAAAAAAATATATACTGTATGTCTTGAAATAATAACAAATCTGGTACGGGAGCTCCCTGGCATAAAACTGGGAGTAAAGCAACTAAACTGCAACCCGCAACCACCAATATTCACAAGCAACTTTACAGAAAAAGCATTTCCAAAAAGCAGACATGGCAACTCTGGCTCCCAAATGCTTGATGGCCGTGACGTCTATCGCGGTTTTGGGGAATCTGATCATGACAAAAGGAAAGAGCAGCTGGATGCTCTTACAAATAACAATATCTCATCATCCTCTTATGTGTGCATGGCATGGGAGGGGATCTCAGTTGAGCTACCGACTGAGTTCAATTAGGGGCAGCGGAGCTGTGTGCTTATACTCACATTATGTACTGGACCTACAGTATAACCAGTAGAAGCATTGTAAAGAATTGAGTTAACGAGTCTGAGGTCAAATTGTGTTTGACCTAAATAACACGACTAATTGTAACGGCTCACAGATTTGTAACATTATTCAATTCAAAGGAGCTTTATTGGCATGAGAGAACATATGTTGACATTGCCAAAGCAAGTGTCAAAATATAATAAAACTGTTGAAAATGGGGAAAGTACAGTTGGAGTTATACATTATTCATGGCCATTGTGTTCTACATAAGTATTATATTCATGGATATATTGTGTATGGGCCATGCTACATTTAGTATTACTGGCTAACAATGAATGAGTTTAGTATCCTATTGTTATGACGTATATTAGAATTTGAGTTAAGGGCCATGGGATTATGGTAACACTGTTTATTCTACCCAAGTTTAGCCACGCAAGCCCTATTTTATACGCTCAAGATATGATGCATTGTGAGCTTGTTAGATGGGCTATTTTTATGCTAGGTTTTTGATCATTTCCAAATGCCCAACATAGGACGCCCGGTTGAACGTGGAAATCCAATACGTTTCTCCATACTGACTGGGTTTTGTATACATTCTTGCCCTATAGGTCAGCTACGTTACTTATACCTTCTTTTGTTAATTTCTTTGCTTTCCGCATGATATTTCTCAACGTGGACAGTTTAGATTTTGTGCCTTGTCATTCCATTTCACAGAGAACCAGATGAGTGTAATTGTGAGTGTAAATATTGTGTAAATGTTCCTGTACTGTCCTGACTCGGTGGAATGCACCCATCTTCACCGAGACAAATTCCTCGTATATAAACGTAATACTTAAAATAAAATAAAAATATTTGGATTCTGACTAATACATCTTTCCAGAGTTCCACAGCGATTGAAAACATATCCATTGACCCTTTTCTTGTTATGCAAAAATAGCAGATATACAAGTTCACAGGGTGTCACTTTGTGTCCTGCTGCGAGGTTGTAGATCTGCTATTTTTGAAAAATCTTAAATCCGGTGAGAACTACTGATTTAGAAACAGTTGAATTGGCCTCAGGTCTTAATATATTAATGGTGACACCAATAGATCACAACCAGGGTGGCTTCAGTCCGCTGCTCTGTGCTGCTAGAAGGCATGAGGACACTGCTGTGTCCAATAATAGGCCAGTGTCATGTTTTATTGTTGTTCTGGCCCAGACACGTCATGGCACGTCATCCCTATAGATGCACAGTCTGAGCCACTACGGCCAGTTCAGTTCAGTCTGTGGTTTGTAGGGCACGGTCATGGCTGTAAAACCAAGAGGCCTGTGGGGCATAGCAGTCATGACGCGTTTTGAGCTTGTGGCTCAGTGGCCATTTCCACTATATATATATATTATTATTTTTATAAAGCTATTCAATTATGTATGTTATTTTTCATCTGCCCTGGGCACGTTTTCTTTACGAAGCCTAAAAACAGAAATGTAATTTGTATTCATAATGCTCCAATTTCCCCAACGGCGCAATTAAATCGTTATTTGTTAATTATCTGAGGGACAATTCATCGTCAAGTAAAAATTCATAATGGTGACAGCCCTAGTAATTAGGAAATTATATATCTATATATTTTTACCACAGTCTCTCTAGATCTCTTTTAGCCACGATGTCAATCAACGAATCACGACGTATTGACATTGCCGGATGACTTTTCCATCTGGTTGCCACTGATAAGAACTTCACAGGGGGCTTCTGGGTAATAGTCTCCGAGGCTTAAAAGAAGAGGGGGGGGGGCATAATGTATTCTGCCGGAGTCCCAACAAGCGAACACACCCCCACTCCCTCAACGCCCTTCTCCGTATATAGTCGGGTAGAAAAACCCCCATAGTGTGAACACATTGAGGTTGGATGGGAGCGGATGGTGAGATGAGTCATCTATTGCTGTGGCTCAGCATTACATTTAAATATGACTAGGTTCCACAGATAAATAGTCGGCTATTTTCACAATATTTGACTCTTACGTAATATTTGACAATTTGATATTAAAAAGGTCTTAAAGTCCTTAAATTGACACTTTAGAAATGTGCAGATGTATACACTTATACTGTATGTTGGTTTGTTTACTGTTGAGTGAGAAAACAATGTTGCACATTAAGCTAATCATCAAAATAATTTGGGGACCCCCCTGCTCTCCCGCTCGGGGGGTCCCGACCCCCCAGTTTGGGAACCATTGGTGTATACTACATATAATTCAATATATTAGCAGACGCTCTTAATGCAGAGCGATTTACAGAAAGCACGGAAAAGGTAATACATCAAATGCATAGAAATAGTAATGTCGGATCATAAGTAAACCAAAAATCTATAAACTGTACATTGAGACTATATAAACTATAGGATGCCAGGTCTACAAATGACCTGGAATCTGTCTATATAACCATCTAAGGACTGCAAGATCGTCCAGGCAAGGTCAAGTGCTACAGCAAGTGCCAGGGGATAAACTGGAGTCTGAAGAAGTGAGTCTTCAGATTACCCTGGAGAAACATTGAAATCGGCATCTCACAGACCGAAGCGAGGGACAGAAACCGGTTGGTATATGGGTATACCAGGGGTGCAGATTAGAATTCTGCACATAATAGGGTCTCATCAATATAGCACACCAAATCTATTCAAAAGCAGTGATATGTGTAGTAATCGTAATTATTGTATTACTGTATATTCAAGCATTCATGCACCAATATGGGTCATTCTGCGGAAGTGCGGATAAGTGCCGTTTCCTTAAATTGTCACAAAAACTGTGCAATTTGGACATGTGAGGTTTTCACCAGACGGTGTATACGAGAGTATGTGACGTATCACACAGAAGACGGAGAAGACGACTGGCCTGTGACACTAGCAGATGATGACGCGATTTAGGTCATGACGCTGTTCATCCCTTCTCCATCCATGGATCCGTCTCGTTGGCTCCGCCGTACGGTGACGTGCGACAAACCACGACACGTCTTTCAGGAATAGAAGGGGGTAAAAAAGGAGGCAGTGGGTGGAGTTGCAGGGGGGATTAGACTAGAGGACAAGTGATTAGTGTGCACAAAAATAATAATTCAAGTGAAATTATTTAATAAATGTGTTGAAGAATATTTTGCTTTTAATAAAAAAGTGAGCACATCCAATTCCAAAGCCGCAAATGATTTGGTATTTAATTAACTATGTTGGCCTGGAGGTTCCACTGCTGTCTATCTATAGCACTTATTATTATGGTATTAACTGATCATTTCACGGTATTCATGAGTGTGATCTTGGTTCTCTGAATGATTGTGTGTGTTTCTGCAACGGCGGCAGAGGGTTGCACAGTTTTAATGAATGAGTCATGTGCCCACGTGACATAAGCTCTCTCCCTCTCTCTCGCTCGGAAAGTTAATGACGCAGAAAATGCATGCAAAGGGAGGGAGGACAAAATGGCGGTTGGCCATCAAGTGCCAGTCATATCATCAAGAAACACAGATAGATTTGGGGCGAGGGGTGTCCTAACCCAGGGTCCTGAGACCAGTGATAACCAGTGAGAATGGTGCTGGAGGCTGAGGCTTTACAATGCATGATGCAGCTTCATCATAATGATGACAACCCCACAGAGCCACTTAAGAATGGGTTAATGAGTTTAAAAAATATAATTAACAAGTCACAGAAACAAAAACATAGCCTACATATAAACACAAAATAATATACTGTACAACAAACAACAACCCCAGCAAAGAAATGGTGGCCTAGTGATGAGCTTTCTGTATTTGCGACTGTAGGTCGCAGATTACTATGAAAACCTGCAAAACATGTCCGTCACTCTGTCACTCCGTCGCCACCATATATGACCGTCAGTCCGCAACGCCTCGTGAGTCGTGACACATCACGCCACCATATATGGCCTTCAGTCTGTCACGCATAGTCGTGTTACGCTACATATATGGCCGTCTCCATATATGAAGATCATGACACTGACCTCATCAAACTCTGGATTGCCATATATGAAGACTGCATCATAACCTAGATCTATGGAGCACCTCTACATCTTACCTCAAACCCTTAAGATCTCCATGATAATTCTCAACAGCCATGAAAATTAATAAAAACCTTTACACTCAAGACGCTGCCCCCGCTGCCACCCTTAGATCTCCATATATGGAGCTGACATTCCATATGTTGATCTGACCTCATCAAACCCTGTACACTCAAGACACACTCCATACTGTGTATAGTACAGAATTCATTCCATATGTTGATCTGACCCCCCCATGCCAAAACGCCAGCGCTCGCCCAGCAGTCTGACATCATCCAGGCGGATGCGTGCATGCCGAGGTTGCTTCTCACCCTCAGGGCATCTTACTGGTATTACAGGTTAGACAACCTGGGCTTCTATGTGTGTTCTCTCTTACTTTGACCTCCATTATGAATATGATAACAGATGCTAGTAATTACACAGTGCAGAGGGTTGCCCAGTGAGTCTGTATAGTTGCCTTCACACATCGCAGGGTTCGTCCCTAGCATGTCCTCTTCTCTCCTCCCTCCCACAGACCCTCTATGGAGCACAAAGGCCTGACATCACTCCCACTACCCCTTGATCACGGTGTTAAGTTTCTCTTTTTACACTAACCACCTGAAGCCTAGCATCGCTATTCTGAAGGGAACTTTAGACAAAAATCTACAAGCTCATGTGAGCTTTGCTATTTTTGGCAAAGAAAGAGGACTCGGCGCAAACCAAGTATTGACGGTTTAAGTGGTGAAATGTCTGATATAAACAAAAAACTTGAATTTACTCAACATGATGATAGTGTTGTCAAACAAGTCTTTGAAGCTATCTATGAGATAGATGATATACAATATATGTAGTGGAGGGTCCCTGCTTCATCTCTCTTCCAGCTAAGGGGTCCTAGCTTGGCCTGAAAAACTTTGAAGATCCCTGGTGTAGGACATTAGAAGAGTGGGAAGTGTTTACGTTTTGTGTTTAATGGATTGGAGCCATTAAACTGATCAGATGTTCAAGCTGCATCACTGTCATACATAGTTAAGTTTTTAGGCTACTACTGAATTCATAAGACAAACAAAAGGCAAATTGCCAGATTGTGCTAGTACTGTATGTCAAAATCTGGATTATCTGATTTACTATCTTGTATTTTGTCAGCTGAATTGAATTGATGCCGGATTAACATACAGGACAAGATATCCACGTGTTGAAACTTGCATACAGGATAGACATATTTGCCACAAATTGCTTGTCATCTCCTCTTCACATTAACATGACATTTATAGAGGTGCAGAGAGGGTGCTGTGATCAAACATCATGATGAGAATGATAACCCCGTGCCTCTTAAGATGTGTTACTGTCCGGCTGGACATGGAAAATTCAATTTCTGTGCATCAAAGGCAGCTATAAATGCAACGTAGCAGTGTCCTGAATGACATCAAACAAAGCTAACATAATAATCATTAACATAACATCGAAGCCGAGGCCTACAACACAAGCTGTGCTTTTGATAGTATTCTGTATAGCTCCTCGTTGAGCTTCCTTGCCTCATCACATGTTTTTTGTGTAATATTGAAGTTATACAAAACACTGATTTACATGTGGCTTCCTTCCAGACCCCCAAGGCTTTGTTATTATGAGCAACATGCAAAGTCAAATGGCTCATCTCATTGCAAATGTCGTCATTTCTTGCCCCTTAATTAGCACTGTACATACAAGGTTATTTTGAAAGGATGGCTAGAGGAATCCACGGAGCGGTGCCCTGGGCGCTGCCATAGCTGAGGTGCCATATTAAGCACAGCTCGACACCTCAGCGTTGATAGCTACACCTGGCCTACAGGGCACTGCTCCATGGATTTGTATTTGCAAAAACTATTCCATGGGCATACTAGGGGTTTCACAGAATATTAAAATATTTGACTATTCGAAATATCAAAAGATTATTTGACATTGTACATCAAAGTTGAATATTCGCTGAATAAAGCAATGGCAATATATCTACAGCAGATATGGAGCTGTGGGCTCTGGTATTGGGTAGTTCTCCTAATCCATTCATGGTTGATTATTGTTGTCAAATCATATCATACTGTACTGTTGTCACTCAATACAGGTGGGGCGCTAAAACAGCAGCACACATGCCAGAAAGATTTTAAAACAAAACTTGACTCTATGGCTACGCTTGTAACACTGCATGTTAATGAGAAATGCAGAGAATTGCTCATTTCTATTGGATGAAAAATACATAAAGTAAAAATCTGTATTCATGAATGATAACAGATGCTAGAACAGATGCCCAGGGCAGTGGTCCCAAACTTTTCAGGTCGAGAGAGACCCAAAAGAAAGATTAGATGTTTGCTCAGGACCCAAACTAGTGAAAATAGAAGATCCAAAAGAAAGACTACCGGTAGATGTTTGCTCAGGACTCAAACTAGTGAAAATAGAAGATCCAAAAGCAATACTTCTTCATCATTATTATTTCTTTATTTCTGGAATTTCTTGGATTTGTTTTTGGTTTGTTGAAAATGGGATTTTTACGTGAGTTGTAACCCATAAAGATTGTTTGGGAAACAGTGTGCTAGGCCTAGGACATAGCAGGATATGCTTTGCACATAGGCCATCACGTGGATCATCATTCTGAAACATCACACCAGGCCTTTGACACTTTAATCAACCATTAAATCCCCAGTAAACTCATTTAAGCAGCTGATAGTTTGCTCTACACCACAGCTGGGCAAGTCACGGCTCAATGGCTGGCCACAATGGCAGCGGCCAGTCATTGACGGCATCCACTGGACCAGTCAAGCATTCATGCCACGTACCTATTGGCCACAATGGCCTCATCATCAGTAGCCTTATTCAATCAACCTTCACAGACAGACAGAGCAGTGTGTGTGTGTGTGTGTGTGTGTGTGTGTGGGGTGGGGGGTGTTTGCAGTCTCAGCCGTCCAATGATGTGCATCACAGTGGAATCAGAGCGTGGCGGTTTTTTTAACACCTTGACGTGAAGCACTGATTTGCCTTGATTGCGCTGCCATTCTGCTCAGGTATAGGACATTGCCAGGCGGTGCGTGGGGAAGGAACAATGGGAGTAATCTTATACTGTTTGTCCCAGTTGCTGTTAGCAGTATTATATACCGTACCTGCTCGTACAAATCTGCATGTGAGAGACCATTCTCATATGCTCAATTCAAATATGATTACGGTATTTTGTGGGGTCCCCAGGTCAAATATGATTATTTTGTGGGGTCCACAGTTTAAATATGATTATTATTGGGGGGGTGGGGGGGGGGGGGGGGGGGGAGACCCACTGGGGGGCTGAGATACAGCACTAATGCCAGTTTGATATAGCCTGGAGAGAACATTCAAGAAGACATGGTGACAAGTTATGGTGAAGAGCATGGACATGACATGCATGCTGCCTCGGGAGGTTTGAAGAGGCACAGGACTGCATGGCAACCTCCTATGGTTCAGTGGACCAGCATGCACTGCATGTCCCCTCTGGCCACTACACACAGCGGCATGGCAAGGCAGGGAGGACAAAACTCAAAGCCTGCTTGTCTCCGCCCCCTGCTGGTGCTCAGACCACACAGCAGCCCTGCAGCCTTGTGAAATCTGTGGGACGCACGTTTTCCTTCCAAGGCAGCAGAATCCCATGTGTAACCGGTTTTATCGCACCGCCAGAGCTGAGTTACAGACATGTAAGGGTCCATTTGGAATCCCCTATTAGAATCGTTAAAGAGAACCATTAAAGGAACCAGAATCGTTTAATTCCTTATGGATCCCAAAACCAGGGAAAATAGTATTCTGTGTTGCGTATGTGTAGTTAAGGCCAAGAGACTAAAGGCCTATATATTCCTAATGAGCAATAAATACCCCAGAGTCTCCAAAGAGGAGGGGAGGAAGAGAGACTCGATAAGACAGATTCAACGACAACAACTACGACAGTGACACAGATGCAGAGAAGGCTCCCTTGACTCAAATACACCAGAGTAAGGCCAAGAGTGGACAAGGACCGATACATGCACACCGCACAGACGGACAGTCTGGTGAGACGTAGGAGGCAGGAGGCAAACCATAATCCCAGAGACCTTTCAGTGCCTGCTATCCCCCAAGAACGCACAAGGCAGAGAGAGCTTCCCGTTTGTTCTGGCAAGAGAGAAAGGACAGTGGGCGGGTCGGCGGGGGGGTTCCCTGGGCGCGGCGGGTGCTGGGGTGTGGTCAGCACTGGTTTGCTGCATCTGGCCAGCAGGTTTCTCACTTCCCTGTTGGCCAGGTGTGGCCCTCTCTCCCGGTGCTGGTTGCGCCTCGGTGGTGGCTGCGCCCGGGGTGCGCCTCCGTGGACTTGTTTATAGCTGGAAGCCTGGAGAGGAGCAGTGACTTAGCCAATCACTGCTGACCCGCCAATTGGAGAGTGTAGTGATTGAGGGTTGAAACACTCTAAGAAGGTTGGAGACCACCTGATGACCTCTCCTCCATTAGGAATGGTTTACATTTGCATCTTCGATGTATTTACAAACTTACAAACTAAGCCATCATCACATCTCGCTTTTTGGAACGTATAGGCACAATGTCAAGTTGTTGGTAACAGACAACGGAGAAGAACGAAAGTCTGAGGCAGGTAAGAATATCAAGAGAGATGCAGAAGTTCAAGTACAGTGCCCTCAACACGCATATACCTGTCTTAGTACTTCTCCAAAAGGAGTGGCAGTGCACCCAGTCACAGGTATAGTGGGAGCGACAACGATCTGGTACCAGCCATCTATATAGAACATACATTTTAAAGTTCTCATTCTACTACTCTGCCACCAAAATGTGGAATGCTCCCCTGACACCTGATGTGAATCAGTGGTTTCATTGAAAACTGGCCTGAAAAGTCATCTATCAGGACTTGACCACAAGGCAAATGCAAATTCACATAGAAAGGGATTGACATTCACTGCCTGACGCCGTTTTTCCATGTTATCCTGTCTTTTTAATATGCTATGTTCATGATGGGAATACATAGGACTAGGACCACAATGGAAACAAGTCCCCATGTTGTTGTGTTATCCTTTTAGCCTTAATGTCTGGCTGTACTACATGCTGCATTTCTGACTAATAAAGTAATCAATCAATCGAAAAGCAAGCACCTTACGAGAGAGAGGGAGATACAGTACGGAGATGGGAGGGGTGCTGTGAGAGTGAGAGATAAGCAGCAGATATATTGTACCTTGAATTTGAATGGGAGTGACAGAGTCCCATGAGAAGAGCAAGTGGCCGGGTTGAAGGCCTCTGTAATGGCTTCACACAAGTCATTTGTCACTCTGTGTCAATGGTTCTCAACGAGTGATCCGGGGACCACCAGTGGTCCTTGAGGGGGTTCCAGGTGGCCCCCAGCTAAATGATGGACCCTTATAGAGATTTAAGTCTTGAGAGCGTAAAATGAAACCATCACTCGAGACTCAAGTTAAATTATTGTTAAACATCTGCATTACTTAATTTACAAGAAGACTACACAATTAGAATGTAGAAGAATTGTCATTTGATTGTTTGCCTGACATCTCTCCTATTGTACCACATCAATACAGCATGGAATTGTGGACAAAATGGTATCCAATGACAAGACCGTATTGGGTCTGAGTCATCAAATGGTGGTCCATGGCTCAAATGCTGAATAAATGGAGAATGCAATTAAATAGCAACACTTTGCACTGACACTTACTGTACCACCATGACTTTGCAGGGATGTCGGTCTCAACAAGCCTCCCCATCTGTCTATACACAAGCCCTGGTCAGCAGACTGTCCATGCCCTGGTCAGCAGACTGTCCGCAATACTTTCACCTGTGGAGCTGCAACATTTAATATGGAAATCAATGATGTATCATTGCTGTCGAGCAGAAACCTCGTGTCCATATTTTAACTGTTTTTCAAAATGAATGCCCTACTCTCTATTAGTCTAATCTCTCAGGCTTATGGCGAAGAGTTGTTTTGTTTTGTTGTTTGGTTGTTCTTTGTTTTTGATGTAAAGCATCCTTGGGTTCATGAAAGGCGCTATATAAATTCAAGCTATTATTAGCATACTATAGTGTCACACATTAAAAGTAGCAGAATGCGTTTTAGATCTGCAACTTTTTCTATTTTTGTGAAAAAAAATATCAGTTTTGGACATAATGAGGTTTCATACCCAAGACGATATGATTTTAACTACAATTCATTACATACCATATAGTTAACATCGTTGGCCTCTAGATAAACATTTTTCCATCACTTGTTCATCACTTGAGCTTTGTGTGCAACTTTCCTTGACATGAAAGTGTTGAGAATGTCTATATAGCACCCCTCCCAACATTGTGTTTGACCATGACAAATTACACAATATTCTACACAATGGTCTAGGGTGGCCTGGGTGGGTAAACATGAAAAAGCACAACAATTCAGTGAGTTTAGTTTCAAACTAATTTTCAATTGAAACAGAGCAGTTAAGAAAATAATAACTAAAAACTAAAAAGAATATATATATATTTGGAACAGTTTAAATATTCTCAGAATACGAGTACAGTGAATTATTCAACAAAACCATTACCAACCAAAACATTACCAAACAATAATAAGAACATGTGTACATATACGGTGTATACAGTGCCTAAACAGAATTAAAGAATCCACCATTTTGAAACAAAATTCCAGCTACTCTGTGACTTCCATAATTTGTAAACATCATTTAACATGTGAGCACTGCCACCTTGTGGGCACATACACTAACAACTACCTCTGTCTGCCTTCCTCAAATAAATAGAAAAAAACAGCTCCAATTAAAGCGGCACTATGTAACATTTTTCTAATTAATAAATTTTTATTTAGTCAAATCTGTATGTACGAAAACGGGTAGAAGATGAAGGTTACATAATAGTGCGGCTTTAAATCTGTAACATTTGCTAATATAAAGATACCAAGATACACATTCAACATTCATGATCACATTGAGATAAGAAAATAAGGCAAACATAAAAACAGTGTTACTTAAAAATGAGATACCTGAAACTTAGAGGTCAGTTTAGGTGCCGGGGGTTGGGCAGTACAACAAGTACAACTACTAGACATTCTGGGCCTCATTCACTAATTATTTTGATTTAGTTTAGTCATAGTCTTTTGAGTACAATTTAATTTAGGCATTTTAGGCATCTTTCTTTTTGTCTAATTTTAGTCGACTAAATAATAAATATCATAAGATTTTATTCCACTAAATCTACAGTTGGATTTGTGGGGGACAAAAAGTATTTCGTCCAACCGTAATGGTGTCGTAATGACTGATTTTACACTTGGTTGCTGGAAATAGCCAATCTGCAAGCTCTATTGTGCATGTTGGCTCACTGGAAAAACTCAATGTGTTCTTGAGTGGGTTCAAAATGGCCCTGTACAGGTTTCAGGTCCATTTTGGTTCCATTTTACACTCAAGAGTTATGGGGGGTTTAAAAGGTTTGAGAACCACTGTACACCAAATGGAACAGAGCCTTAATTAGTATGATCGGTAACACCTATCTCGATATAAAGCACAGATTTGTGTTAGTGAATGAGTCCCAAGTGAATGTAAAGGCATGATTTTGTTCCCCAAAAAGCAATGGCTGTCAACATTGTCATCCCGCGACCTTCCAAAACAATCCTATTCAGTATTTTAGCTGTGACGTGAGCGCCCCCTCCTGAGATACTTCCGGGTCCTACTTTTGTGTCGCTTTTGTGTCCCCCATAGAGTTATACTGTGACGCTCTGTCGGTCTAAATCTGAGACGAAAACAACCACAAAAGTCTAATTTTACCGCTTTCCTCGCAACAACAAAGCTGCGCTGCTCTCCCAAATCTGGCTGTGACAGGCCGTCTGCCCCACATGGAATACTATCGCCATTTTATTTTATTGTGTCAACTAAATCCTCATTAATGCAAACTAGATTTAACATACTCAAGCCTGCACACATTCTAAATATGCCCCCGAAATATTTTACAGAGGAAATACCTTCAATAATAATGATAATAATAGTCTTTATTGTCTCCACATCATATATTATTGTTGTCATGGACACTTGTACAAAACATTAATAATTCTACTCGAGTTGGAAGCATTAAGACCCATTTTAAACCTCAATGGCTTCCTTTCTGAAGAATAACGTCATTGTAAAAAGATTCACGCGTTTAGATATGCTATTTACAATGAGATGCGGACGGGAGCTGGTGCCACTTGGACCCGGACGTAACGCAGCACTACAAAATGACGTCGGACTTAAATACTGAATTTGAAATGGGGACACTCCTCCCCCCCCTCACATTATTAACCAAGCAATATGCTTTCTCCACCACCTCCACCTAGCTGCTGGAGGTGGGAGTGCAGTACCCTGGGCCTTTTCCCAGAGATAGGTAGAAGCTCTCCGTTGGATTTCATCTGGTCTATCTGTCTAGCCAGCTCCGCGTCGGTATCAATGACCAGGGAGCATCTCTGAGCGTAGTTTACCAGAGTCTCGTCTCCCTGGCGGAACGTGCCCACCAAAGAGACCAGGTCCTTGCCAGCCAGATGGAGCTCGGCGATGGACGCTGTGTTGGCGATGGTGTTGCGGTCGATTCCGTAGTGGCGGAAGGCCTCGCTCATGCTCTTCTTCTTGATAAAGGCGGAGAGGACTTGTTTGTAGCGATGGATAACATACTGGACGCCGGTGGCTGAGTACAGATAGAAGAAAAATTAAGACTGTAGCCACTTTTATACAGAGATCCCGCAATAGTAGCATAAGGAAGTGCCTGTCAATGATGAGTTCACATTTGTTTCACAAAATACAGACACAAAACAGACTGAAGATGTGTACAAATGGAACCAAAGGGAATAGTCAAGGAGTGGGACCATTAGGAGGGAATCGTTACGGAACCGGAATCGTTAAAATCCTAAGGATCCCAAACCTCTAGTAAATCTGGTCGTAAGAACTGGAAGTGTGCTGTTACTTTCAAATGGCAAAAGAGTGGCTGAAATTCACGCAAATATGCCAATATGACCAGCATTCAGCCTGTTGCCTTATAGAGGTAGCGGTGAAATGCTGGAATCCAAGCAACCGTAAGTGAAAAACAGGAATGAGTAGATCCGAGGGACAGTGCATGTTAGACGTTTTGGAGATGAAGCCAGAGAGGCCAGACTGAGATGGTTTGTACAGAGGAGGGATAGTGAGTATATAGGTAGAAGGATGCTGAGTTTGGAACTGCCAGGCAGGAGGTCTAGAAGAGGAAGACCAAAGAGGAGATGTATTGATGTAGTGAAAGAGGACATGAAGTTAGTTGGTGTGAGGGAAGAGGCAGAGGACAGTGTGAGATGGAGGCAGATGATTCGCTGTGGCGACACCTGAAGGGAACAGCCAAAAACGTTTAAGTGCTATATTTATACATAAATTGTATAGTATTATTGTCTCCACCAGCCGAAGGCATGGGGGAGAGTATGTTTTGCACTCCGTCCGTCCGCGTGTCCGTCCGTGTGTCCGTGTGTCCGTCCGTGAGCAGCTAATCTCGGCCACCGTTAACCCGGTCGATGCCAAATTTTGCACACACATTCCCTGGATGCCAACCATGAACCTCTGCCCCAAACTTTCCAGAACGGCCTGTTATAGCGCCACCAGGAGGCCGCTTTGTGCAAAACAAGTTTTTGCACAGTACACCTACAGATTTTGTCCAAACATCACGCAAATTGGTACACAGTCACTCTAGAGCCATTCAACCAAACCGGTCTTTCAGATTTCTCAGACTCCATCCTGATTGGTTAAGATTGGCTTCCAAAGTTCACAGGAGTGCTCAGTTTCAAACAAAATGCTGCAAATCATGAACACATCGCGTGATTTCCGTGAAATTGTGCACCCACATTCCCACTAGGCCGAGGACGAAATGCCACATGAACAATTTCAACTCAGCCTCAAGGTGGCGCTATAACTGGCCGAAAAGTGTTTTTACCTCTAACTGCACGGATCTGTGGATAACTTTGTATGCCAACTCCCTAGAGGCAAAGGAAAAACCTTTGCCTGGAATTTTTCACATCTGCTCTTTATAGCGCCACCAGGAGGCCGACATATGTAAAACACATTTTCTATTATTACTCCTTCACATTTTATCCAAATTTCACGCAAATCGGTACACATGATCTCCATAGTCATGTGATCAAGACAGGTTTGTTTGATTTCTCATATTCCATCCTGATTGGCCACGATTGCCTCCTACAGTTTTCAGGAGTACCCCGCTTTTTACAAATCGCCACAACTCCTCAACGCAGCGTCCGGAGACCTGTGCCGATTGGCACTTTATCTAGTTACTAGTGTGGTTGGTGTTGGACAAGCAACACACTACTGTTCTCGGTCTGAGATTCTTTTGCCAGCAAAGTGAACCTGCTTTTTCTTAACTTTTGCATGACAGAAAAGTTACACACTGTTGTCGTGCTTCACATGACATCACAATGGCATCATTGTTATATCAAAATCTTTAACCACTAGTGTTTAAGTGGTTAAAGCTTTTGATCCACTACCTGGATTATCATTGTGTGGTGTCTTGTCATTCCACGTTACCTCTCTTCCTGCTGTAGTCCTTGCCTTTCTTGGCTCTTCTCTTGTCCTTGTGGTGTCTCTTCCTCTTGTGTTCACTGGAGGCGGCAGACATCTCGGAGAAGCCAGACGCCTCCGAGTCACTGCCGTTGCTTATGGAGGAGCTGGAGGAAGCCCGCTCTCTCCTACGAGACTTAGGCTCCGGGTGTGGAACCTTGGTGGCTTTAGGGGCTGTGTATGAACAGAAACAGGGGAAAGATTGAACAAATTCATTTAACTATATGCTTTGGCTATATCAATGTGGGGGTCCTTGACATGAAAAGGTTTGAGAACCACTTCTGAAATATATATACTTCTGAGCATATAGCAGAGCAATAGCCAATCTATGAGCGTGTAGAACTGCCATTTTCAGAGAACCCGAGCGCAAACAAACTAAAATGAACATAAAAATCTTTTAGATTCTTCTTCACTAGTCCCTACCTAACATTTTAGTCTAGTTTTTTATCCGTTGACAAAATTGTCAATGTAGTACTTTTTAGTTATCGTAGCTTAGTTTTAATTTTGTTTTGATTTAGATTTTGTCGACGAACATTTTGGTCACAGTTTTAAGCGACAAAATCAACACTGCTGTAGGGCTGTCACAATTATTACACAATCGCCTAATCGCAATTATCTGAGATAATTGCAATTATTTTGGCATAATCGTCAATGTCCAATTGTCCATACATTTTCCTTTAAAAGATTTTCATTTTTCAAAAACAGTGACGTGTTGTAAGCTTGTAATGTAAATTAACTATTTCTGCTATTTTTAAAAAGAATTGGAAAGAAAAAGATATTAAACACTTGTGACAGTGATTTCTTTATATATTTAGGTTTTTGTCATATTTATCTGCCCTGACGTGCAATTTGTGATTACGAAGCCTAAAAGGCAACAGAAATACAAGTTGTAACGTTTCAATGTTCAATGCAAAAAAACACAATTAAACGGTTGATCGCAATTATTTGTGTGACAATTAATCGTCAACTTAAATTTGTAATCGTGACACTGACCTTCGACCACAGGGGTGGGCTGTGCAAAAGCGGGCATGGATCTGTTGCTGGTGAGGTTCTCGATCTGGCTGCGGAGGAACTTGCGGTCCTGCATCAGGTCGTCCACCTGCCTCTCCAGGGCGGCGATGCGCTCCTGCTTGCTCTCCAGCATGCACTGCAGCTTGGTGATGGTCAGCAGCACCCTGGGGGGCAGGCCCTCCGAGGTGGAGGCTGAAGGGGAAGGGAGGGCACACAGAACAATAGAGTATATGAAACACATTAGAGTAGAGTAGAGCCTCTATCAGACTGAAGTAGAGGCAGCTGGGGAGGGAGGGCACACAGAATAATATGAAAAGCATTAGTTTGTATTTATTGACTTTTATTTATCCCATTGAGATCTGAGACCAGATTCTACAAATGTCTTCTAAATCATGACAGTTTTCTGAAAAAACCTATGTTTCTATATCAGTGGTTCTCAAACTATTACATGTCAAGGACCCCCAGAGTTATCATTACTTAAATAATTATTTCCATTATTTGGCTGCCGACCTTTGGCTGCACACGTTTTCACGATTTTTGAAAAATAGCAGATCTAGTTCGTATCGAGAGCTGTGCTATGAGCTTTGTATATCTGCTATTTTTCAATAGCTAAAGTTTAAAATTATGGTTAAAGTGGTTAAAAGCTAGTGACACTCAGGTCTGAGTGGGTTTTTAATCAGGGAAGACCATTGAGGGCATGCTCTCTTTTAAAAGGACGCCCTGATCACAACATACAACAAACACAATTTTATATAAGGTGAAATATAGTGAGCTGGAAAAAACCCCACCATAATTACACAGGGGCTACACAAAACAGGTACAGCCCATACAGTATGTGATGCATCCTCAAGTAGTGCCTTAAATGTCTCTATAGAGACTCAGGTTTCAGAGAGTCATTTGTGGAGTGTCAAGTGTAATGTAATGTATGCCTGTGAGGTCATTAGATATCCTGTGGTTTTTTGATTTAAAAGCGAAGATAAATACAACGGAAGCTTAAGCTTTCCACACAGGGCCTTATAAAAAATACAATGTTGTTCTCCACGAGTTGTGAGAGAAGGCCAGCCCATTTTTTCATAATAAATACAGTGAGAGTAAAAGCCCTCACCAGTAATGAAGCGTAAAGCATTCGTAAGGCAGTTATTTGAATAGAAGATTTCAAGGCAATTCAGTTTACACAGTACACCAAGCAAAGGAAACACAATTAGCCCTTCACTAAATCCCACCCCAAAAAGCGAATGTCCAATGCCAATCCAAATAGTTTAACTGTTGCTATGCAGGTCAAGCTTTCTTCGCTGCTAACGTGGAGTGCGGAAGTCAAATGTTCAAAAATCACATTTGACCCAAAAAGTCACAACAATATGCATTATTTTTAGTACTACAGCACGAGTACAGTACAGCACCACTCAGTTCAGAGACGGGTCTGATTTCTTAAGGTATGTTTTGTAATAATAAAGTAACTAGTAACTAAAGTTTTTAAATAAATATAGTGAAGTAAAAGAACAATATTTGCCTCTGAGATGTAGTGGAGTAGAAGTGAAAGTACTGGAAATACTCAAGTAAAGTACAAATACCTCAAAATTGTACTTAACCGATTACATGCCGCCATCTGGTGGCTAAACTCATGAGTCCTGTTGCCAGAGAACTGGAATAGACAGGCCGTCTTTAACATACAGTAACTATATGCTCTCTGAGCCTAGTTGAACCCGAAGTAGTTGTGTGGTTCACAGAGCTGCAGTCCAGAGCGTCATCACAAGATGTAAACAATTATCCACTCGCGAGGTTGGAATGAAGTTATATTAAGCTGTAAACATAGTCCTTCATCTCAATGCGAGCCCTAGAAATGCTTTAGATCGCGTGCGTGTGCGTGTACGAGGAAGATTTTGGATATTCGATGACATCACAACATGGGTGTCACCGGAGGCTAGCAATGGATGCTAAAAACAGATAATGAGCAGTAAATAAAATACTATGAATTCTGGATTAAATGACATTAACGAAACCTGAGATTCTGCGGGTTTGGCACACGAGGGTACAAGCATTAAACCCGAGAAATCGCGGTTACTCAGTTACTTTCCACCACTGCATGCGTATTTGTGCTTACTGGACATGCTGCTGGGCGTGTTGTCCTGAACCACGTCGGCCGTGTTCCCAGTGGGAAAGGTGTCCCACTTCATGATGCTGAGGTCGTCGTGCTCCTGTTTGAGCCAGGGGGGCGAGCTCACCCTCTCCTTACGCCTCACCGAGCTGGAGTCGATCTCCACGCAGGGCGAGTAGGCCGACGGCTCCTGCTGCCACAACGACATCTCTCCACACACCTGCAGGCAATTATGGACAATAATGTTCATGTTCAACACATATTTCCGGATATTTAGCCACTTAAATGTGAGACCCTCCTATCTACTCATATCCGCCTATGAGCACTCACTTATGCTATGCTTTGTTTTCCCTGTGTAATGTAATGTTATGTACTATTAGCTAATTCCATTACATTGATTGTATTGTTCATTAATATGCAGGGTCCCCGGTCAAAATAAACACAATTTTACAAATCCTGGGTATAGAAGTGGAACTGTGAAATAACGTCCTTAATGAAAGATTTCATTTTGGTGAGGAATTAATTATGAGTTTGTGACAAATTCGTAATGCATTCATGTATGAGTTCATCATTAATTCAATTAAATTAAGAGGAAATGCACAAAAAATTGAAATAGCACAGAATGAGTGTCTACCATGGAGCAATTTGGACAATGATGACGATCATCATCGAGACGATACAATGACTCCACCATATGCCGTTTCAGAGATATCGTACAGTGCTAAGGTATCTGGGTCCACAAGCCCTCGAAACCCCCAATCCCACGTCCCGTGCTCTTGACCATCTAAGCCGCACGCCGCTAGCCTGGTTAATAAACCAGACCGAATCAGCCGTTGGCAAAAAAAAATTGCCTACCAGCGGATTTCGGTCTGGAGAGGCTCAATTTTACGCCCATTTCCTACACAGGAGAATGTGGGCGCCCAATAGGGACACGGTATGCAATATGGGCGGGCTTTGGTACAGTGACGTTCAATGCTTGAGACCTTTGACTGACAGTAGCTCTGACCAATTGCGTCAAAGAGAAAATGTTTCCCTGGAAATGAAATCCAAGCTGAGCCTCCCCAGACTAATATCCCGCGGATCCGTGCGATATTAGTCTGGTTTATTAACCAGGCTAGCACGCCGCATGCTTGCGCGTGGCGATGACCTTAGATGATCATGCCGGCAACCCCGTTGTCATTTGTGCCCCCGACTATCTAAGCCGCACGCTAAACGCTCGTGTGTAGCGATGACCTTGGCATCCGACCCCGACCATCTAAGTTGCATGCTACGCGCCCACGTGTAGTGATGCCCTCAGATGTTCTCGTTAGCGCCCCACATGTCGTTCGTGCCCCTGACTATCTAAGCCACACGCTACACGGTTGCGTGTAGTGATGACCTTAGATGTTCATGCTGGCACCTCTAATGGCATCCTCCCAAAGACCTGACCATCTAAGCTGCATGCTACACGTTCGTGTGTAGTGATGCCCTTGGCTTAGATGATCACGCCGGCACCCCACATGTCATTCATGCCCCTGACTATCTAAGGGTGTAGCGATGACCTTAGATGTTCACGCCGGCACCTCTAATGGCATCCCCCGCCCCTGGCCATCCAAGCCGCACGCTACACGCTTGCGTGTGGTGATGACCTTGGATGACCATGCTGGCTCCCCTAACGTCTTTCCATGCCATGGCTGTTTATGCCGCACGTCCCATGCTTCGCATGCGACGTGCCCATAAACGACCATACTCTACGTGTATTCAATCAACAACCCTAAAGGTCCTTTTGTCTGATGCTTGGTCTGTCCTAGTGAAATAGGCATAAAACGGACACAGACATAATAACTGGGTGGGGCATGCATTTCCAACTTGCATCGTTCAAATCTTCTATCTTATCCATCTATAAATGCACCATCTGTCTGTCGGTCGGACCCACGGTTGTCCAGACCAGAACCGCCACAAAAGGGAACAAACAGGCCAGCTCCATACATGGGCATAAAAGGGACACAGACAGTTGGGTGGAACGGGTACTCTGACACGGGAACAACGGGTATTGCATAGCCGGGTGGGGCATGGATCTCCAACTTCCATCGTTACCAACTGGGTGCTCTACAGCCGGGCACCACCAAGTCTCTGTACGTCTGTAATTCACGTAACTCGAGAACCATTCGCCCCAAAACTTCAAATTCGATACTAGCCCCTTTCGGGACCCTCGGTACCCTAGGGTCCCTCCTTAGTTATTCCACTCTCCATAGGACGCAGCTTTACCTACTGTCTGTTCACGGAGACGCGCACTGTCGCTTGAGTGTTGGTGAGATGTTTCAAAGATGCATACAGCAGCAATAGGAGACAGCGGAAACGTATGCGAAACGGCGTTAATCGACGTTGCTGTTAAGTTTTGGCTTCTCTGAAATTCTCTCTTCCTCACTTCCCATGTCCCGCCCCCCAAGACACAACAGCATAAAGGGACAAATTCCCTTAACCCATTCAGGCCTAAGGCCGATTCTAAAAACGCCTCTAAATCCTGACCTAAGGTTTCTGAAAAACTTCAAATATTGATATAGCAGAATACTTTTCTTTTTTTTACATTTTTGAATACTGTACATACTGTACAGAACCCAAATATGGGTGCCCGGCCTGAGGGGGTAAGATACGCCCAGAATGGGTTAAAGAGGGAGTGCCACAATTTTTTAATTTTTCCAGTTTTTCATGTGTCTATGAGGTGACAGTACTTCATTAGACACCCTGGAGTTGTTTTTATGTGCAATGGTTTATTAACTTTGTATTTAGGGTTTTTTCCTGGAGGCTGGAGGTCTCGTTTGCAAGGCCCTTTAAAAACATCCAGCATGTACGCGGTCGGCCAATCAGAGGCAGTAACTAGGACGTCACGGTGCGGGAGGCGGGACATGGGAAGTGAGAAAGAACTCCATATATGGGCATAAAAGGGACACAGACATAATAACTGGGTTGTCATGCATTTCCAACTTGCATCGTTCCTAGTAGGCCTGTGCCCTATTATATTTTCCATATCGCACCACCCCCCCTCCAATAATACTTCACCCATTTTCAACTGTTTTTATTATATTTTGACACTTGCTTTGACAATGTAAATGTGTTTCTTCATGCCAAGCAATAAGTCAAACAACATGTAGGCTAATGTCTCAACTCGTACAATTCCAAGTTATTGTCGAGGTGGGGGTTCCCCAGTTCAAATATCATTATTTATTTTGGGGGTTCCCCAGTTCAAATATCATTATTTATTTTGGGGGTTCCCCAGTTCAAATATCATTATTTATTTTGGGGGTTCCCCAGTTCAAATATCATTATTTATTTTGGGGGTTCCCCAGTTCAAATATCATTATTTGTTGTGGGGGGGTCCCCAAGTTCAAATATGATTATTTTACCACTGCTCTACATGAGGAGGTGATAATAAGCATTGCTTTTAGATTAAAGAAACACTCGCAGCTTCACTTAATTGATGTTTCCATGGTGACGGTGAGCTCGTGGACGCAGCACTGATGCAGACTAGGTGCAGTGGAGCAATTAATTAACGTGCTAATTGATCCACAGCCTTAAACACAATAAACTGACTGTTTGATATTGACACGAGTCGACACGACGTTTACACACGCTAAGCACCATGTGTGCATGGTAAAACTAATAGAATAACGTTGTTATATGATTTAATCTCTTGGAGACGATAATAATTACTGACAAGATGGCTGACAGACAGTAAATGAGTAAGGTTACTGTCTACAAGCAAAGAAATACACAAAATGAATAAAAACCAAGGCGAGTGCGTACCTTATGTTGCGTCCAGACCGGTCGGTAAAATGTATGCTGCTGTTTATTCTTCAGTAGGAGTCCTACACTGCCTCATTTGTGGTAAAAAATGGCTTCTTTCCGCCAAAACATGAACAGCTGAGCTGAGGAGGAAAATAGGAAATGCTGCGCGGCTGTATTATGACAACATGCATTACTCTATGGCATTACCCCAAGACGGCGCCAGAGGCCGCTAGAGCACCATCAATGTGACGCTTTCATTGGTCTCAGGATGAAGGCAGGGCGGAGCCAGAGGTGGAAAGTAACTACCGGTATAGACCGATTCCGTACCGGTTTCATGGTCGCAGCCCACGTATTTCCTGTAGGCGGACTCGACATAGCTGCGGGGGTAAAACCCTCACCAGGCGCACCTCTTCCACTACAGTGAACGGCAGAGTGACTGATGTTAGTTTGCCTCAAACTTTACTCCTTTACCTGCTTTTTTACTAACACTAACATTACAAAGATGCCCAGAACATCGAGATGAACCTGTGTAGTTTATGGCTGCTCCAACAGTAGTGGCAACATAACAAATAAAATAAAACGGAATGTCTAATATCCACCGCGATGGCTGAGACCAGAGCCATTGAGTAATGGTTGAGACAAAGCAGTGAAGAATCCTGCAAGATACATAATTTCAGTCTTACCCAATACCCAATCTTTCTGTTTTATGAACACAAGGCTGCTGTATTTTATACCTCATACTAAGCATTTAAAGTATGAGGTATAAAGTACAGCAGCCTTGTGTTAATAAAACAGAAATATTTGGTATTGGGTAAGACTGGCGTTATGTATCTTTCACTGCTTTGTCTCAACCATTGCTCAATGGCTCTGGTCCCCGCCAACGCGGTGGATATTAGACATTCCGTTTTTATTTTATTTGTTATGTTGCCACTACTGTTGGAGCAGCCATAAACTACACAGGTTCATCTCGATGTTCTGGGCATCTTTGTAATGTTAGTGTTAGTAAAAAAGCAGGTAAAGGAGTAAAGTTTGAGGCAAACTAACATCAGTCACTCTGCCGTTCACTGTAGTGGAAGAGGTGCGCCTGGTGAGGGTTTTACCCCCGCAGCTACGTCGAGTCCGCCTACAGGAAATACGTAGGCTGCGACCATGAAACCGGTACGGAATCGGTCTATAAGTACATTTACAAATTTCAAGTATTTTTTTTACTGTAGGCCTACTTTACTTGATTATTGCCAATAATTATTCTAATTATTCTAATCCATTACATATCAGAGGCAAATATTGTACTTTTATTCAACTACAATTATTTGAAAACTTTAGTACTACTTTGTAGATTTTGATTATTACAAAACACTTAATACGTATACATTTTGGCCATTTGAGAATAGCCATCTACAAGCTCACAATGTGTTGTGAATGCAACGCACTATTCATGTCATGTCATGTTGGATTCATATTTGTACATTTTCAGACATTTAACCACTTCTTAAACCAATATTTAGTAGCCTACACTTTTTCCCCCCTCTACACCAAACTGTTTTTGATTAAAAAAAATAACCGATCTACAAGCTAAGTTTTCCTCAGAATAGGAACATATTAAGTGGTTAATGTGAAAACTAAAATCACACCTGTGTGAACTGAGTGATGCAACTCCATGTGGGGGTCCCCGGTGGGTCCCCAGACATAGGTACATATAAGGGACATTGCTGTTCTTTGGAGTGGTTGCACCACTCAAAGATATATCACAAAGTTTTGGCGGCCCCCTGCCCTGCAGTAATTCTGAGGACCCCTAGGTGTCACCTGTTGAAGAACCCTGCATTAGGCACTCCGACATCAATTAATTGATAGCTTATCTCCAAGTCCAACATGGTTTCAATACCCTGGCCGTGTTTATTTCTAACTGCAGTGCAATTCAAGAGGATAATTAGGTCGCTTTTAACAAACAAAAGAACCAAAAAAGGAGACATTTACATTTAACTTACTAGGTTGCTTTATTTGCATTTAACACAGTTCTTTGGCTATACTGACTGAGGCAAATGTTGGTCCCAATTATTTTAATTCTAAAAAGGCCAAACTGAATATCCCAGTTCTTGCTGCTATTGGGCTACTCTTAAATGGAGTTAATTTCAGTTGGCCATCCCGTTTACAAATGTTGACAATAGGGGATATTTGTAGCATGTTAAAACACAGCTGCCATGGGACACACACAAACACACACACAAGGGATCGTTAGTCACAGGAACAGATCTTTGTGCTAAATATATATAACTGCACTTTAAATATCAGCAGGCTGGTTCTCCGCTATAACAGTGAGAGTGGGCACTAAGGAAGAATGGGCACCTCTATGTAAAAATGCCTAATTTGGTCCAAAATGTAAAATATGTAAAGTATACGTGATTAGAATATGATTGAACATTTGACAATTACGGTCTTATATTTCTACAATTGCTACAAAACCTTTATATCCAATCACTTTGGCCATAAACAAAAAGTTGAAGGGTAGCGTAAATTTAAGTCTGATAATGTACCATGCATTTTCACATCATGCACAGTGTGCTTTGCATTACTTAAGACCATTTCTCAAACATTTTATATCTTTACATTTTGGACAAAATAGCAAATGTTACATCAAGGTGCCCTACCTTTGTGTCCCTTCTAACAATTGTAAAATAAGCAAAACTAAATTATACACCGTAGTCAATACTTTGTTAGTCTTTAAGTACAAAAATATAACATTGTGAGGTGCATGTGGATTTGTCAAGGCATGTCTTTTGTCTTTGCAGGACAGGATGGTATTCTAACATCAAGTCAATAACAATAGATTCTTTAGTACAAACACAAAATATGGTCTTCTTATGGAGAGATTGTGATTAAAAGGCTAAAAAACAACATTACATTTTCATCTTCTATAATACCATGCAGTGGCACTCTGTCATAACAGACTTTCAGCTTTCTCTCCCGTGCAAATATGTTCAAGCTAATAGGAGCAATTGCATTTTACGTCACAGTAACGGTTAAAAGTCGTTCAGTCACAGAGAGTTGGAGCATGGAGGGTGGGAGATACTGACTAACATCAATTTTAGCTGACAAAACCATGTATGCTCTCAAAACCATGTCCCTTTTCAATATACCAGTAGCCTACCCACCACATGTCTGTCAACATACAGTACATTTATGTTTTACTTTCCAGCAGATCATGCCCTTCCCTTTACAGACTGATGGGCTCCATTTAAAATAAAAATGTAGTGCTTACATCACTTTGGGGGGCAATACAATACTACATTCACTCACTTTTCTTTAAATGGAGACCATAGCTTTTTATATTAGTCTAATAATTTCTGCTCAGCACCTGGCCAACACAGGGTGTGGATGTGCACATCTTAGCTTAATTTTTCTTCTCTATACAGTAAACTTGACATACAAGGCATAATCTAGCCACAGCATGTATACAGTCAGTCAGATTATGCTAGCATTAATGTCCGAACTAGCTACAACTAGCTACAGCCTCCCATGGCGTAACTACAGATGCCTATACCAAGAAAGGCGGTAATCCAAAAATGTGTTAACAGTACATAACTTCAAGAGCCACGGTATGTGTATATGCTAGTGTATGATGCCTGCACAGTACAGCATGTCTCTTATGATCCTAACACATTTGTTAAAGCCATCCTGCTGGCCTTAAACTGTGTATCAGTATGTACTTGTATCTGCGTTAGTGTCAGTCCTGTAAATCTGTAGTAGGCTTGGCAAACAAAAGTGATTCTTGTTAGCAAGTTAACTAAAAACTGAATTCAATGCATGACTGTAACAAACTACTGTAAACATACTGTACCCCATAACTATGAAACAAGCCCTGCTCTTATACGCCTCCTAGATGACAATGTTACTGACAAGAGACTACGTAACTACGATGGACTTGTATCTAACGGCCCCAACCCTTCCCACTCCAACCCAACACAAAGTTGTCAAACGGCATGTGGACAAGTCGGACCGAGAGTAAGTAGTGTTAGTTTGCCCAACAGGGAAGCATCAGCAGTCCAATGTAGGCCCTCCCTCTGCTGTCTGTCTCACGCCCCTGCCTGTCACCTCCTGTCTGTCAACTCCTCCTCCTCCTCGTCTTCCTCGCTCTCAGTGGCAGATGGCCAAGAGGAGACGCTTGAAGTCCCCACTGCACTCGTCCCTAAGGGCGTCCTTCAGGGACACGTCGTACTTGTCCAAGTACAAGTCTTTGATGGTCTCCAGATCGTACTGTTTGTTGGAGAAAATTAAACGATAAACATGAATATGAGTCCTTCTCATATCATTTATCAAGCTTACTGTATAGGATGCCTAAAATTACGGTAAATACCTTTAGTTTATTTGCACTAGAGGTATACCAATTTTATCCGCCCGTTTCATCCATACCGGTTACGATAACTTGTATCGGTCGATATCGACCGACCAGTACAAATAATTCCATTTGTACACACTCAGAGTCATGGGGGTCCTTGAAATTAAAAGGTTTGAGAACCACTGATCTAGGAATAAATAAAAGATTGCAGCTAATAAAATAATAATGTATGTAAAATAATAATGTAAATAGCACAGTAAGAGTGTAAAGCAGTAGCGCAACATCAACTGATGCATTCAAAATGTGACCTTAAATGAAATTGCATATGTGATGAATTACGTGGTATAGGAATGTCAAATGGCATATAAATACTGGTATCGGTATATGAACAAAAGTCTACTTTTCACATTTAGCGCACCTCGGATCGGCACACGATGATCCGGATAAGGGTGTCCTCGTCGGTGCCCGCTCCTGCCATGGCATCGTGCAGACGTCTGGCAAAGTACAGCTGGGGGTTCTTGGCACATCTCACTGTGGGCAAAGAAGAACAGGCTTTAGTGAAATCGACCCTAAAAGAAATATATTCTAAACAGCAAAGTCTATGTTTCTAAAAAAAAGAAACCACTTTATTCTCCCCCACATCTTTAGGCTGGCATTCAATGTTTCACTCTGATGAACAGTTGTGTCTTTATCCAACTTCAAGCATCTATCATTTGAAAAGAATCGATGGACGCTTATAAAATGGAACAGTGCTGGTATGAAAGTATTATTAATTAATTACTCACTAACTACTAGTAGAAAATCTTTCATTAAATTAACATTTCAGAAGCACAAAATGTCAATTATTTT